>NC_080608.1:13444965-13765465 GCF_027887145.1 Ammospiza caudacuta | reverse complement strand
CCAAAGGAAAGCTGGGGAGAGTAGATCTTCTGTTCCTGGGTACACCACACAAGGAAAAACTCAGGGGGAAAATGCTCCCCTGTTCAAATTTGCTCAGTAATCACTCAGAACCATCCCTCTTTTACAGTGAGGGCATGCTTTGCTTTTCTATTTCAATCCATCATACACCAAAAAATAGAAAGCTTTAATTAATAAACCTCTGTTCAGGTTTAATACAAACCCAGATTTTTTCACAAAACCAAGGTTTCTCTTTCAGTGTAGAACTACATTTTGAAAGGACTACACAAACCATCTCAGAAAGACATTCACCTGCTTGTCAAAGGGTTTGGAATCTTGCACCATCAGCAGCAAGGGAGTTTGCACTGGATACCAGGGATTTTGAAGACCACAACACACCACTCATTTAATTTTATCAGTCACACAAGGCAGCCTCCCACAGTCCCCCTGTATTAAAGCTCATACCTTCAGTCCAACCAAAAGTCTCCCAGAAAGTCATTTTCTCATGATCTGAGTACATCAAAAACAAGAAAATGTAAAATAAACACACAGTTCGCTATCTAGGCTTTCTTTTTCCAGAAATGTCCAACTTTTAATTTTCCCATCTTTAATTTGGAGCTGTTGGTTACTCACATGCCTTCCTCCACCAAATTAAAGGCCTCTATCTGTCCCAGTGATATGCAAAATGGAGCAAAGCCCAGTTCTGCAATTCAGTCTGACAAAGAGAGATAACTTTTCCCTGTCCAGCTGGAGCAGCTTCCAAGAGTAGTGGAAAATCACACTTCTAATTCAGCTACACCAATTTATACCAGTAAGAAATAGAAGCCACATAGTCTCAGCAGTAGTTTTCAATAAGAGGCTAAAGGATAATGATTTCCAAGAGTATTTATTAATAAAATGCAAATTATAACAAAGCTGATGTCTAGCACTTACCTCACATTCCTTTTTCTCACCTATCCAGGCTATGTTCACAGTAATGAAACAAATGTTCATTCTCATATTTATGCTCTGCTCAAAATTTCTGTGCTTCCCTACACCTCTACTCAGCTGTATCTGAATAATGGCAAGCAGATGAAGACAACATGATAAAAATAAATCAGAACAGTGCAGAAATGTTCCTTTGGGTTTGGTTTTTTAAGTCTGCAAAATGAGTCCCTTCCCTTTGCTTCATCTCCAGTCACCACAGCTAATAAACTGTGCTCTCTCATAAGCAAAGTGATTTCTCTCAGCAGAGAAAGCAGACTATTTCTGCTTTAAAGAGCAAACATTTACACAATCCTCATGGCTCCTAGGATTCCTCACATCACAAGTTTCCTATTTAGAAACCTCCTCCCACATACACACCCAACAGGCTGTGTCAGTGGAAAGGCTTAAAATACAGATTGCCTCATTCTTTACACAGTCCTGCCCTAACCCTTGCACTCTTCTTAGAGACAAAAGAAATCAGGATTGCTATTTAAATCACACAGCATGTAACACACTGGAGAAAAACTGGGAACTTTAGCCATTAAGAGGTGATATGGATTTCCCATAAGGTGTGAGGTTTAACTGTGGATGCATCCCACAAGGAAAAGGGAGAGCACAAATAAATCTCTGTGTGGGCACTTCAGAGAAAATTACAACTGTAACACAACCTGGAAATCAAACAGCAGTCTGAGGAAAGCCAGCCTCACATCAGGACACCAGAAATATCAGGACAATTTAACACAGGCTCTCCCCTAATCCCTTCTGGTCAGTGAGATATATTTTCACTGCTGTAACCCTCAGCAAACAGCAGAAGCCATTATTTGCTACAACAATTAAAACATCACTAATTACAAAGGAACTCCTAGTAACTGTAGGCTTTTTGGGCTGTACAGCAGCATCTCAAGGCAGATGCCTGAGCAATCCTTTTCTCTCTGCCTGTGGGATGAGAACATTAAACACAAGACTGCTGCAAACATCAGTGTATTAAAAGTGCAACAGGAATGAACAATTGCAAAGAGCCTTTGCTGAGCCATGTGGAGCAGTTTGCAATGCTCTAACTGCGTCAGAGGAGCTGACCTGCCTGCATTCCAGCAGGAGCTTAGAGCTGACTTCAAGTCACACACAGGAGTTAAGAGAATGAAGAGCCGTGCTGGAGTTGTTTTACAAAAGCAGCCAACAGCGAGGTCTGCTTTTGTTAATATAATCATTATATGAGAAAGATGTCAAATGCTAGCTTTTATGCCAGCTGAAACTTCGTCTTGGGAAAAAGGCTCTTTGAAAGTTGCAATCACTCCAGCTGCCTTCAAACCAAGCATTTTAGACCAAAAGAATAATTTTCGTTTCTTTTTATTTTCCTCTTCACACAAAGCCCAATTATTTCCTTGCTATAATATGATGGTTCCACCTCTCCATATGCTGGAGGATGTGCACTCCAACCAGCACCCACAGCTCTCACACACCCAACCAGTACTTCAACTTCCATCCAAATCCATTCTTGAAATACCTTCTCAGACCCCCAGCAGGCATTTCCCCATCCAATATCCAGTTCCCACCAGCTTCTGAAACCCTCTCACTATACAGACTCAATCCCTCCTCCTGCTCCCAGTAACGTCCCTGCCTCACAAATCACTCCCCTGGACCAATCTTACATAGAAAGCCTTTAAGTCCAAACTCACCTAAAGCATTTTGATAATAGAAAAGCATCTAGGTGTGGATGCTTTTATACCTTAGGTATATTATTTTATACCTAAGTGAAATGCACAGGGAGATACAGCCAGAGGACCCCAAGCATAACTTATCTTTAAGCCAGTGTGACAATCACAAGAATTGCACAATCAGAATCCCCCGTGGCTCCTCCATTAATATGAGACTTTGCCTACAGCAGCCATGGGAAATTGCAACAAGGTTTGTATGGTATTTCCTATCAGCTGTGGGAGTGACACTGAAGGTCACAGCAAAAGCACTGCATCTACCTCAAGTTTTACTCGGAGCAGAAGAGGAAAAAGCAGCCAAGAAGTTTGCCCAGAAAAGTGTAAAGAAATCTGCAAGGGATGGAAGAGAATTCCAGAGAAGACTATAAGCAAGGTGAGGTGTATATGGCAATAAACCAACAGCTCAAAAACCACTCACAGGCAGAAGCACTCAGCTTCTCCCTCCTCCCTGTTAAATCACACTGCCCTCCCACAGATGAGAGCTCTGTGCCAGCCAGAGAGCAGGCTGGGATGAGTGGGGAGAGATTAACTGCAAACTGAGAAAGAGGAGGATGCTCAAGATAGCAAGCAGCAGCTCTGCAGAGCAAACAGGGAAGAAAAACTGCGCTCAAAAAGCAGATTTAGAGAACTGGGTGGTGAATGTCTAGAGTCACTGGGGCTTGGGACTGCAAACAGATTTCCTAATGACAGAAGCAATGAGACACTTTTTCCTTACCCACACAAGCCTTGGTTCTGGGGTGATGGGTCCTCTTCCCCAGAGCCTCTGACCTCCACAACCCTGAAAACTAGAATTTTCTCTGAGATTAATTTCTCATTCATAAATCAGAGCAATGATGCCATGTCTAGCTCCTGCAAGCAAAACTTCAACTATTGTGAAAACTATGCAAATATCATTCACGTTATCACAAAGGATACTAAGACAGTCACAACAAGAGGTGGTTCTGGTCTTAGCATCTTCAGCAGAAATTAAGTCATTTTCACTAAGAATGAAACATCTCTTTCTTCTTTAAACTAACAAAGTCCCATAGCTTCAAATCTGCGCCAAGATTAGGAAAAATATATGTAAATAACTAACAAAATTCACCGGTACCAGCCCGGACAGAACCAAACCTGCCACTGCTCGCCCTCTCCTGAGAGGTGGGACCTCCAGGGACTCCTCATGGATACCACAGACCTAAGGAAAATGAACATGCAATGCCCTTTGAATCTCTTGACTGCTTTAAAACAGTTCCTCCAGTTTAACCCAGAAGGGTCCTCACACCCCATTTAAAACAACTCATGTGTGTCTCTACAGTAGATAATTCTTCTCTTTTAAAGAGGGAAGTAAATTAAACTCTGAACCCCAATCACATTAATAGCCCCTCCTGACACTATAAATCACTGATGCAGAGTTTTGTTCATGCCCATAAATTACTGACTCCATGCCCTCCTGCAGAAGATTCCTTCTACTTAAAAGCATATTAATATGTTTGCACCCAGTCTCCTTTTTAAATACACTGGCTCACACTGTCAGCTTTCCTAGTGCCCTAGGCACCAATTTCAAATTTCATAATCAATTATATCATTTTCCTTCATGGCAGTAATTTGATAACTTCTCTTGGGTGTGACAGGCATTTGTGGCCATTTCTTTCCGTCTTCATCTCAAATTCCTAATCTTCCTTCCTTCCCTCCTCCCCATAAAACCTGTGCAAAATTGATAAAATAACATCAATAAATCAAGGCTCTTGCATTTTCCCTGAAGTGACTGTATTCCAGATTTCTTCTCTGAAACACAAACAAGGACATAGTTCATCTAGTTCAACAGCACGACCAAAAGGGGTATAAAATGATGATGATGTTTTGTGGCAGTTATTGCCAGTTTAGTTAATATGACTGACTGCTTTTCCTGTGCAAGCTGTCTCTTCTAGATTACCCTATCTTTGAAATAATCACCACTACCACCTAACATTTAGTAATAATTTACTCCACAGCAATCAGTGTGACAGAGCCTGCATCAGCTGAAACAAAATTGCAACATTCAAGGAAAAAAAATAATTAACTCACATTTGTTTCTGACAATTTCAGAGTCTCTGTTGACCAACCTGTACACTGCACTGTTGAAGTACAGTACGTTTAGAAATTTTTATATACAGCATCAAAGGAATAGAATTCAAACTGAAGTTTCCACATTCTTCCCACTAATTTCAGACATTTTAATGACAGCGAGAACAGGAGGCAAGAAATCTGTGTATTAATCAAGTTCTAAAACAAGCTGCAGAAAGATGCCTGCCCATCCCTGAATTTGGTTGATTTCATCAATCACACAACTCTTAAGGACACTCGAAAGCACTTCCATTTCCACAAACATCTGGAGAGACAAAGTGGAATGCAGCTGACAGCACCTACTGGGTTTTCTTTCAGGGAAAGTCGTTTGGAATTTTTTAAGGTTAAGAAACTGACTTCTCTCTTCCTCCACCCCCCCCATTAATACAAAGCCTTCCAGAGGCAGGCTGGGGATCATGCACAAATTCTCCCAGCCAGGGCTGAGTAAAACAGAATTTCTTTCATTTTCCCCGCCTCACCCATAGTGTTTGGGTGAGATAAAATATTCCATGTGTGATATACAGATTTAGACTATGGAAGCTTAGTACAGGTGACCTAATTCAATAGACAGATTTCCATAAAACAGATAATTCAGGGTTTTTTCTCCTAACTGCTTTTTGATGTACCTGATTCAAGACATTTAACTTGTGACATCAGATTCCATAAAGTATTCTGGTCTCCCTTGAGGTATCTCAGAGCAATCCAATTTTTTTCTGCTGGAGAACCACACTGACATAAGAATTTCTATTAAACTTTTATCTGCAAACATGATGCAATGGTGCTCATTTACAATTGCACAAGAGAAAGTCCATGACTGAGACAAAAGTAAATGGACCACACAAGCAGAAGAATTTCCAACTTTCAAATGCTGAATTAGGGCAAAAACCGTTGTTCAAACCGTCATATTTAAGTATTATTAATTATTTATCCTATGGGAGAAAAATATGCCAAGAGCTTGTTAGGACAGAACCATTAACATGAGGAACATCCCATAAGTCAGATGCAGTTTTTTACTCAAAAGAGTTGTTAATCTTTTCCAGAAGTTAAAGCCCAAATATGAATTTTGAGAAGGTTGGAGCAGCAGAACATAACTGAACCAAAACTTTTCTTTGAAAAGAGCAATGCACATTCCTGGAATGAATAATTCCTTTTTGTCTGTTCTATTAATTCCTTTTTCTTGACATTCATATTTTTATCATAAATCAGCTGCAATTTTCTTTTCCCACAAGATGAAACCTGTGCTAGTAGACAAGTTCATATTCACTGTGAATTACTGAAGCATCCATGTAGCTTTTTTTTCTTGCAGATTATTTTCACAGAAATTCCTTTTAAGCGAGGTAGAAGCAAGTTCTTTTACAATGCCACAGCAGCAATTTGTTTTGCTTTTTCTTCTATTTACTGAGCTAATAAAGACACTCATCAATTAAACATAAAAAGTGATTTTTAATTTAAAATTATCATTCTGACTTCAAGCTACATACATGAAGCTTACATGTTACTTTTGCTCCCAGATGGAGCTGAAAAGAAATAGCAGATCTGACCTACAAAGCTGCTTGGAGGAACTATGGCATCACATTCTGCTGCTCTTAAAAAGTGGCATCACATTCTGCTGCTCTTCAAAACCATCTATTTGTTAAGTGTCCCTTTCAGACTGAGAAGATGTTACCATTTTTCCTAAGGCCAGCATGTGAGGAATTAAAAAATAAAATAAGAAAATGATATCTCAAAGAGTGGTTGGAGAGATACTATTGCAAAAATCTATATCCCCACATCCCTATTGCCGGCGTCACAGTTTGTGGAAGAGGGAACAATTCAGTATTTCAAAGGAAGCCAATAACCATCATGAGAGCTCCCATGGGTGACATTACCTAATCTGTACTTTCATCTTCCAGAGGAAAAAGGAGCCTACAAGGAAAAACTATTTCCATAAACAAGGGTCTTAAAAGCTGAACAGAAAAAAGGTTTTGGGTAAGCTTCAAAATTTGGGCATTTCTGTCTAACAATCCTGGTCATGCCCTTCCTCCCCTCAAAGCTGGGGAATAATTAAAGCCAATGAAAGCTCATGACTTTGGGAAATGCAGATCTTGGGGAGCACTATATCATAAGGAGCCAATAGCAAGAAGGAATTTATTTATTTCTGTGTCAGCCTCCCTGTGGCTCTGTCACAGCAGCAGCAGTAACACTTTACACCTTCCAGAGCATGTGCACCTCACACGAGCTACTCCATCCCTGCCAGAACAAATGTTAAAGTAGTTTGTTACTCCTCATCCTCCTCTTTGATCACTGCAAAGCTTTGAACAGTAACAGACTGCTGAGGAGAGAGGATCTGTACAGCTGATATGCAGCACACAGAGACAGCGTGCAAGGGATCTCCAAGGGAGGAAAAGCAGAAGGAATTGCAGCCATTTCATCCTACAAGGATCAACAAATCCCACAGACAGACTGCAATTGCATGAAATTGTTCTGCAAAAGGGAATATGAGAGGAACAGAAGCTACCTGCAATTTCATAGTTCTCATTGAAATGCAACCTACATTTTTAGGAGACCGAGGAAAAAGGGCATTATTTATGTCTGTTTGGAGGACATAGGGAAAGCAAGAAGGGAAGGGAGGAGGATTCTCTTCTGCCAGCTTTGAGACCAGGCAAGTAGCTTAGCTAAATAAACAAGGTCTTCAAAAGTATACTGATAATATTTTAAAACTATAAGCAAAATCTGCATTCCACTGGCAAAGCTGTAAAACTTGCTTGGAGGCTACACACAGTGCTCTAATCACACTGGCTCCTCAGAGCTGACCCATAAAAGCCAGAGCAGCTACTGACAGATGAGCTAAAAATTTCTGACTGGCTTTTTAGGGGAACAAGCCACAAATTTGTATTTGGAAGCTATTCCAAAACTGTTAAGAGTCATGTAGAATAAACAGCCTTTTGCTCAGCTGCCAACATACCAGCCCAAAAGCTCCACGAGGTGACTTCAGACCGAAACAGAAAGCCTCTGTGCTTCTACCTACTAGAGCCTGCACTAAATTCCCCTCTCTGACACAGAGGAGCCCAGTGCCAGGGAACAACAATGAATTCACAGGCCAAAGGCTCACATCTGCTGCCTGGCTTTGAAATCCTGCCTTGCTTTTACAGACTTGAATTGCCAAGGATGCCAGAGCCCGGTGCCACTTGGAGGACCCCACAGTGGCCACACAGAGCAGCCCGGAGACCTTCACTGCTCAACAGCTTCAGGTTTTGAAGTGCTGCTTCCCACACATGGTTACGCTGCCAATGCAAGCCCTGAGCCTCCAGAAATCTCTTGCAGGTGCACACCTGCTGGGATTAGAAGGTTCAAGGTGCCTCCAAAATGTTAATAAGGAAAATATGAAGACAGGTCACTCCACAATCCACAAACACAGAATCATGTGAACCACAGGACAGACTGGGGTGGAAGGTACCATAAATATCACAACTAGCATTGGCAGAAAAACCTTCTGCTAGACCAGGTTGCTCAAAGCCCCATCCAGCCTAGCCTTGAACACTTCCTGGGCTGGGATATCATGCTGCTTTTCTCACTGGAAAGGAGATTAAATACAAAACTATCACCTGTGTGAGTCTGTCCAGCAGTTTCTGGCAGCTCCCTCTGAAATGGAACCATCATTTGTAAGGTGTCCCCTCTGCACCCAGGTTTCAGGACACGGAAAACTTAGTTACCAAATGAAATGCTGAGAGCAAGCATGAGCAGCCTTTCAGCTGTGACAGGAAACCAGACACAGGGTAATTCTTGTCTTTATTCACACATCATGGACTGACTGCAGTGATTTCAAACACCAGCCTTTTTTTCTCTGCAATGCATACCATATCATTACCCCCTGAGAGGCCACTTTACACTTGGCTCTCCTGCCTCCCTTCTCCTGCTTTGTTGTATAAAGTTATATGGAAAATAATACCTAAGTGGCTCCGCATCCTGCAGGGAAGTAGCTTAAAACATCACTCAGTCTTTCTGAAAATTTTCATGCCACTGCAAACAAAAAAAAAAGTCAGTTATTATACCTCAAATCTGACAGTTTCTTTTGGATTGAAAACCATAAATTAAGTAAAAAATATTTATTTATTCAAACACATGGGTTTGCTTTCCACCAAAACACTTCTGACAGCTGACAGTAACCTGTGATACCTGCTCTGCATCACCCTTGTGGCTGTCTTGTTATTTCTGGAATCCCAAAAGTTACCTCCCGGAAAATCAAATCATTCTGTCCTAATTAGAAGCTTCTGAAGACAAACTTCAATTGGGATGTACACTTCCCACACATTAAACACTAATTCAGAAAGCAGGAAGCCCTTCTCAGCATATCCTTCAGATGATAGGTTGCAGACTTAAAAACACCAGGTTTAAAACCCAAGCTGAAAAACTCTGCTGTTTAATAATGAAACACAGCAGTTGCACTGCAGCTTCTAGACTTCTTCTAATAATAAATAAACCCCTGACTGCTGCAAGACAGGTTTTGAGAAGCTTCCTCACAGTCACCAAGTTGTACAGGACATGAATTTACCCTCTCAATGCAAATGTGGGGGTGATAAACTCTTTTTCCTCTCACACCTGCTATGACAGGAGGGGGATATAACTGCATTAAAGCCATCCCAGTCCCTTTCCAGGGATGACACTGTCTTCTAGCCCAGTGATAAACCACACAGTTTGTGAACAATCAGGTCAAAATACCTCAAGTGCCACAGGTTCCCCATGTTCATCTTTGCTGGTGGAAAACAGGAATATCAACCGGGCTGATTTGGCTTTTCTGCAGCAAATTCTCACTGCTTAAAAGCACCTCACAGTCAAGGCCATTCCAAACAATGCAGGTGCACGACTGCTGGACAGGCAGAAGTGCATGGAGAAGTGAGCATTCCACATCCTGTTACTCTTCTCTGATCATCTAATGCTAATCTGATCATTTATTAGGGATGTGACATAACATCCATTCTTGCTAGGCAAGGCAAGGACTACCAGCAGCCAAAACATTAAAGTAAGGACTATTAATAACTTTATTTCCAAAGGTAATTAGTATTTTCATTTGTGGCAAAACTTCAGTTGCTTGGTACACTTTTCTGCAAAAACAGAACTTGTCTGGAGTAAGCTAGCAACTAGATATGACCCCATTCGGGCTCTAAATTACTGATGCAAATTTTTCAGGGCAGATATCCAGTGATTCAAGATCAACAATCTGACATTATTTTCGCCTGTGTGCTACCAAAAGCCAAAACACACTTTGGGACTTTCTGACAGCGTGTGTGGTTTAGGCAGCAAAAGCACCGTGCCCTGAAACCAGCAACAATAAAATTACATCACATAAGCACAGTTTCCTAGAAACACTTGCACTCTCAGTTTTCACCTACTTAAAGGGAAGTGACAAGGCTGTAAGTCTCACAATCAAAGTCTTTAAGTCTTACAATCACTGGTTTATCACATGGGGACAATTTATTTTTTACCTTCTGTACAAGTGCTTAATAAGGCAACTCCAACATGTACTTTTATTTAATTAAACACAATCTCCTGGTAACAGAATCTAAGACATCTTTAAAACATTCTGTGTCACTTCTAGCAGCATGCAGCTGGAGTTACACAAATTACTGCACCCCCCTGCGCTACTTTCTGATGTGGTGTAAATTGGCATAATTCTGCTGAGTCATGTTGATTTAATACCAAAGGGTGCTGATCCACATAGTTCCAAGCTTTCAAAATGAGACACAAAAATATATTTGAGCAACATCTGAGGCCAGCTGTTGTCATTGGGGCACCATGTCCCCTCCCAGTCCCCTCTCCCTGCTGCCAGCCGAGCCCAGCACCAGAGGGGTCCCTTTGGGCACCAAAGCCCCATTTCACAGGAAGCATTAAATGCTTCATTAAGGGCTTTAATCACTTAAAAATTGCTAGAAGTAGCAAAGGGGAAAAGCATGTGAGTTCCTCTCTTACATGTAATTATGGGTGATGTTCTACTCCTGACTAGAACTACCCAGGTAGAACTCGAAGTTTCAAGCCCTCCTTGTCCTGATGCCTCAAAACATTCCAGCTGAAAACTCTGTTGTTTACCCTTTAACTTTTAACTGAGAGGCCCTGAAATATAATCAATGCTCACTTTTGAAACCCTACAATTTTAATTACTGTTTTCAGAAACCCTCTATCACATGTTTTATGTACAATCAATGCTGACCCATAAAGGGAAAGCACTCTCACATTTTGGTGTACAAGAAGTTTGCTCTTTAGGAAGGAAACAATCAATTACTGATCATCTAACTGCCTCTGTGTGCATATCTATTGCTCTTCTCTTACTGCAGATTAGACATTATTATGTCCCAAGAAAGCAAAATGCTATAAAACTGCACTTCTGATTTTTTCAGCATAAGATTTTATTTATGTTGTTACTTAGGGTGGTAGATTTTTATTTTTTTAAACCTACACAAAGCATTTTTCCCTGTGTAGCAGCTAAGGGGGCAAAAAAAAAATTAAATCTTGCAACACCACAATTTGATCAATGTGTTTTGACACTGCTTCCTTCTAAATCATTCTTAATATGTTGAGATGTGAATGCATGTTGACAAATCAAGATACAATTATGTGAGAGCTGTCATGCATTGAAAGAAAACTCTTCATGTATGTAACTCTGGTTTTAACATGTTGTAGCACGTCATGCCATAAGAAGCTTGTCATGCCCAGATTTTGTGTTTGAGTGTTACTTTTTATTTCATCTGAGGTGGGGGATCAACCTGTAATCTTTTCAAAGAGGCATTACAAAATACCAGTGAGAAAATTACTGGCTTTAAACACACAAGAATAATGTTTTCCTAATTAGTACCCATAAATAAGAGGCATAAAAAGCCCAGTGACAGACATTGAGAAAAAAGATGTGCCAGGACATCCATGTTCTTTAGTTTTAGTCCATCAGGGCTAGGTTGATAAAATGCTAAAGAAAAAGCCTACCTTAAATTTCTGTTCAAATTGACTTTAAAAAACGAATGTATTTATACATAAACTGGTGTTATCAGGTACATCTCAGCCAACCTGCTGAAATCAATATCATTTATATCTGCCACTCAGAGGAGATGAGCTAATAGCTTCATATTTGGGAATAAAGACTTGAAAATAGTAAGTCAAACTTCTTATCCCCTTTTCAAAGGACTGAAACTGTACATCACACACAGGCACCTGTGTGGCAGCAGGCTGAAGAGCAGCCATCCTGTGGGAACATGCAAACCAGAGATTTGCACAAAAATGGGCAGCCAGACTCAGAAACAGAAAGGATGTACAAGTACACACAGGCATGGAACACTAAACTGAGCACAACATTTGCACAAATCTTATTACTTAAAAAAATCAGGTCACAAGAGCCAGAGTATTCTCAGAAACAAGGCACAGTTCAGAGTAAATACTTCAATATTTTTCGCAGCCCAAACGATATCCAGCTGTGCTTGAAGTCCCATTACTACCTATCCCTACAAAGTCAAGTACAGCTCAACCAAAGCAGGAGCAAAAGTCATTTCTCTTCAGAGGAGAAAAGAAAGAAGAAAAAGGAAAAGAGAGCTGAGCAAGCTTCCTCCTTTGAACAATTTAAAGAGTGAAGAGGAGGCAGCAATGGGGCCCTGGGCTGGCTTGGCTCTGCAGGAATATTCCATCTTTACCCTCTCCTCTTGCTCCTGCACTGAACCTTGCATGTTAATCCCAAGAATCCTCCTTATTTAATAAATGCATTAAAGCCTATCGATTTGCAGTGACTATGAAAGGTCAAGTCAAAACAAAGCAGGGACATTTTGCAATGCACAGGGCTGTAAAGAAGAATAAATTCCTAATGAGAGTAAGTGGTTACTGTGCAGATTGAAGAGAAACTTCAGCCAGTCAAATTCATGTCTAGTTACACGGATATAAGCAGAGAGGAATTCCATTTGGGCCAAAACTTCAAGCAATATTCTCTGTGCTCTTATCCTGTGATTTTAGTTGCATGCCCAGGAGACAAATTTTAGTCTCAAAACCTCAGACATTATTAGTATTTGTTTAAAGGCCAGGAAAGGCTGCTGTAATCTTTCATTGTGACCTCCTGTTCAATACAGACCAGAAGATGGAAGCTAAAAGCTTCACCACCCATCTCACAGAGAAACAGGGATGAAAAGTGATCCCCTTCCATACTCAGAGTATCAAAACAGGCAATGGCAGGGAAATAAGAAACAAGCAGGTGCCTGATTTTTAATATCTGTGATATGAAATCTTTCATACAAGCTTATTTATGGAACAGTCACATTTTCTTTTTCCAAACTTTCCCATTCCACCCAAACCTACCCACGATGAAAAATGATGCTGTGATTAGAGGCATGCTTAATTACTTTCCAGCAATAAAATCTTATGAACCAAATTTTTATCCTGGCCTGTGTATTTTCTTATTTATTTTTATATATTCATAAATATTCAAAGCCATTAAGATGATTATTAATTGCAGCAGAATGCAATTAGGTGGCTTTCCACAATAACAGTCTTTAAAACTGCAATGTGTATTCACTGTTTTTCCAGCACCAGGGTTCAATTATTTAGCTCTTTGAGGATCTCTGTTATCATGATATAATGAATGTTCTACTTAAATAGCATCACTACCTGAAAGAAAGAACACTGATCTATTACTACATTAAGCTCAGCCGTGTAGTGAGTTGTGTCATATAATGAAACCTTCACAAAACTGATTACCTGCAGGGACTCACAATGTTCAAAATGTTACCAAGTCACATTCTCCTTTTGGCCACAAAGTTGTCATCTTTTCCTTCCCCCAAATAATTCCTCTTTAATCTTTTCACAGACTTTTACACCTGCGCTACGTATTTTCCAAACTAATATTTTAAAAGGTGCTGATCCACCTCTCCCATGCACGCTGGATGAAAAAGGGTGTGTCTGCAGCAGGGAGAGGCCCTTTACAAAATTATGGACACTGCACACTATAAAACACCCGAAATCTCGTTAGCAAACTGCCTTTTCAGGAGTTACTCCTCCAGAAAGGAAAACTCTTTGTGAAGGTCAGCAGCCTGACCTCGCTGATGTTTACAGCACTGACTTCTCCAGCAGCCACTTAAGGGATGCTTTCAGCATCTCACCTCAGTAAGTGGTGGCAGCCTTCATAAAGGGCAGGATATTGTTACAGCTTGCAAGAGCTCACATAAACTTTTAGCCTAAGTGGTAAATTTTACCTCCAGAATGATGATTTCCTTTTGAAAGCACACACTTAAACCATTTCAGCTTCACCTGACCTTGCTCCCACTCCCTGCTCCTCTCTGCCTCACACTCCCGTGGGTGCCAGCACTCACCCCTCCCTTCCACACCTTCTGCAAGAACTGAGATGCTCACTTGGGAACATTTTGCCCCATTATATTATTGTCCTCCTTATCCAACTTGCTAATGGAGAGGCAGAACTCAGGGTGATGAGGAGAGCAAGGGCAGAGCTCCAGGGCAGCACAGAGGCTGCTGCACTGAGCTCAGAGCAAGGCAGCACACGGAGGGGATGGCTCCCAGGAGGGGATGCAAGGAAGGCAATTGCCAGCCCTGCACAAAGCCAGCAGCAGCAGCAAGGCACAGGCATTTAGCTGCACCATCCCCACAACGTGACTGCGTGGGAGACATGAAATGTGCTCCTAGAAATCTCCTCAAGTCCCTCTCGGGAGTTGGCAGAGTTTTATTGGTTTCTGCTCTGGTAATAGCAAAGCCAGCTGAAAGCACACCTGGGTGCTGGGGAGCGTTGGACTTCAAAGATTTACAGCATCAGGGGTGGTGCTGCTCCCTGCATGCAAAACACAACTTGTATCTCTCACCAAAATTCTCAGACATTTTTCAGCCTCAGCTGCATAAAAAGCCCCTCTAAGCAGCTCACCTACCACTGGTTTTCCCTCTGCTCCTAAAATAGTACCATGTTAATACTGCAGTGCTCTCCAACTTTGATTCTATAATCCCCTCCAAGAAAGGGGACCCTGGCACTGGTGCTCACAGCTCAGTGACAGCACAGGAGCCACACACAGAGCTGCAATTTCAGGATTTTAAGAGGTGATCTGGGGAGCCCAGCACATATACAGCGGAAGAGAGGACTTGTGGTGCTTCACTCTAAATTGAAGTGCAAGTAGTTTTATTCCTTTTTCAGTCAAAATATACTGATGCAGACCCACTACCTCACCTGAGATTATCATTTTAGGTCTGTATAACTCTATCAAAAAAAAATCACACTCCAGTCAACTTTTTTGTTACTAATGCCCCTTGCATTATTGAAGAAGAAATAAAAATTAAACGAGAAGAAAATCTTAAAGACATTTTTGAAAACAAGAATAATAGAAATAAATTCATAGTCCTATCTGCTTGCCCTAAAGGCTTATTTACTCATCTGACTCTTGTTTGGGACAAATACCTGTTCCACAGAAACCAGCCTGTAGAAGGGGGAGAAGGCATTCCAGTCATTATTGTATCACCTAGCCAAAATGCACAATATGAATAAATGCAGGGATTAGCTAAAAGGAGACAAGTGAATTAGCAGACAGCATTCCTACTGCAACAACTATTTTTGCTGCCTAATACAAGATACCAAATTTACTTTCCAACTTGATTTATGACTTCAGAACTAATGCAGCAATTAACTAGAAATTGACATGTATGTTTTACTAGCAGCCAAGATTTTAATTTAAAAAAAAAATCCCAGTAAACTTAACACAAAGCTTTCAAAGTACTTTAAGAAATAAGGATCTAGTAAGAGGTTAATATTGTTAATTTTTTTTGCACTGGCATATGAAAATCTAACACATTAGAAAAGAGCTAAGCTGAAGCTGAATGCTTTAACCAAATCCTGGTGACATCATTTTTGCTGAAACAATTTGGAAAATCAGAGAGATTAAAGCTGAAATCCATTAGTAAGATAGCAAGTGAATGTAAACATACTTTCTACAATTTCTGCTGATTCAATTTTGAAAACCTACAGGATTAAAACTAAGTTCTGCTTATAAAATGGCAAGTGAGCACAAAGTTATTTCCCTTCAATTCACAGAACTTTTATATTAAAATAATCAATGAGAAATCACATTAAAGCTGCTTTTCACATTCATCAGATTATTTGGTAAAGATGCTAACAAAATTAAATCCCTCCAAACAAATATAAAATTATCCAGATCACAAAAAAAAAAAAAAAACACATTCCAAGATAGCAGTCAAAACCCAGACTCAAACTTGTAATGCAATTCAACAAAGTATTATTAAATTAGGCCCAAGTGTGGAAAAAGAGCCTCTGTCCCTATGCTGGCTGTTCCACACCCTGGCAGGCCAGGATGCTGCTGGGAAATCAGCCAGGCTGATTACTGTTATAAGAAATCTTTTATTTGGCTCTCCAAACTGCTGATGTCAGCTCCTTCCACTCTTAAAAGAACCCATGTTGGACTACAAATAAGAGAACAAACTGAAGGATACAAGTAGGAATTAAGGAGCAACAAACCTATTAGCCTAGTAGGAGTCCACACGATTTTTTCAGTAGGGCAATTAAGTATATCAGGTGATACAGAGCAAGAGAAAGATGGGGATTTTTGGGGTCATCAGTAGAGGGTGGGAATGGGCCACTGAGACCTTAAATTCAGCTTTTCCCCTTCCCCACCAGGCACAGCCAGCAGTGCAATAATCCCTAATCCAGACTCCAAACCTCCACACAACTCCTGCTTCCGCTTCGCCTTGCTGCAGAGCAAAAACCCAAATAAATAGCAGTGGGGAGCCTGAACAGCCAGGTACAAATCACCTGGAAAGACACACCACTGAACAGCCAGGGTAAAAACGTGATCCTGACTTCCAGCAAGCAAAGCAAAGCAGCTGCTTCATGTCCCACAGCAGCAATCAGACCCCTACGGTGGAGCCCAAAGTTCATAGCAGTGCCTGAGCAGCCTTCCTGCTGCCCAGGGACCCTCCTGCTCCCCTCAGACACAGCAGAAATCTGCAACAAGAGCATATTCTGCACTTTATAAAGCCTCTGATAATTCCACCATTTCCTGCCCTCCAGCCAAAATTGCGGATTTTATTTTTCTCTGATTTTAACAGCACCAAATTAAGACACAGGCTCTGGCTGGCAGCCTTGAGTGACCTTTTTAAAGGCCTGAAATATATTTAAACTCAAAGTCCCTGGCAAAGGAAGCCTGGCAGGCTGCTTTTACATGGCCAAACAGGGCTCAGTCACAGCAACACCCCCACAGACCAGATAGGATGAAAAGGGCAAGTCTCTCAAAATATGGCTCTGACTTTGAAATTCAGATGACAGAGCTTCTGTACACAGGGTATTTGACAGTTCTGTAACACAGCAGCTCTGGTCACCCCTTGAAAAAAATTAATCAGAGTTTCCATAAAGAGAAGCTTTTCCAATTCTGCCTTCATAACTTTGCTGAAGGGGTCCAGAGCCTTTAGAGGGAGCAGGCAGATTGAAGCAAACACGTCAACTCCTGCAGCCCAGAGCGACCAAAGTGAGTTTTCTCCTTTTTTTTATGTTAAAAGTGCATAATTAAAGAGAATGCATCAAATCCAGCCATGAAACAAACAGAACTCAGAACATACAGCTGAGCCCAAAATAATTAGTTACAAAAAAAAAGTAAGCTCCTCAGAAAAATAACACTAACTGGATTAGGAAACTTTAATGGAAGTCCAGAGGAGGAAGGGTTGCTATGATGATTTAAATATTATTACCCAAGTTAAACAGCATGGGTGTCCCAAGGCAGCTGTGTGCCTGTCACACCCCACATGGCACTGCCCCTCTGCTCCACTGCTGCCAATTCACAGCCATGGAAGGACATCAAACATTCAGGGGAACATAAAACACCCAACTGAATCACCACCCTGTGCAGAACCCTCCCAGGGATTTCTCATCTTCTGAGCGTCAGTTTAAGCCAGGGAGGAAGATGAAGAAGGCCAACAAAAGGGCCAAGGAAGATGTGGGCAGCTGTGGGAAGGAGCAAAATGTCCTGAGCATATCTGGAGTTGTTTGGAGCTTCTCTCCAAACCCAGAGCAGGGAGTGCTCCAAGCACCTTCCCCTGCCCAGCTCTGGCTGGAGCAATTGCACCCAGCCACAGGCAGAATTAGCACAGCTGTTTCACAGATCAAGGCACCCTGGAGCTGAACTGGAAGACTACAATGAAATAAAGCAGGATGTTTGTTTACCTCCAGCCTGACACCTTCGTTTTTATTGTGAAATCTTCCACTTTACCAATCTAAATTTGAGAGTCGGGGAATCCCCAAAACAAACCTGCAAGGAAACCGCTTAAAAATCATCACACACCAATAATAGAATAAATTTAATTCCATGTCAGGAAGAGATGAAAAAGGGCAAATATAATGGGAACACACTGTTTCACACCAGCTTGTGAAATGCCCAGCTGTGTCAGAGAGGGAGGACTGTGCAGGGATTTACTGCCACTATGACTCCTGAATAAAAACCCAGCACTTACAGGATCACACTGGTTTGGTTATCTTTTAATTTACTGTGTTTTTAAATCACCCCTAAATCACCAGATTATCACTTCAAAGCCCAAACCTCAGTTCTTTTATACCTTACAGCAGCTCCTCCTGCACACTGCACACATGTACCTGGTCCCCTGAGTGCTTCCCATCATAAACAGGGTGATTAGAGCAGCTCTTCACTCACAGCTCAGGGCCACGCTGTTCCAAGCCCTGGACAAACAAGCAGAATAGCCTCTGTCCTGGGCAGCTCCCACCTCATTCATCTGCTCCTGTTCACATTTATCTCACTTCAACAAAGCAAAACCAGTTCCCATTCCTGTGTCTGCTGCAGCACTGAACATGACATTAGCTAACAGCAGCTTTAACTGATTTTGTCTAATTTGAAATCTCAGATTAAAAAAAAAAAAAATCTAAGTTTTCAGCAACTTTTTCTTTCAGAAAGTTTCAAAGTTAGTGAGATCCATTTAAAAAACACAGACAAAAGGCCTAAAGGGCATGGACTGAAAAAAAAAAAATTAATACATAGAGGCAGTAAGGGAATCATATGACAAATGTAACTGAAGCCAGACCACTGAATGAGTAAAAACCATCCAGCAAAAAAGACTGTGTGAAGGTAAAAATGAAGTGTGATAGTACTGTCACCTTTGGGGCTTCAAGGGATGAGTAATGAAAAGTCCTGGATTAGAGCTCATAGAAAACAGGGCTGAAAGGGATCTCCAGAGGTTATCTAGTCCACCTCCATACCCCAGAGCAGGAGCAGCTCCACAGCTATCATTCCTGACAGATGTTTTTCTAACATATTCTTAAAGACCTGCAAGGATGGAATTGCCACAACCCCCATAAGCAATCTAATGGTATATTTCATCCTAGAAAGTTTTTGTCACAAAAGTAAATCTCACTTGCTGCAATTGAAGCCCATCCTTTCTCACCATTCCTCCATGAACAAGGAGTGTTTTCCCTTCCCTGTGCAGCAGGAGAAAAAGGCAGGGATGTTGTGACAGACTCAACCACCAGGTTCTAATTTTTGCCACTGCCATTCCCTCGATTTAGTTTGTAATCTGTTTTTTTTGGATGGCATACTAAAAATAACATGTGGTAACAGGATAGAAACTTAAATTGATCTGTCCTGTCTAGAAATGGTTACTCTGGAACACAGGAGGACAGGGACCTGTTGGACTCAGTCCAGAGGAGGCCACAAAGATGCTCAGGGGCTGGAGCACCTGTGCTGTGAAAACAGGCTGACAGTGCTGAGGTTGTTCAGCCAGAGAAGACCCTGGGGGCACCTTCAAGCCCCTTTCAGTGCCTAAAGGGACTCAGAGAGCTGGAGAGGGACTTTGGAAAAGGGCAAATAGCCATGGAACAAGGCGTAACGGCTTTCAATTGAAGGAGGACAGGTTTAGCTGAAAAGGAAGAATCCTTCCCTGTGAGGGGTCACAGGGTGCCCAGAGCAGCTGGGGCTGCCCCTGGATCCCTGAAGTGTCCAAGGCCAGGCTGGAGAGGGCTGGAGCAACCTGGGATAGTGGGAGGTGTCCCTGTCCATGGCGTGGGAGTTGGAGTAAGATGAGCTTTAAGATCCATTTCAGCCCAAACCGTTTTCTCCTCTGTAAAGATGAAGGGAGCAGCATGACTCTTCCTCCCATGACCACAGAGCTGTAATTCTGTGAGGATTTGGAGTCCAGCCATCCCCATCCCTTTGACCCTTTCCTTTTCAAGTCACAGGCTCTAGCCAGGAGACAACACTAAAAAATGGGAAGGGGGAGAAACAATAAACAGAAGAGAGAAGCAGCTGTTGACCATGTTTTCAAGGGAAAAGTCTCTAGGCAAACACAGAAAAAAAAAAAACAACAAGTTCTCCAGTCAACTGAAAGCTGTTGGCTTGATGCAAATACTGCCTGGAAAATGACAATGGACTGTGTTATACAGAATCTCTTATTTGACCTGCAATATTATGGCATTAAGTATGATGACTCAAGCAGGCTTTTGAGAGCAAGGAAACAGGGGCTGGTGAAAAGATATATTTTCTTAATAAACACAAAATTATAAGCCAGTACTTTCTGGATATTTATTCAAGACAGTAACACCAAAGGAATGAAAGCTGTGGGGGTCTTTATATTCGCTTGGTGAGCTCTGTTTGTGCACTCAAATCCAAAGCTTCAGATCTTCAGTCTGTTCTCCCGAAATACATGGGCAAGCATCTTTTGAGGATGAGAGCTCAGATTTTTGCTTTATCACACCACTCTGACAGCTAAGGTCTTTCTAAAAAACACTAAATATCTTTGAATTCATAACATCGGTACAAGCACTACCAACAGGAGAATTCCTAAGGGTATCTCTGACTCAAACAGTACTTATTTTTTGTTTATTAATGGCCTGCTCTGTTTCCTAATGCCAATTAAATATCCAAGAAAAGAGATGAAGGAGGGATGTAAAAGTTGTTCCACTTCCTTTATGCCTTCCAGCCAAAAGCTTGTCCCCTTTTCTGAGCCTTTTATAGTCTAGGCAGGTCTCACCAGCATCACCAGCCAGGGGAGAGCTCTTGCCTAAGGAACTGTCTGCCTAAACTCCTCAATTTATTAGAGCTTACAGACACCAGGAGCAGAGAGGTGCAGTCAGCAAAGGTAAGTTGCAGAAGAAAGAAAATAAAAACCATTCATTATACACACAAGGCTTGACTGCAGAATTGAAAGTTGTGCAAAACAAAGGGCCCTGATTAATCATCAATTACACCATGTATCTCTTAAAAGCCATACATTCACTTTACCCACCTGGAAGTCACAGCCAAGATGATGTGGTCACTCAATCTCACAGCTTCAAAGCACACAGTAACAAGCTTTCCCCCTTCTGGATCAGTTCCTTCCTCTGATCTCTTTAGGTGCATTGACTTATTGCAATTAGGAATACACATTTAGCAGAATCGAAATTAATGGACCTACATAAAAGGAGTGCCTGGCTCTCTGAGCAATCCCAATGCCAAACTCCTTAGTAAGGAAAAATTTCCATTCAAAGTAATGGGAATACAAAACACTTTAGTCTTGGCCCTTTGGGATTGATTTTTAGAAGAAAGCTGCTTCTATTTCAGTACCAAAGCAAGTAGCCAGACTTTGCTAAGTAGTAACTCTACTTTTGTGCTCACCAGGTGCTAAGACCTTACAAAAAATGTAAAAGAAAGTGGGTTTAAATGTACTGCCATACCTGTGGTGTTCAATGACTGATCTTGAGTCTTCTGGGGAAAGAAGGGGGAAGAAGGAAACAAAAACCTAACTGTACTTGTAGTCTGCTTTCCTTGCTTTAAAGTGGACTTCTTTCACCTGTCCAAAAATCAGACCTGTCCTACTGTTCTATCTAAGAAAAAGACACCAAATGCCATTGCCATCAAGACATCGACAGGAGCTTGGATCCCAATCATCAAAATTTTAACTGGATCTTGAAATGCTCAAAATTAGATGTTGTTTTAAAAATAATTTTAAAACCCCAAAACACCAGACTCCTGCCATGTTCTCTGAGCTCTTTTCAGTCAAGACTTGCCTTTGAGTCAAATGTGTCTCTTAATTAACAACTAGTCTTTGGAAAATTAACAAAGGATAGCAGTACTAAGGGCTATGGATGTTACAAAGAGAAACAAGAATAATGTTGTTAGCTTTTTGCTATGCTAGATGAGACATTACTGTGCCAGAGGCACAAGTAATGGAAATGTACTTTTATATAAATCTCCTCTCTTTGCTTGGATTATTTTAAATGACTCCACTACAGTGTATATTAACCTAGCCACCAACCTTCCTGCAGTCAGCTTTCTTTTTACAGTTTATTAGGAACACAACCACTGAGGAATCACCAAAGGATGATGAATATCATCACACTCTCCCTTTGTTTGTTTAACACACAGAATGGCCGTGCAAGAAACTGAAAAGAAAAAATTCTCGGAGGCAAATCTTCTGTCCCTGTCACCTTATATTGAACCCTCTGCATCAGATCTGATGTAGGAGCAGAGCAGCTCCCTTGGCCTTGGCCAGGGGTTACAATGGACAAGCACCTGAGAACTGCAGCTGTTTTCTTCCCCTCTCCTCCCTGAATTGACTTCTAAATGCCTTTTTTCAGAAGCTGGAACCCACAGTGTGGCTGGTCAAGTTAAGACAGATCAGGGGTCAAATCAGAAACACACTCCATATTTCTCAAAAACACCTTTTACTGTTCCTTCCTACTCCATCCTAAAGCTGTGACCAAACACACAGCTACAGGGTGAATATTGTCCTTCCTTTTCCCATATTAAGGTTACATGTTGCAAAGCTTCACTTACCCAGAAAAGTACAACTGTGTGAACACACAACAATATTCAAAACCAAGAGCGAAATATCTTATCACTTTCCTTTCCAGTATGTTGCATTCAACACTTTTCCTAATTTTCCTACCCTAGAGCTCAGATAGCAGCATCCTACTTACTCTGTGAGGGGACAGGGGAAGTTCAGCATTTAGCAATGGTGAGAAAATTGGTTTAGATCCCTGAGGGAAGGTGCTGTAGAAGTGCATTCAATTCAGTTGTAATTCAATCCAGTTTGCTGGAGCTGAAAGAAAACAAAATACTTTCAAAGTTAAAGGGAGAGCCAGCATTTATTTTATTTTTATATGTGTGTGTACATATATAGACACACACTCAAAAATATTTTTATGTAAACATGTATTTATGTATGCTTGTATAATGTATTTTATTTTTGTGTGTTGGCATATATACACAGACACCTACACCTACAACCACACATAAATTTTAGGAAGGGAAATTTTTAAGTAGAGCACTAGAAGGACAAGGTTAGCATAAGGCAAGTTCTTCCAGGCATACAGAAGCACACACTGCATGGGAAAGAATAGTTAAAGGCATTTTCTTCTACTATCATAATGTTTTTTTTCCTCAGGATATGAACAAAACAAAATCAAAGCAATTAAATCATTACCCTAAGGAAAAAAAAGCCAGTAATTGTGCTTAATCCTCTGAGTTACTCTAATGAATACACCTAATTTACTTTGACTAACAGAAAACGTATTTTTTTCCTCCAAAGCTGACAAAGGTCAAATTCAAAGAAACCAAAGTAACTCCCACAGTACCTTCCTCAAAAAAGAGGGAAAAAATAGCCCATGGTGTGCAATTATCTCAAGGTAAACAACCAGGAAGGCCCACTGCAAAGTCTACATGTGATTCATAATGCTGAAGAGCTTCCAAAGGGAAGAGCCTGCAACAAGTTCTCTCCCCATTTTTATCTGCATAAAGCGAATTGCAGGGTGGGTTCTCCCATTTAAATTCTGCAGTATCAATATTTTTTATCCCTGGAAGTTCGGTTCACAGCATGAAAACTCCCCAGCTACACTAAACAAGGCAGAAGAACTGGTTCAGACAAGCAAATTACATTATCTGCTGCTCTCTGACCTCCAGCACCTTGGACAAATTGGGTGGAGCGAAGAGCCGCGGGCGCTGTTGCCAGCAGATCTCCCCGAGCTCCTCCTCAGCCTTGGCAGAACCAGAGGGGAAAATTTACACATGGATGAACTGTTCTGGAACAATCCCTCTAATGCAGCTGACACGAACAGGCTGCCCTCCAAGAGCAGGCAAGCGCAGCCCGCGTGTTTGCTGCTCTGGCACAGGATTCCTGCCGACAGCCCCGCGACGTTTCTGGAGGGGAGGTACAGACCAAGAGCGAAGCAAGGGTCAGTAAAGTCTTGGGAAAACATGACTGGGTGGGGAATACCCAGAACCAATTTCCAGGCCAGACCCACCCAAGGGCACTCCTGTAGAAACGTGGACACATTTTTGGGGGCTACAAAAGAGCTGAAGAAGCAAAAGACTAATTTGTCTCTGGGAGAGACTGCTGAGAAAGGACCCTTCAAGACTTCTTGGTTTAACATTTCAACACTCAGTGATGCACATTTCCTCAGTGATAAAAATAAAGATGAGCATTTCCACCATTTTTTACATATACCAACTCAACACATGAGCATTTTCACCGTTTTTTACGCATACCAACTAAACATATGAACATTTTCACCATTTTTTACAGACACCAATTCAACACATATATTCCCTTGTTCCAGAGCAAAATGGCATCAGTGCCTGTACCCAGGAATTCAGGAAAGGACTTTACAGATGTAAAGGGCAAAGGCTGCCAAAGGTCAGTCTCTGAGATCAAAGGGAAAGGTACCATAGGGAACATCTCTGCTCAGTCCCTGAAACCTCAGCACTTTGCACTGAGATTTAGTGCCATATGTACTCAGCAGTACATACAGTGTTGACAAAGCTTTTATTTTTAAACAAATAAAGGCCAGAAAGTACAGATTTCCTTAACTCTCATGGGCCTTCAATTATGCAGTGCTGCCTCTACCATGTAAGCATATTTCCAGAGCTTTAGCACTTGACATTTTGAGATAAAATGTCATGAATAGTATTTGTGTACCTCTCTCCATCTGTGCCACTCTGCCCCTCCACTTCAACTTGAAATCTTTCAAGGCATCAGATCACTGGTTCAAAGTATCCCTTTCCTTTACTTTCTTCAAGTTTAGGATCAAAACCCAGATACTTTAATGGTATCTTGCAAACAGTTTGCTCTAAGTCTTATTTCAAGAGTTTTTCTTCTCTATTCTGCCCACTACCCTAAGCTAATCAATGATTTTTCTGCTCATTAAGTACTGCTGGTGGAATCACTCTTGCCAATCAGGAGGACTCTGCTGCCTGTTTGCTTCTCCTGCCTTTTCTCTTTCCAGCCCAGGACCACAACAGACTCTGAAAGAGATCAATGGCCTCTGCTCAGGTCAGAACATTTGGCCTTTATGTTGTGCAAAACCTGAGAGTCTTTTAACTGGAGACTCCAAATTTCAGCTTCCCGTGCTTTGACTCTGATCTCCTCGTGCTCATCCTCCCTAAATCTGTCCTCATTTGCCTCCTCTCCTGAGCAAGAAATAGAGACACAAAATTTAATAACAATTTTCAGTAAAATTCTAGATTGCCTGGGATGTGAAGCAGGGACATGGGAAACTGTTTTGTCAAGTTAAGCCACTAAGAAGAGGGAGTTTAATGGTGCTGTGTGTGTCTGACTGGTTCCTCCACTGGCACATGGATTTAGCACCAAACTGAAGGACAGTCATTAATTTTATCACACTCTTCTGAGCACACAGTTGTGGTGAACTCACCTCCTAAAAAGTAGATTTTGGATGTATTTTCTCCATCTGAAGATGGAGAGAACCTATATCCCAGCACCCTCTTGTTCTTATCTGATACAAATATGCTGCTTTCCAATTTCACTCTATCTTGTCTGTACTTTTACCTCTCTTTTCTCTAATTGTACAGCTCTTCCTGAAAGGTCAATTGTTCCTCATCCAGCTGACGGCCTCCCAATGGAGTCTGAACTGATTATGAGCCCCTGCCTACTTTTAAGAGCTATGGCGAAGATGATGCTTGGCATTATTAAGATGTGATGTCCTGTCAAGGATGCCTTCACAACTGGAAGAGCTAATGTGACAGCTCTGAGCTTGGAGAAAAAAAAAAAAAAAAAAGAAAAAAAATAATAATAATAAAACTTGCTTTTCTTCTTCTCTAGTATGTGCCCTGTGCTGCCAGGCTGCACAAGGGGGCCACGCTCACATTTGTAACCCAGGCCCCTGAAGGAATCCTTCACAAGAGTGACTCTGCCTGCAAAGCAAACGGGAGCGGTTTGAAGATGGCATGTGAAAAGCTGCCACGGGTCTTCCAGAAATCAGAACTCTTGGCTGCTCATCTCCTGAGAGCTGACCTGGGGCACAGGAAACCACAGTGCCTGTGGAACACGAAGCAATCGCACTGAACTCTCCTGCAGCCATTTGCATTTTCAACAATTCCTCTTCAGAGAGATGCCCTGTGCCTGGGGGAATATTTGCCTCTGTTCACAGCTGACTTTTACTCTAAGTTAGAATCTGTTGGCTCTTCTTTTTTAGTTGGCAGTGAAGTTGTGGCTCTGTTAGATAAATGTTCTTTTCTGTTGCTTCTTGTATAAAATTCCAGGAAGATGTGGCCTCCAACACCAAATGTGGTCCCAGAACACCAGGGCAGAAATAAAATAGTGTCACTATTATTGAAAGTGCTCAGCAAATCCTACTCTGAGAGCAGTTGCTGAATAAAAATGTTCAATCTGGCCAGGAAAAAGAGTATGACATAAACTACAAATGTTGAATTATAAAGCTTGAAATTCAGAAATACGTATTAATCCTTCAGATTTGTTACCCTGATGTCTAGGATTAATTCTTTGTTTTTTGTTTTGGTTTGGGGATTTTTTGTCACATGGGAACTTCAGTAAAGTGATGAATTTTAAATATAAAAAATAGCTTAGGACATGTGTAGAAGTACAGCAAAAGGAACATTTTATAGAAGGCAAAGACAAGGCTTTATGGTTTTGATTTTTTTTTTCCATTGTGGACGGGTTCATGGGATTTGTACTTGAGCTCCTTCTGGGTATTTAAGCTCATAAATACTACTGAATATATTAACAACCTCAAAGTTGCTGGTCCCTAGAGTTAATGTAATTAACCACTGAAAGTCTTTGCTGTTACAAAATTAAATCAGATTGTGTCACAGGAGGCAGCAAACCTCAAAAAAGCTGATCTGTCCTCTCTAACTGAGGTGCAACTGAACACTTGTTTCCATGTAAGAATGTTATTGATAGATGTACAGCCCACTGCTTTATTGAGAAAAACTCTTCAGAAATAAAAATGGGGCAGTTGAAAATGCTTTTGTTTCCTTAAAGACCCTCAGACCCATCCAGCAAGGCTCTACGAGAGGTGAAAAACCACTTGGAAATTCATCTAAAAGCTTCCTGTCCTACCACCACTCCAGTCACTACAGCAAAATACTTTGCAAACTTTTCATCTCAGCAGATGAAAGTTAATACAGATTAAGGGATTACACAATACTGGAAGAGGGTGGCTAATCAAGTTGTTTCTCAGAACAGGAGTTTTCATCAAATCGACAACTAAGTGGGAAATAGCCACCCTAGAAAGTATTGGGATTTCTAAGAGTCTGCGTCCCAATGCCACCTGTTCTCAGAGAAGCAGCTCATTTTGGTGCACACTGAAAATCCACATTGTCAAGCACAAGTGTAACACTTTCAATTCCTCTTCACACTTGGGTGCCGCAGGGTCAGTAGATCTGAATGTGTGCAAACAACAATTAAACCCAGAGCCCCTGAGGTAGATCTGCTCCCACCACAGTGAGAGCTGACAGGGTTCTCTGCTAAGGGACCTCACCCAGCAGAAAACATCCCATATTTGAGGGCAGATCTTAGCAAAAGTCAAGTTCAAAGCCCAAAGAAACAAGAGGAGAATTGGGGCAGTCTGGAAAGTAATGGTAACCCAGCTAAAGGAAATCCTACCAAGCCACAGCAACAAAACCAATGTAAATTCTGCTTTCAAGAAGAGAAAAATGTCACTTGCTACTTCATGGGTCTGGGCTGTCCCACCACAAACAGCAAGGATGAGCGAAAGGAGTCTGGACTCCTCCATTCAATTCTGCCATTCCTGCAGATGGGAGCTTGAGAAAATTCAACATCTATAACTAGCAGATACATTGAATTATTCAAAAAGTGAAGTGGTAGATTTGGGTCAAGCAAACAGGACCAGAGGCCAGGTGTCAGTGCTGCAGTCAGCAGAGCACAGAATGGTGACAGCCACAGCACAGCCTGCACTGTAGGCATTGAGCAAAGCTTCTGAAATAAGAGTGTGCTTCCAGAGAAACAAATGGGGTTAGGGGCTTAATTCCCCTTAAATGAATTGCCTTTCTAAATGCAGAAATTTTGAATGAGCCTTTTTGCTCATCCCAAATATTACAAGTTGCCCACAAACCAACACCCTCTGTGCCAAAGCAGTTACCTGTCATATTTCTTTCTCCAGAAATAAAGAAAAATAGTTGATGCAATTTGTTCAATTAGTTGGACAGCTTCTCACTAATGTGGTATTTTAAGCTTTGTGCAAGAAGAGTTTTTCAAACTACAGCACTTTGAATGTGCAGGTATTAGCAGAAATGTGTCTCCCTTTAGTCTCCCAGTCAAGAAAGTGTGCTCGACACAAATGATGAGAGTGTCATGAAAATCAAACTTCTTTTTTGCCATTTTATAGCCACTCATCTCGAGCTACTGTACAGGCTCTTCACTGCTGCCATCAGATGGGGTATCAGCATCCAGAGCGGCCTCAGCAGCTGCTGGATGAAGAGTTTCTATTATTACCTTTAAAAATGTCAAACGTTCAGTATTCAGGTTTGTTCATCAGTTAGTAATAACATCCCTGGCTGAGCTGAAAACATGTTCTCAGTGAGGGCTGGGGAAAGGAAAGCTTAAACAGTTGACAGCAGTTAGAGATGAAGCAGCCTATGCTGTTCTTTTCTGAAAAGAGGCTGCAGTCATTCCAGCAGGCTTCTGAAACAGAAGAAGCTGCAAGATTATGGAAACAGACCTTTTCTTCTAGTTTTTCTGACAGCTACAATTCTACATTCCTCAGCCCTGTCCTGCAATTAAAAGGGGAAGATATCAGAAATAGCTGAAGAAGCAAGAAAACAAGAAAAGAAAAATAAGCTGATTCCAGCTACTCTTCTATTCTCCATGTGTGCTATACACATTTCATTATTAGATTAGAAGCATCTTGCAGCACCATCTCAGCAGGCTTTGAAATTGCCACCATAAAAGTACATCACAGAAGTTATTTTTAAACTGTGGATTTTGTTACAGAGAGAATCTCATTTTTAAAAATTTAATGGAAGGAAAGCATTTATTAGAAGACTATGACAGCTGAGGGGAAAAAATATTCATCATATTCAGAGAATACAGAAGAGAAAACCAACTTGGAATGTGTTCTTGCTCTCTCAGCCTGAATACCTCTCTCTTCCCTGACTGGTGTCAAATATGATCAATCAAACTAATTCTGCACATACTAAAAAAGAGCTTCTCCAACTCATTTGGCTCTGAAGTCACAGCCTCCCCTCATCCACACTGAAGCTAAGACTGCCACCTAAATGAAAAGGTGCTGGTTCCATATGCTGGAATGCAGGTGGATCTCCAAGAAGTCAATCAATCTGATGTTCGGGATGTACCAGTGCCTGCAACGTGCATCAGTCTCGAGGCCAAAATGACTATAACAGATCTCAGTGAAGGCAGTGCCTGCAGCCACAGCCCTTTCCCACCTTCACTTAGATGTTCTTCAACCTCCCTCATTTCCCTGCAGGGAGTATCTGCCCCCCTTGTGCTGCTCAACACCACCACAGTGGTTCAGTGCCCTCCACAACATGTTAAGATGGAGAAAAAATGTGTATCAAGCCAATCTCACACTGAGCTTGGAAAGTCCTCAGCTGCCAAAAGCAAGTGAATGCATGTCCTGCTAGGTGCACAAAAAAGAGGAGAGGAACAAGAGCCACGTGCAAGAGGAAGGATAAGACCAATGTTAAATGGGAAGGGAAGATCTCTCCCATACACAAGCAAATAAACTTTCATGCATTATTCAGAGACTGTGCAGTCAGTGATGGGTACATCTCTTCTAGAAAGGAAAAAAAAAAAAACCATTCAGTGTTCTCTTAGCTTCAAAACTGCAGCACTGCCCCAGGGTAAAGATCCAGGAAAGCAGCAGAGGGGTGAGGCCAGTTAACAAGTCAAACAGCACAAGAGGGGTTTAAGGTTTTATTTTTTTTAGAGGCCAGATACTTGTCCAAGGAATCGTTACATTGAACTGGGTCTAGGTTTGAAAATTGTGTTAGTATCTAGAATATGTTAAACAAAAAAGGAGGGGGAGGAAGGAATTCTTAGCATAACAAGTTACCACAGCCACACTTAAAAGAAAGCAATCCACAATTCAAGAATTATTCAATTTCTCAATACTGTCCCATTAAACCAAACCTTTGCTGGGCACTCCCTTACTATAATTTATTAATCCCACCCCCCAGAAACAGCACTCTGCAGTTTCTTCATGCACAACCCAAGCAACACTAATAAGAACCTGTAAAGGGTCAGGAGAAAGCCCTAAGCCAGAGCTCTGGCAGCAATCCAAGCTGGAAAAGACACTGACTGTGCACAACAGCAAGTGAAGACAGCTTTTCCCCAAAGTGATATTTTAATTCAGAAAAGAACCTTCACTAATCTCAGAGTTTATTATTATCTGTGCAGCAAATGGGACTGCAGTTGGTCTACATAAAGCATTAGTTTCCTACAGGGCATTTTAGACTGTAAATGATAAAGGACCAGACCTAAACCAGAAGTCTGCTGGAACTCTGCTCTTGCCTTTAATTTGATTTAAGCATGCCAAAAGGCAGGGAATGAAAGCGCAGCACTAACAAAAAGGCCTTGGTGAAACACAGGGTGCAGGAGGGATCCCCTTGGGCTGGGATCTACGTGAGGACCTAAATCTGCACCAGACCTCCCTCCTTCCCTCCTGGACTGACCCCGAGCACTGACTGGGACTCTGGGAGATGCAGCAGCATCTTCAGCAAGCTGAAAACACAGCACACTGTCAGTGGAGGCTGAAGGATAACTGTGCATCCAACACATCTCATGGGAATGCAGGGTCGCACTCAGTAGGGAGCTTTGCTCTCAGTGTTTTCCTTTCCTCATGATGCTTTCCTGTGTTCCTATAGTTACTTGCACAATTCATTCCCTAATGGAAGGGGTTTGGCTTTGCCAATAACCAGCTCTGGGCAAGGCCTCTTCTCCACAAATTGTCCCATGGACATTGTAAGGGCAGTGAGCATCTCTGAGTGTGCTCAGGACAAGAACTGGCACAAGGAAACAAAAATCATTGTCATGGATGGCAGTACGACACAAAGAGCAGTAAATGCACTGGGAAAAGTACTCCACCATTCAATCATAAATAAGTATAATTAGCAATACATATAATTTCCAACCCCTCACAGGCTGAGACATTAAACACAAGGATGATGCCCACACAGACTGAGTTCTGAAACTCAGTAGTCACAAGGGTTAAAAAGGACTGCAAGCTTGGTATAAACCCAGCCTGATCTTCCACTGTGGCACACATCCCACACCACTTCCCTCCCAGCCCTCCACTCAAAGATATGCATTACAAAAGAGATTTCCTCCAAAGCTCTTCCTGTGATGAGCTTTACTGAAGAAAAGTAGAGAATCTAAAAGAAAGATAAAAGCAAAGGGATGTGGGTTAGAAGAGGTCAAAACCAGGCACCACACACTGTCACCGGGTTCACAGGAATGCTTCATTATTAGGCATTTTTCTTCTCTTCCCCATCTGCACTATAGAGAAAGTCTTTTTCCAAAATGCTCAAAGGTATCAATAATGAATTTAAAACATATGAAATACAGTTAAAACACGTTTTTGAGCCATTTAGAACTGAAAGCAGAGTGCCATAGAGTAGCCATCATTAGGTCTGCTTAAAGAAGTTTTCTCACATATGAAGGGGACTGTGAAGTCTTTAAGAGTCTAAAAATATTTTTATAGAACTTACCACGTAGGAGCCTGGCTAGGTGGGAATTTTACAAAACGTGCTCTTTCAACCTGAGATGTGTGAGCTGTACCTACAGGCTCTTCAGTTAATGTTCTCATCAACTGAACTACAATTAAATCCATACATTGATACCTAGTGGCTGAAGTGGAGGTGAACTGCAAAACCTGTTCCCCTCTGGGCTGATGATGGCTAACACAAAAGCTGGTTATCCTTCCTAAAGACTGCCACTCTGCCTTCAGGGTCTGCAATTCTCCTTTCTTTAGGAGAGAGCAGCTGTTCTGCTTGGGATTCCAGTGTGTGTGAGCAGACTCCCTCTATTTCTGACTGTCCTTTTAAAGGATGGGTCAGAACTGCAGCAAACTCCCTGAACACTTTTCTCCAGTGAAGATGAGGGAAGCTTTGCCAGGATTCAGCCCTCTTGCTCTGGAGGAGACCCAGCCAGGTGTCTCATCCTCAGGCAATCTGCTCAGCTCTGGCTCAGGAAGTGAGCTCACCCAGAACTGTGCACCCAGGGAAACCGGTGAGGCTCAGAGCTCTGCAGAACCACTGTGAATTTGGAAATAGATTCAAGCAGCAGCTCAGAGCCAAGTTTTCAGCTTGTGATATGTGCATCACGACTGGAGCTGCCTTCCAGTTAATCCAGACGTGCACCCCTAAACCAGCGATGGCAAATCCCCCACGGGCACTGGGCCATGCCATGCCCCTTCCTTCACCTGCCTGGCACACAGCACTGCCAGCACGTCACCATCCTGACTTCACTTGGCACTGAGCACACCTTTATTAACCACAGTCAAGCCCAAATTATTGACAAAATATAAGAATAATAATTTACAATTACTCCAGTCTTTGATATGAGCTACTGCACAAAATTCTGCCCATCTGACAAATCCAGGTATTTCACCAGGAGTTCAAAAACTAACCCATGTTTTCATCTGAGGAGAGTCTTACACAGGAAGAAAGTATCATAACATATAATTTTTCCCAGAGAAATTCTCTGAAAGACCAAACCCTGATGGATAAACAACAGTTAACACCCAAATTACACAAACAATGAGGAGGAGCGCAATGTACTTACTGAAATTAAATGTACCTGCACTCTGGGTATAAATCCAGCACCAGCTATTTGAAACTCCCTATATTAAATTTTATTCATTGAATTGAAACTAAGATTATGCTGATAAAATGCCAGACTGCATCTGTACTCCCCAGCAACAATGCTGGTGATAATTCCTGTTGCTCCTTGGCTAAATTCAGTATCCTTGTGTTTTATTGCAGCTGCACCAGACCCTTCACCTAGCCAAGTTTGCTCTGCCAGTTGGCATTATGATCCCTCCAAAAATAAACATACTTGCAGTTATGCTCTCTTGGCTCAAGAATGTCCATTTCTCTTCAGTTTATGATCAGTGGAGTTGCTAACACACTGCCAGTTGTCCTGAGCCTCCCCACAGGGTACACACAGGCAATGAATAATTGCAAGGATGGGAATGTCTTCCCCTTCCCTGTTTTTTTTTAAATGCTCCTTTTGGAAATGTTTCTTCATGGCATTGGTTTAAGCAGAGGGTGGATGTGTTTTAGAACACTGTGTTCTGACTTATTATAAGAAATTATAAACCCAACAGAAGAATTGCCCAGTGACTTTTTCTGGTCTGTATGGTGTGAAATATATGGGTGCTTGGATTTAAAAGACATACCCAACCTCCCACTGAGATATAAGTTTCTGGAGACCCTCTCCAGCCTGGAGGATGTGCAATATTGTGCCTTTGGACTCCTACAGCTCAAATCCTCAGCAGTGCTCAGGATCACACTTGGTTTTTAAGTGCTACTGCCACAAACACTACATAGGAGTCATCTAAGCCATGTTTCACGTCAAAACATCTCCTAAGCACTGAGGCAACTTTGGGTAGCACAGAGTGTTCAGTTTCATGTACTGCTCATTAAACAGAGAGGGTCAAACCACAGAAACACAGTAGAAGGCACTCCAAACACACCAACATGCTAAATGGAATGTTCATGTTAAATGAAACAACTAAACAAGCAGTACAGAAAAGAGAAACCCAGGAAAGCATGAAAGAACCACCATCAAATGTGTAAAGTGATTAAGATGAGGAGGAAGAACAGCTGGTCCCTGCGTGCACCAATGATTAGACAAGAACAACTGGTTTAATTTATAGCAATACAAATACAGGTTCACTGATAAACAGAAGAAGGAATAGTTTGATCTACTTGGTTTGGTATTAAGGACAGACATGCTAAGGCTTTTGCTAGTCTCACTCTTAGCCTTCAGCACATTCAAGGAGAGGGTTTTTTAACCAAACATTACTTCCCAGAAATGTTGACCACTCAGCCCTAGTGCAGTGATGATGACAATAAACAACCATTTATTCTGAACCAACTGTAGGAGCAGTTTTACTTCACGGTTCAGCTGAAGATTATGAAATACACTTCCATACAGGAAATAAGTATGGCTTGGAGACAAAACAGATAACCTGCTGCACTCCTCTCTCAGACTTCTCCAGGCAAATCCATCTGAGCCATCCATATTGCTGAGGCTCTCAATATTGGTCCTGTGCTAGTGGCTCACTCTCAGAGGCACAGCAGAACCTGCACAGACACCCAGACACTGCTCACTCTGCCAGATGCCTCTGCAGAGAGGCACAGCCCGAGGAGCAAGCACACAGCACAAGAAGGAATTGCTTTTTGCAAGTGTGATGGCACTGATGTAAATTCCAAAATGAGCTTCCACTGCATCTTCTTTCTCCCAATACACCTAATGCTTCTTCCATCCCCTCACATTTCAAAGCTTCTCAGGGATATACATTTATTTCTTCTCCTTTCCACCCAAGTCTCATTGCCCAGACATGGCTGCATAAATGTGTTCAGATGAAAAAAGGTACAAGATGCTGATGCTTTGCTTGAACATTACAAGAATTTTTTTAATTTTTTTTTTTTTTTCAGAAAAACAGCACATGAGATAGCAGGCCAGATGCTTCTCCAGACCTACTGCTGTTTGCCTTCCTCACAGGAAAAACGTTTCAAGAGAGTCTCATTGAAACAGATACAGATCTCTGAAACAGATACAGAATCCTTTATGTGACAAAAGGTCCTTAAGATAATCTAGTCCAACCATTAACACAGCACTGCCAAGTTAGTCCAGGATTTGTTAATCAGAAATTCCAAGATAACTATAATTTTGTCTTGAAATGATAGGTAACAACTAGTGTTAATAAAATCCAGGGAACCCAAGCATTCCAAAGACTTGTCTGGGTTGTTGGATTACTTTCTAGGCTTTTAATGACTCCAATTTCCAAACACAGCTTCTTCAAAAGAGGTTAGAGAACAACATCACCACTTTCATTTTCAGGTTAGGTAATACACAATAATATCATAATACCTGAACTAATATTTGACTTCCCTTGCTTAATAAGAAAGAAAAGCAGACTGTTAAGGATGTAAATATCATTCATTTGTGCTTCCCTCCCTTCCTCTGAACCAGTTCCTCACAGCATCATCAAGCCCTGAAGAGAAGATCCAGCAGCCCACTTGTTGTCACTGCTCTTCCTTATATAAATCATAATATGTTTTTATATGATTACAGAATTCAGTCTTAGCACGACCAGGAAGTAATAAAGCAGATATTTAAGAGAAATGATTTATTGGAGACTTCAAGGGACTCACAACCTAGCACTGAATATAGGTTTTATCACTGAAATGCAGACAGTAAAGAGAATTACTCAGAAAAAAAAAAACGAAACAAAAAACCCACAAACATGGAATTTTTTTACTGGACTGGGGAAGGGCACAAAGGTTTAATGCAGAAGCTTTCAAGCACTGATCTCAAAATAGAGTAACTTTTTCCTGTATTTACCTCTTACCAAGTGCACAAATCAACTATTAACCAAGTTGCAAAACTATTCAAGTTTCAATGGAATAGATTATTTAATGCAGAAATATCTCAAAGGACAAAATCCTGCCAAAACCCACAGTGTTACATAGAATGAAAGACCAAAAATAATTTGTATGAGACAAGTACAGCTCATGACAAATCACATTAGCTGTTGGCTTTTCAGCCAAAGAACACCTGAGCCATCAGTATTTTTAGTCTTAATCCTCTTAAATTTTTAAAATAATATAATAGTTATGCTTGATCTAAGTTAATTAAGTCCTTAATTAAGCAAGAAACCCTGACAAATCATCGTATATGTAAAGGAACGACCATGCGATACAATTTGACATTTTTCAGAACCATCACTTCCCAAGTCTCTATTTAAGCAACACAACTGCTTCAAGAAGCCATGAAATACTTTGAGAGTGGATGGCTCCAGGGCAGCAGGAAAGGTTATCTGGGGTGCAGTCCCACACATCAGCACTGTGGGGTTTCAGTCTGTCCATCATTCAAGTCAGAAGCTGCTTTGATGCAGAACAGGATAATTAACGTGGTATCTCCTCCTATGGCCCGGGTGACACAGGACATCCCAAACTCATTTAATTTAACTCTACAGCCCAAGCAGGAGTCACAATCAGAGCACCAACACAGCTGAGTACTATTAAAAAGTATTCCCAAACACAGAAGTGCTCACATGCTTGCTCAGGAAAGCTGAAAACAACCATTTTCATCGCTGAGCAGCAGTTTCAATTAATAGCTCATTTTCCCCATCTATGAGCAGAGGATTTGCTGGCTTAGCTCCCATTAATGTCAATAGGGTTGGACCTACAAATCCCCACCTGAGGTGGAATACTGGCATTCCTACTGCAGCACATTGTCCCTGAAGTTAAAGCAGAGCAATTCACTTAGTTAACCTCTGTCCATTTTGCTCACTTCCAGGAGCTTTAAATGTAAACTTTAAAAATGATAAGCATTACTTTGAGTAGAAAATATATTATTTTGCTTTTTTTGGTTTTTAATCAACAAGCACGGCCATCCCAATAGACCAATCATAAACCTATTCAAATAAGAAAACAAATTTTAATTCTAAAGTATACAGATAAGTCAAATACAGCTTATAGATCAAATTTTGAGATTAAGCCCTTTGCATTCCAAATAGAACAAATATTCCACTAGTTTCTGTGCTTATTCCCTAAGCATTTAAGCAGCAGCTCAGAGCCAATACCACCCATACCACTTTGTTTTAAGACAAAAACTTAAGCTGATGCTTCTGAAATGTAGATTAAGCAACAAGAGATAGCAGCAAAAATAAAAATAAAGATATATTATTATATATTATATGGGTAAAAATAAAGATATAAATTAAATACTAAAGTATTCTGGTCCCAGTCAAACAAGTCAGCTTGCAGTTTCAGTTGTGCTCCAGGTCACTCTGAAGTTCACTGTGGGCTGGCTAATTGTCTGGTACAGACCATAGGCACCAAAACATATGAAGAGCAGAGGCAAAATCCCAAAGACCAGTTCATCATCACCAAAAGCTTCCATCAGAACACATCTAATGAAAGACTGGGAGTTCACATCACTCAAACAAAAAGTGAAGAAGTGTGGACGCCGGGACGGGCAAAAATTGGTATCAACATCATCACATGGGGAAACACTTCCCCCGAGCAGCAACTCAGTGAGCTGGAACTCGGCTGCTGGGCAAGGTGGATGAGCCCCAGGGTGAGCTGAGAGCCAGGCTGGGCTCCCTAGGGCTCTGCCTGCAGCAGCCGTGGGGCAGAGATCCCACCGGGACAGGAGAGAGCTGCTCGCTGACAGCCTGTCAGAACAACGCCTGGAACATTTGGGACTCCCACTTGCAAAAGTCTTTTCTATGCTAATGACTTCCTACGGATGTTTTGAAATGTTTTAACTGCTCTGGTTTGATTCAGCAAGACACTGATGGTGTGATTTGATTTTGAACTCACCCAGGACGTTCCCGGACATCCAGCAGCAAGAGGATACTGAGAAGCAAATTCCTGTCCTCCCCAGGAAAACAGGACAGGATGAAAGATGGGACCAGTGGTGGCACAAGAGCATCTGTTTTGGCTGCACCTGCTTCACACCTGCTTCCTGGAAAAGGGAATTTCCATTCTGTACAAAACCTTACCATTTTGAACTGACTTTTCAAACCAAGCAAGAAGAAAAGGTCAACATTTCTATAAACCAGAATGTTTTTAACGTTGATTCAGAAGTATTGACATCTCCCTAACAATATCAAAACAATCTCGAACATAAATGTGGTACTGAATAATAAATCAGAAAGTCAAAAGGAAGTCAAGCATAAAAGCAACACACATATAAACATCCCCCCAATCAAAACAAGGGCTGAGCATGACATGTGCCCCCAAAATGCTTGACTGCCAACAGAGCTGCATTTTCATCAGGCTCCTACTTATTTCTTCTCCATTTCCTTCCTCACTCTGCTATCTGTTCATGGCCTGGCCTTATATTTTGTTCATAATGCAGTGATGCTCAGCCTTTAAAACCCAACTGTCCTATTACTGAAATGTAATACTCTCCTCCAGAATAATTCACACCTCTCCTTCCAGTTTTACTATTTCCTTACATAATGCATCATTAAAACTAAGTGTCATAAAGTTGTTTGGGTTCTTTTATGCAGAACAAAGATGGTCAGAGAATATTAGACAGCAAGAAATGCAGCCATCATCCTCCTCCCTGTTCCACATGCACAATCTTCCTTTTAACGTGACTGACATACAATGGGCTCAATGCAACACAACTTTTGTGTACAGCTAATACAGATGGGAAGAAATGAGCAGGCTTTTGGGTTCTGCATGCCTTCACCAGACATTTAAGCTGAGTATCGTCAGGCTCTATGGCTCTTAATAAAGGACAATGAAGTTATCAATTGAGGGTAATTAAGACATCAATTTAAAAAATCTAAAAAAAAGCATTGCAAGACTGAATGAGGGAGGATTAGTGTGAACAGAAAAGAAAGGGAGAAAATGTGAGATCAATAAGCCTGTGAAGGACAATGCCATAACACAACAGCTGATGAATAGCAGAAGCCTCTGGGACCAGTGATATCACAGGAGTCACTGCCTTTCCTACTATCAGTGACAACCTCGGTGTGATGTGTGAGGTGACTTGTGGCACGCTGGGCAGGAGAGTTACAAATTGAATAAGAAGTTCCTAAAGGCTCACAGCCTTTTTTTTCAAGTGTGCCCAGTGAAGCTGATGAAGGTGCTCAGATGCAGTCAGTGCAGCAGAACCAAATCAGCCCAACACAGTCAAGGCATAGAAAACAACATTTTAGACTTCTCACATAAAGCAATGTTTTTGTTCCCCAAGAAAACCTTCCAATAGGTCTTATTAAGGACTTGAAATAAGGGAAGGATTTTTTTTTTTCACTTTGCAAATACAAGTCCACTGAAGCTGAGGAAGAAACCAATCACAAGCTTGACTGCATGTGTTTCAGCACAGATGATCTTTCACACTACATTTACACCACTGCTGTCCCCACAGGGACACCACTGCTGCCTGACTGCCTACCTTCCCTCCACACCTCCAGGAGTCAATGAATCATTCACACGGTGAGATTTTCTGGAAAAGTTAAGTAAGAAATTCTTCAGGGTAGAAGGAATAAGTTGTTACAATAACAAGTAATTTACTATCTCAATGCTATGCATACTGTATCATCTTATTTGTATTTCGCCGTTAATCTCCCAGCTCACAAAAGTTTTATCGGATTGGAGGCATGTGCTGTATTCCCCTTTATAAAATTTTACAGTCCCTTGCTATTCTCAGGGCTTGTTTTATAGGCACAATTTGCTGCTTTAATCTCACCCAATTGTCATATTCTAAATCACGGTGTATAAAAATGTCTTAAAAGGAGAGATGCGCTGAAGGGTAGTACTTAATTACACTTACTGCCTGATTTAAATGTTATCTGTGCTTTGCCAAGTGCCAGGCACAGAGTAACCCAGCAGAGCAAATCTGCATAAACCGATACAAGTCATTATTGGGCTTTTAATAGCAACCCTGTTCTCCTGTGCAGCATTCTGATGAAGGTGTGTTCCTCCTCCTCCTATCATATTAGCTCGCAAGAAAATTAAGGAAGGAGGTTGAAGAACTGGTAATTGGGAAGGTCTTTCCAGTCACTCTTTGCTAACTTATTTATTTTTATCTCCTTGCAGAAATCTTTGTCAAGACAATTTCGCTGGTCACCTTCATGAGTCTAATGTGTCCTAATGAACTGAAAAGCAGAGTGCATAAAGCAAACAGAAAATCCATTTGTTCAATGGTTTCCTATTCCTTTTATAGCACTTCCACTCCAGAAGAGCTTCTCTTTACACTCACTCCCCCCACTTCCTAGGAATCAAACAAACAAAACTGAAAATACCACCAAAATTTCAGGCAATTCATGTTGTGATTTTTGACTTCCTCCTCCCCCACCCAAGTGAGCACAGCAAGGGACTGATTTGCCTCTGCACTAACTACATTAGACATGCAGTTAAATTCTCTGGCTCAGGGGAGCAGAAACACAGCTTACAGTACATCATATCTAAATACTTTCTACTTCATGCTCCAATCCCTGCTCCTACCACACACCAGAGAGCTCAATGCAGGCCCACTTCAGCAAGATCACTCTGAACTTAAGGGAAAGCAGGAGAGTGACCTTTTTTGCCTAGATTCATTGTATTTAATGAACCAGTGGAGGTAGAGTAAGTACTACACCTCTCACTGATCTACCCAGCAGCTTTATTTCTGGCCCATACCACCAGCATAAATTCAATTTCACTATTTATTTTTTCTGTTGTCCCCTTGAGCGTGCTGTGCTCATGGTCCAGCAGTGCCAAAGTCTATAAGGGACTAAACCACAGCTTTGTGCCAAGTGCCCTGCAAGTCACTGTGAAAGGACATCACTGAGTCAATCCCAAACACTCAGCAGCTTTCTATTCAAATGGCATTTCCAACTCTGCACACATTTCACACCATGCCAGAGCAATCACAGTTATGCACAGCTACTCCTTGCCCATCTATGCAGCCTGGTTCCAATCATGAGATGTCAGCATTGTTTCATGCAAGATAAACTCCAACACTGTCCCTTAGGAGCCCATAAAATATGTATGTGCCACTGCCACCAGGCACAACTGTGCCACCACTGCCTTTATTTCAGCCTTGGCAAACAAGCAGCTGGCAGGGGCAAGAGAGAGAGGGGGAAGAAACCCAATTCAGAATGATTATATATTTTATCCTCTGATTTTAAGCATCTTTTCTAAACCCAAGTGGTGTGAAATACAAAGAGCCCTCAGCTTCACAGAGGGCTGAAGCCACAGAATGTCTGGCATGGCAGAAGCTCAGTCATGAGAGGAGATGGGCAAGAGGTGGGCACAGAGCAGCTTTCCCAGCCCAAGGTCAGCCCAGACCTAGCAAGAGCCTGGCAGGATGACTGTGCTCTCCAAAGTCCAGCCAGTGGATCCCTGGCAATGTGCCTTCCCTTGGGCAGAACAAGAGGAAGGATATGAGGTGGCCAAAATGCCATGGCATTGGGAAAATGCTGCTCCCAAGAACCTCATCCAGCTCATTTTCTCTTAAAATGAAAAGCAGTATTTTCCAGACCACTGGTGTCTAAAGCCAAGTGAAGAACTTCACATTTCTCTCAGGGGATCCCACTGCACTTCAGCGGTGATTTCAACAAAAACCTTGATGACAAAAGTATGCAGTCCTCTGCAAGTAATTCAGAGAGTTAAAGATCAGACACAACTCCAAAGGACCTGAGATAGTTACAAAACCATAGGTTTAGCAGAAATGAGTTGCTGATTTCAGTATTTTTCATTATTAAACCACATTCCTCCATGGAAAAAGCTCATTTGAGTAGCCACAACTTAAAGTTTCTCTGATGGTAGATTTACCTTCCAGAAACAGCCACTCCTTCACAAGGAGAAGCACACTGGAGAAATGATGTAGCAAATGCACACCAGCAAATGATGTAGATATTTCATGGAGGTTACATCACCCTCACAAGAGGACTGGCTCCTCTGGTGGGTCCCCTTCCAACACCCATACCAACTTTGGGAACTTTGGGACTTCTTCCCATCTCCTGTGAACTCAGCATTTTTTTTTTCCTTTTTTTTCCTTTTTTTTTTTAAGTAATAACATTACAGGATTAATTACTTAGCAAGGTCTCTATAAATGCATCTACCTTTGAAACCTCTACAAACGCACGAGTGAAAATCCAGGGATAAACAAACACAAACTCCTTTTAATTAAGCACCGTGCCTCTCTGTGGGGGGTGACAGAGTGAGCAGATGCAGGGGGATTGCCAATTAAGATACAACTTCTTTGATGGGAAGGGTACAGCCACACACAAGAGGAAAAAGGAAAGGAACTTGCCATCCAAGTGGATTTAATTGGCTGCTCAGAGAGATTATGCATTCCCCACATTCGATGCTGCCAAAAAAGTATTACTGATCTAAACTACTAAAGAGCCATCAAAACATGTCCTAAGCTGCTTGTGCCATGTTATTACTAAAGCTACCTGTGCACCTCACTCAGCCTGCTTGAGAGGGCTGGAACACAGGGAGATAATTCTCAGGGTTAATTAGACAAAGGAACAGACAACTCTTGGATTTAATTTTCTGTTATTGATCATTATTATTCACTAAACACCGGGCATGCTTAGCAAAAACTTCCTGAAAGGAATGCAAAGTTGTTTCTAGCCTAAATCAGTTAAAATTAAAACCCATGCAAATAGCTAAAATAAACTCCTGAAAATTGCATGAGCCAGGATGCAAACAGAAAGTGAACCAGAGGATGGACTGGTCATCTTCTGCATAATTTTCATTGATTTGATGCTCCAATATTTTTTGTGTGCTGACTTTTCTGTGATCCTAATGACACTGCTGTTATTCTGTCAGCTTGCTACAAAACTGCGTTTTAACTTTCGCTTCTGTTTTTATCTGGCTTCAACAGAAACGCACATAAGCTTTCACATGGCTTGTTCCACACCTTTGTACCCCTTGGAGAGGGAAAAACAAAAGCAGGAAACTGAGAAATGGCTTGCTCAGTTTGCAGCCTGCTCAGGAATCTTGATTTTGCCTCCTTACACACTTGTGTCCCTGCAGAGGACAGAGCCCTGTGCAGGGGGAAATTCGGGCACAGGAACCCAGAGCTGCTTTATCTGAGCCTCCTTCCCCTGAACATGACGGCTCTGTCATCCAGGCCGATGGAAACACAAAAGAAGATTGGGATTTCACTATCTCAACTCAAAATAAATGAGTGTGACAGAAAAGGAACTCTTGTCTTTGCAAAGAGAAGAACAGCTCAGCTGCTACTGAGAATGGGATAATCAGAAATGTGTTCCTGCCCAGGCTGCAGAGGTAGGCTGGGGCAGAGGAGCTACTCCCTTCTGGGTCTTTCCAGCTGGCAAGCCAGAAACAACAGCATTACTAAATCTCAATTATAAACAGCAAAAGCAATCCTGGCTTTTGTGGAAGGACAAAAAAAGCCTAAAAAAAAAAAAAAACCACAAAAAAAACCCCACACAAAAACATAATCTTTCTTCTCTCTAGGAAGTGTCTCAATGCCACCAGCAAGACAAAGACAAAAAGTAAGAGGAAGCTCCTGTGATAGGGACCCATCCTTCCTCCTTTCAGCTGCTTTCCCTGTGGCAAGTTCTCTGTTTTGGGATTTCTTGCAATCACTGACCCCACTGCACTGGGGACTTCTCTTCAATGCACAATCAACACTGACGTCCACTGACCCCAACCCCTCTCAAACCGTAACACTACAGGGAGTCCTGCAGTGTCCCCACACCAAAAGCTTCCCCATCTCTCCCACATTATCTACACACACCACTAGTGCAGAGTGCTGGCACAATGCTTATAAAAATACACTGAGGCTGCAGCAGCTTAATAGTACCACCATACTTGGTTATTAATCAGAATGAAATGCCTGAGAATAAAGGAAGTAAGGATATTTAATTTATGAGTGAAAAGGTGAAGGAACCTAATTACAGCTAGGTAATTCCTGCACATGGGAAGTTCATCTCCTGTGACAGGGCTCCCTCATCTAGCAGAGTTCCAGAGTCTGAAAAATCAAAGCCAGACCTACCAAGGCTCAAAATGGAGACAAAATGCAATTTTTCAAGAGAGGAAAGTGCTCCCAATCTCAGTTTCCTTAGGTATATTTTCCATCACTTGAATCCACTATCCATATCCATTATCACTTACTAGATAATTTTCAAAAAGAAAAAAATAAAAACAAGAGAAAGGAATCAGGAAACGGCAAAAGGCAAGCAGAGAGGAGAGGTGAAGAATCAATTCAATCTAGGCAGCTAATTTAAACATTAAGTCAAGAAACTCAATTCCTCACATAGTCAAGAGGAGAGAATCAGGCTCTAAATTCAGAGCTTTGAATCACCCTGTGGCAGCTCTGGTGACTGTGTGTGGCCTTGAGGTTCCCAAATTAGATATCCAAACTTGCATGTGTCTACAGATATTGGCCATGCTGCTTTCAGTAAATGCTAGAGGATTTGGACGCCTAATACTGCTTTCAATTCTTGCTTAATTGTAGTGACAACAATCTCAAGAGTTTTGTCTCATTTTTGGTGTGTTACAAAAGTACACAACACCCAGAACCATCCACAAGCATAAATTACACATTTACTACCTGCAGCACACTATAGTCATATACTTCATCTTTCAGCCTCTAAAAATAATACAAAGATACATATTTGCTATAAACATGAACAAAGCAAACTTCATGCTGACAGGATGCATACAAGCAAAACCAGAGAGCTTGTTTTAAGGAGAACATCAATACAAATCACATTGTAAAACCAGTCATCAATCAGATTTTGTAATTCCTTGGCATGTCTATCCTTTGCAACAACTCTTATACTACTGCACAATTAAAAAGAAAGCAAATATCAAATTCTCACCTCTCCCCAACTAACAACCACTCTCAGTTTCTTGAGAAACAGTAATAAAGTTCTGAACTTGCACACAACTCTCACTGAACTTTCATCTGGTGCAGTATATTGTCACAAGGCAGAAAATGCAGGTTGGGCTCACATTATCTGTAATGAGACAGACACTCCTTCATTTTAACAAGGTACCACTGCCAATATCAGCCCTGCTGTGTAAAAAACCTGAGGCAACGATTTTTTATTTATACAAGAGCAATGAAACCCAGCGAGATCAGATGTGATCGAAGGCGCCTTCCAGCACCTGGCACACAGTGAATATTCATGCAGCACCTTTAAAAAGCAGCTTACATCCCATACACATGCCAAGGCAGATGCCAGGGCACTGCCCAGCCCTGCCAGCAACTGGAACAAGAAATTGCTCACACCCATGTGGCCATCAGCCCTGCACACTCCAAAGTGGGAAATCAAGGCATTGCAATGATCAGAATTAGCTCAGTAGTTTCTCCCCAGTCAAGCATTTTAATTTTCTGTAAGACATCACAAGTCTGAGGAAGGAAAGCTGGAGGGTTTATTGACACACAGGTGCCAACGCTTCTGGGACCTGTCACCCTTCCAAGTCACTGCAGCACCAGCAGGGCTCGAGCACCATGAGCTGTGTGCACAAGTAACCCTGCTAACCAAAGTGGGCTCTCTCCATCTCCATGAGTGAAGCAGCAGGAATTTCCTCTCAGCTCCCATGCAGCTCCAGACCTTCTCTGAAGCAGGTGAGCTGTCTTCTCCTGTTCCTCTGAAATGTGCTTCTAACTCACCTCACTCAAGAATGAGTCACACTTCAGGCCTTATTTCTACCTGCCCGTGGTATTTTCACTCTTTGTGCAAAGGGACAAATTAAACCAGGGGTCACATGTATGGGGGATCATAAATTACAGCACTGGGACAAGAAGTTAGCTCTGAAATTAAATGGAGCAGACCAACACTGGCTGGCTGGAGGCAAAAATAGTGTACTGACAATTGCAGGTTCATCTGTAACCTGAGCTCAGCTGAGCTTCTTGTGATCCACAGTTGCCTCTGTTGGCTTTCTTTCCATCTCTCTGTCTTTGGGAGCCCTCTTAAAACAAACCCATGACTCCTCTAAGGTGCTGAGAGAAAACAGAAAGAAAACACAATTTTTCTCAAGCAATGTTGTAGAAGCAGTGCGTGGAGGAAAAAATTAAGATCTTCTGCTGGCACCAGATTAAAGCCTATGTGATTGGAAAGATGCCCCATGGAGCAGCCACCCATTTGGAATAAACCCAGGCTTGAATTCAGGTGCTGCAAGACACAAGCAGCAATGTCACTGGGCTGCCTGAGCTGCACCAGCAGTGACCTGGCACAGCAAGGTGGACAAAGTCACCCCCTCCCTTAGTTTTGGGGACACAGCACAAGGGCAGAATGCAGTTTGCACTGGGAAATGACTCCTGCCACCAAGAGTCAAAGAACACGAGGAGCTACTGTCACACTCAGGGCTCTGCCTTCTCAGGACCAAATGGCTGGAACTGTGGAAATTTTATTCCTTTTGGGTGCCACAACCCTAAAATGGCTCAGGACTGAGAACCCAGCTGCTCCATGAACGACAAAAGCTTTTCACTTCTAACTGCAAGTGAAGCACAGCAAATCCCAGACAGAATGGAAGGCAGAACAACAAAATTAAGTGGAAACATCATTGAATTTTATGTCCAGATCCTCCACTGACTGGCTGTTTCAATTTTATCACAAGATTTTGAGGCTATTACAGGAGCCTCACAAACAGGTAGCCCAGGTTTTTTCTTTAAGAGGCAGTACATTCATCTACAACAAATGACCATTTTAAGTGCAAGGTCACTATGGAGGACCAGAGAGAACATTCTTGATGAGACAAAATTTGGAGACTGTGCTGATCTACACCTGACAGTCCTGTAACCCATGGATTCCTCCAACCTTTGGTGAAGATGAAGACAGTTTAGTGAGTAAATGCTTTCTCCTGCCACAGTGGAGAGGGCTGGCAGCTCCCTTAGCCCTGGCACAGGGTCACAGGTACCCACCACAACCTGGTGCTTCAGGAGAGACCCACAGTGCAAAACAAAAGTACAAAACAAAATAAATCCTGGAATGCCAGCCAGCCCTTCTTGAGGTGGCTGTTTACAAGGGCTGCAGCTTTCCCCTATGTCTTTTCATTACAAGACTTCATATATATATTGCAGATTCTCCTGCTGAGAATATAGATAAGCTTCTAGCATTAAATTTTCTATAAAACAGAATCCCAATCCAAGGCTAGTGACAAATGCTGGCGTCAGAAGCCTGCAGTAATGGCATTCTGTTAGGGTTTTGTAGAGCAATGAACAGAGAGTAAAACAAAAGTATCTTCCCAACTTGTAAATTTATTTCTGGAACCTTTAAAATGTGAAATTAAAGCTCCTTTTGTGGGCACACAGCCCTGTGTCTTGATAATTGTATATACAAGAAAGGCTTAAAACTGTAATACAACATTTGGTTTCAGTCTACATTAGTTCTAGTGTTTGATTTATTCCTTGCAATAAATAGATTAAAGCTTATTACCATTGATAAAGTCGATCTCGTAAACCCCAGGGCGCCGCTTTGAAAATTTCCATGGTGAAATGTGGCATTGTCACACAGTGTAACATGATAACACTGTGGGGATGTGGCAGTGATGCCCATGCCTTGTTTCCATGATTTCTGACCCTAACCCCACAACTCTTAACAAAGCTGTAACCTTACAGTTCAGAGAAGGACAAAACCTCACAAAAAATATAATACTCACAAAATCTCACACAAAAAACATACTCCATCTTCCCACAGTTGAACATTTCATTAAAAAGCCAAATGTTCAAAGATACAAACCACTGAGTTTAACTTCAATACGAGAAGAGTTGATAGAAAATATAATAAGGAATTGAACAAGTGGGTGCACGATATACCTGGAAAGAGTCAGATATTTGGAGAGAGCAGTCAAGCACAACAATTTGTTAGAATTCCCTGAAGGAGTTAACAAGGGACATGGTCTGCAGGGACATGCAGGTGGCTCATGCAGTACACAGAGCTTTTCCCAAATCCTTCAGCAAACAGTCTCAAGGAATGTCAAGAAAAGCCTTTAAAAAGATAGGCTGTAGTGGAAGAGAAAACAAGAGCATCTTATGGATCATCAACTGGAAGGGGGAAAAAAAAGGGAAATAATACATCATTTGGAAATAAGGAAATAACACATCACCTCAGCATCTCTGCTAAGACCTGTAGTGGTTCAAATACCTGCTACTGGTCTGAGAAAGGGACAGGGAGGCAATGAAATGCCAAGCTATGCTGAAAAGACAGAACAATTAGGAGCAGATAAAATTACAACTGACGTGAAAGCTGCAGAGGAGTCTCAAGACACAGCGATTGGACAGCAAAATGACAGCATAAATTAAATGTTAACAAATGCAAAATATTGCACTGAAATAAAGGAGTATTACTGTCCACATAGACTGACAGACTCTGAATTAGCTGTTCTAATGCAGAAAAGAGATGTAGTCACTACAGACAACTTTCTGGAAACATCAGCTCAGCAGCAACTCAAAAATAATAAGCAAATAATTTTGGAACTTCTAGAGAAAGGTATCAAGGCTGAAATACAAAATACCACGTCAAAAACTCATGATTTATCTGCATTTTAAAAACTCATCTATTTCTGCTTATGTCATCTTTAAAAGAAAACATATGAAGACATCATATGATGTGATGGATCAGAAGACCAAAATTATTTCTGAACAGTGAAAATCTTCACTTTGCTAAGAATGCATCAGAAATAGGAGAACACTGGGACTCTACAGCCTGAAGAAGAGCCAACCCACCCAGGTGTGATCCATACCACACACAGGATTCTAGGCTACATGAACCTTTTGTCTGACCACCTGCATTGCTCTTATTTTCCTGTGAGGCAGAACACACAGAGAGCACAATTTCTACTTCCCAGTGAAGTGTTAGCAGGATGAGCCAGGGCATGTTTAGATAAATTGTATTAATTGGGCTGTGATCTGCAAGAGACTTCTCTCATTTCCACCTGCCCTGGAAGCAAAGATATTAAATAAGACGTTGACCATTCAGCTCACAATGTGCTATAAAATTTTACCTTTGGTCTTATTAGAGTAACAAATGGGAAATATCATACAAGGCTTGAAATTATGGAGTAGATTAGACTCAAATTGCTTCATAAGTTAGAGAAGAAAAAACACCCTCCAGAGCAATCTCCTATCCCAAAAAGGGCAGGCTCAAGCTAGCTGAACACTGTATTTTCTATTTCCATATGAAAAGCTGCACATTCTGGCTTTTGCCTTCACAAGCTGAGGCAAAAAACAACTTTTGTGTATAAAGAGTATACATAAGGACAGCACTGAACACCTAAAATACCAGATAATAGGCTCAGGTTGGGTTGGAGCACCCCAGGTCCATTAGACAATTTATGGTGTTGTAACCCAAAGATTCAGGTCCAAACTAGATGAAAAGCCAAATTCAAGCAGATCAGAAGCTTCCCATAAATGAAGGAAAAAAAAAATGAAGTGCCAAAAAAGAAGTATTTTGATCCCTGTAAGAACATTCTTGCTTAGCACATGCCATTAATGATAAAACTGCCTTTTCCCACATGAAAATCAAATCTTATTTTCCTGAACAAACAATAGGCAAGGATGGAGCCAGCCACGTGAGGCAGCTGCTCTGTTATATCAGAAACACATTCATATCTTGACCTTATCCCTAAAAACATAATTTCCACCCCCACCATAACTTTTCACATCATGGTCATGAGTAACAATCAACTGCCCAGGATGTAAAATTTGCATAAATCATTTTTACTTAGTTCTTCAATCTCCCCATAGAGAGGAAAAGGCATTAAGATCTATAAGTCAAACATACAATAGAATGACAAAAATCCTGGCTTGCTGGACATTCTGATGCTGAGAAAATTCCTACATAGAAACTACTAATTCACAAAATCATCTAAGAAACAATTCTGCTGTTTGCAATGTGTCCATGCTTTGTACTATTTTTCACAAGATTCAGCTATTCCCACAAACACCAGTTCAGCCTCACAGGCACTATCCCCCTCCAACCTTTCAGTGAAGGCAGTTCATAACAGGGCTGATGAAAAGGAGAACAATGGAGACATTTAAGTGCACCATTTTTCAATATCTGACTCAATGATAATAACTATAATGTCCTCCATGCCAGTAATAAGACAACTGTTAAACATGATACTTAAAGTAATTCACCTCTGACTTCACAAAGCTCTTTCAGGAAATACCTGTTTCCAGGAAACTTCATTACTGTTACACTCGGGAATCAGTGTGCAGGTGCTTTTTCCCTAAACCAATAAAATACCCACCCTCAAGATTACTTTCAAATAGAGAAATTAAACATGCAATGGTGTATAACATCAGCCTGCATAAGGGCTACATCTGCCAGATCCCCCAGCCTGGGCAGTGGAATTCAGAAGTACCTGTTGTTCAGCAGAAGCCAGACAGAAAGAAGGGGAACAAAGAAAAGAGGAAAAAAAGAGAAAAATATCTAACAGATTCAGTTTTCGGACAATTCAACCAGCACTTCAAATCTTTTATTCACTACTTCAAAAACTGTCATCTGTAGGTAATTAATTACTGCATACCTGACTTCACTCTCAGTATTTTCACTGACACCAGTGGCAGTAGGATTGGCCCATTCCCTGTTAGCTGACTCAAACCAGGAACTGGCTCTTGAATATCTTGTTCAGATCTATCTTCTTTTAAGTATCCATTTCTGGCAGAGCATAAAATAATCAACCTATCAAAGCACTGCAGTTTCATCATTACCCCCCCAAATTAATCATGCTTCAGTACACGCAAGGCAAGCCTTTTGCAGCACACTGGTAAGCAGGAACAGATAAAAGTGGATTTCCCAGTGCCCATACTGAAACAGTAATACAGCTAATGATTTCCTGCAAACCACTAGTGCAAGCTCTGTGAAAAAAAAAACCTGCAAAATAATTCAGCTCTTCAGGGCAACATGTAAGCAGAAAACTGAGCTGTACCCTGTGAGGGCTATGATTCTTCTGTAGTGCAGTCAGGTTAAGTAAGGTAAATTCTTGATTTAAAGAATATTTCAGCTTCACTTCTTCAAGAAGTCATGTATACTAAAAAATAAAATTTTGAAGTTGCAGTATCTGTGAACTTCAGAAGGTAAAACCGCTAAAATTCAGGGCTACTGTTTTACCTGAGCATGACAGTAACAACAGTGAATTTTATCCTCCTTCAGACAGATAGTACAAGGCAGAAAATCCACTTACATCCCATTTATAGCCATAAAATAAGTTGCAAGAGGAGCGAGACTGCCCACGCCGCCACCCAAAAAACGTTTATGGTTTCTGCACAAAGGATTTTGTACTTCAAATATAAACAGAGACATTGGCAGGTTATTTTGTACATCGTGGAAAGGCTCTCAAACCCCAACCCATGGCTATGCATTCTGTACCTGAACAACTCTCCCTTCAGCTGAAGCTTCACTGCCCACCTCCACTATCAGATGTCACACTTGCAAAAGCCTAAAAGTCAGAATAAAAACTGAGGTGTTGCTGCAATGCACAGTTTTGAAAGACTTCAGAAACTTACTGGAGCAAGACAAACTGCACAAGACCCTTCCCCAGGAAGCCAGGCCAGCAGCAGCCCAGCAGCTCCCAGTTAATTAGCTGTTTGCTATGGAGAGAAGAGGCTGGAGGAGGTGCCCAGTGCTGCATCCTCATTTGCGCTTCCCTCCGATCCCTGCTGCAGCAACTCAGTCCCGAGTGCAGCAGAGCTCATTATCCAGCAGAGACAAACTCTCCTGTGGAGAGAGGTGTTTCTTGGGCTGTTAAACAGCATCAGCTCCACCTGGTCACCCTCTGAGCAGAGCCCATGCAGGCAGGGCTGGGATCAGGGATGGAACACAGACCTTTCTTCATAACTGGTTTGGAGGGAAGGGAAGAACACGGAGAGTAAACCCAGAGCTGGCCTTGGTTGGATTTCCAGTGCAGAGGATGGAAAAGCCTTCATCAATTGCTTCTCCCTGGGCGACCAGCACCTCTCAGCAGTGCTCCTTCTGCTTTCCTAACAGCACATTCCACATCTGCCTGCTAGGCACATTTCCCTGTCTGAAGAGAGTTAAGACCCTTATCCTCACCCCCTGTGGGCTCCTGGCTCATGCTTTAAGAGAACACATTAATTTAGGAAGTGCCCAGGGCAGTCAGGTCATGCCCTTTGATTGCGCAGGGGAAAGTTTGGAGGCTGGTCCTGCCTCTACCAGGGCCCACAGCTTCATCTGCTCCAGCTCCTCAAGCCCTCAGTAAATGGCACCTCATTAATTTCAGCACTGCAGGAGCACTAACACTCTCTGCTCTGAAGAGCACAGCCCCAAAGCTGACCACATCACCCTCAACAGGGAACGAGCCAGGTCTCCACAACACTGATTTGTTCAATCAAATTGCAGGAACTTCCCATTGGTTTTGTTCCATTTCATGTTCGGCATCCTGCTTTTATCTGGCAGCTGTTTTCTTATCACATTAAACCGACATCTCTGACAAAAAAACAAATGTCTAATTCTCCTGGATCTCCTCACAATATGCTGCAGGGGAGCAAATCTCTGCTGAGCAATGCTGTCGATTAGCCTGAGGACAGGTTTTGTTCTTTAAACAAGTATCTTTGCCATCCACAAAACACCCAAACAAACAAAAACCAAAACAAACATACAAAACCTCAAACACACATACAAAACTCAAACATACATAACCCCAAACAAACATACAAAAACCCCAAACAAACATACAAAAACCCCAAATTAAACTCGACAACTTTGTCATAATCTCACAATTTTCTCTTCAAACTTCATCCCCCCCAAAAAATAGCAGGCCAGCCCTCCAGCCAGTGGCAGCACTGGCACAGTGCCTGGGAAAGTAATGGAGCTGCACTGATTCATGACAGCTAAAAATCTGACCTGGAGATGAGTCATGGGCTTTACTGGCTGCTTGAATTGCAACTAATTCAAAGGGTTTGGTTTTGGTTTGTTTTGTTTATCTCTGGATGTGTTGTAAAGCTTCAGTCACTAAAGGTCAATTCCAACATTTCTTCGTAAGTATTTAGGAAAGCTCCTGAATATTTAGGAAGTGCTTGGATGGATGAGATTTTTTTTCAAGCATGCTGCTTCTTGGACTTGGACTCATCTTTTCTATCACAGTCACCCACTCTGCCATCTGAAACAGTCCATTAACCCACACGTTGAGGCAGCCACTTTTGATTAAGAGGTGAAAAATCACAGCTTAGCTCCGAGCTTCAAAACAAGAAGAGAAGAGGGGGAAAAAAATCAAGCAGGGAGGGAGGATTTGGGACTCTTCTCCCTGCTGTCTGCAGAGAAATGTGGCTCTGGCTGTTTCTGGGTGCCTTCAGCATTATGGTCTCTTCTCCCTCTGCTGAGCAATCCAAGCACTACAGAGAGTGACAGAGCTGCCTGCAGCAAGAGGTTCTTCAGTCGTGTCAGGATTACACAGGAACAAACTTTATTTCTCAGGCTCACAGAAGGAAAAAAAAAGCAAGAAAATGGGCAGAGAGATGTGCTCAGTCTCCTGCTCCCTCCTTGCCCACAGAGATGTGAACTGAGCCAGGCTGGTGAAAGCTTCTGCTGATGGGCAGAAACCAGAACCTCAGCTGGTGACCCACCAGGGAAGCCCCTGGAGAAGGCAGGAAGCTTTTAATTAAATCATTTCCCCTTGCTGCTACACTGCCAAAGAAGAAATGAGACTGCCTAAATGCTCACACGGCTTCCATGCAAGGAGCAGGTGAGGCCACTACAGCAGCATTTCATCTCCTGGGGAGGTCACAGCAAATCTTGGCTCATCCCAACAGTGGGCAGCACATCCCTGGATGTGGTCCCAGCACTGCTCTTCTGCACTCCTGGTAATTCTCCAGCACCCAACCTGACAAACCCTATGGCACCAAGAGGGGAAATAACAGGTGTATTGCTATAACCCAACACTACTAAGCTTACCACTCTGCAATGCATTAGATTCATGAAGTTTTCTGTGCAGCACCACAATCTTAAAAGTATCGTTAATTCAAAATATAAAAATAAGAGAGCTCCAACATCCATATCAGATTCTAGCGTTAAACTGAGTGGCAATCCTGAGATTTTACACAAAGTTTTAACCTCCATGAGGAACCACCATCCTTCCTTGCTAAGCAGAAAAACAGATAATCACCCTAGGGCTCCATCTTTAGTGAAAAATAAAATCCCCTATTTCTCAAAGACAAAAAAAGAAAAACAACCCAATACCAAATCCCTGTTCACTAGCTCTATCCAAATTCACAGCAGCTAAAAATATGTCAGAAATCAAGGTGCAAGCGAAGAAAAGAAAAACAGAAAAGGCTTAACACCAGGATGGCAAGATTTCAAGCGTGACCCATTGCCTGGTAATGTCAATGGGATCCTTTTGAACTGTTTCCAAACAAGTCAGATACAGCTCACCTGACGTGACTTGTTATGAGAGCAGCTGAAGGAGGCAGAGAGGAAGAAGGCAAAGAATTCACAGGGAAAACACACAGGTACAGGAGTCACAGCAGCCCCTGATCAGGGGTGGGGGAGAGCATACTTCTTTTGCTTCTTTTAAACATTTCCCCCTAAAAAGAAAAACACAGCAGCCTTCCCATAGGATCCATCTTAAACCCAGGCAGGGGGAGAATGTAAAGAGTAGCTAAAACCTTAGAGTTTTCAAGGTTATCTAAGAAGACATTGCAAAGTTCTTAAGGGTGTTGAGTAACCTACTGCCCCCAAAAAGTTAGTATGTCTTCAAACTACTCCAGGCATATTCAGCAGAAATCTGTTACTAAAATCAATGAGAGACAAGCTGTTAGCTGTACATTGTGCTGGAAAAGCTGCAGATGAAATGCAGAAAGCTCCTATGCTTTCACTCCACATCCAACAAATACAAACATTTTCAGTTACCTCATAAATCAAAATTTGTCAATAAGCTGCACCTAAAGTGCTATCTTGCCCAAACCTCTGGAAAAGCATCGAGGTAGCTGTTAATATTTATTTTTTTTTTACAATCACTCAGGAAACATTTCACAGGTGGAAAGAACCATGGGCTGGTGCAAAATCCTCTGGGACTGTTGTAGGGCCAACAGGATTGAGGGATCTGGTGGTGGCCAGAGACAAATGGGCTCAGAGAGTGACAATGTGTGTGAACTTTCACACTGAGACACTTTCCACTCCAAGCACACCTAAGGGACTTGATGTAAACTGGTAAGAGAGCTTGGGACTCACACAAACGAAATAAAAGCAGGAGCAGACAATGAAGAAAGTTAATTTTTCACCCAGAGAACTGCAGTGTTAGAAGACTGCCCTGGAGGATTTAATCAATGAAAGTGAATCTTGTATATTTTTCTCTAGTATTCCCAAAATAAGTCAATAAGATGCCAGAACTCTCTCAGTATAGAGCGACTATTTTCCAGTAAGCTTGAGTTAAAGTCTTTATCAAAAGAACTAAAGAAATGCATTATGATTTCAGAGAAGAATAGTAAGCAAAGAAACAGAAACAGCAGGATATCCTTACAAGGCAAAATAGGTTTTCAGAAAAAATATTTTTACTTCTTTTATTTCTAAGGACAATTAGAATAAAATAAAATAAAAACTGCTCTAAACCAGACACTGCTGGTGCACAAAAACACCTGCAGCTACCCTGGCCTCTAAGAATAACAAAACATCTGAGAAATGCACACTACCAGCAGGCACTACCTAAAGGCATTTCCAGATGCAGAACGTCCTCTCCCATGAGGAAAACACACAATTGTCCATCTGCTACCTCACAAAACCTCCCCAAACATCAAAGCAACTCCTGCTAATAACCCATCACCCAAAGATCTGTGCAGGACTGCTGAGTCCATACACACCACCCAAAATAAACAGCAGCAGACCACATTACATAACACAACACACTTCTATGTAACTATAAACCTGAATAAATGCCCCTGCCTGTGAAGGGCTGCACACCAGTTCTCTCTCTTGGTCAAATGACCTGTAGGCAGGAAGCTTTCTCAAGTCCTAAATCAATTTACAATCCCACCTTCAGCTGGAGCCTGGATAATCTGTTTCTCTGAACCTTAAAGAAAAAACAAACAAACAAAAAAAAAAAAAAAAAAGAGAAAAACACCACAAACAAAAAACGCACCTCCACAATTTCCTCTTTGCAATACTCAGTTTACATGCACAAACCAGAAGAGCTGTCACTTCTTCAGTTTTAAAAGCTTTCAGCAAAATTAGCTATTCCAAGCTACCTACAAAGCAAAGAGGTGCAACTGAAAAACATCAGGGGCGTGCTATCCATGACTCTTCAAAGTGTTGGAAGTTTCCAGAAGGCACAACAAGGATACAATCAACATCCACAGTGCGTTCCAACACAAGGATTTCAAGGGGCAAAGACAAAGGTAATTTTTCTGTGGCAAGAAGATTATTGCAACAGTTGTGCCTACGCTAATCAAAGGGTTTGGAAGCAAGGCTCACCCTCTGTATTGCTGAGAGGTGATGCTCTGAAAACAGCTTTTACTACGAGGAATCTTGTTTCAAAATAATGACCCTTGTTTTTCCATTTATCAGTATAATTTCTTCCTCAAACTGGCATTCAAAAATATAGCCTTTCCTTGGGGGAGGAACAAAACACAAACATAGCTTGAAATACAGGAGTGGATTCTCAACAGAAATACATCAACACGAGGAGTCAATAAAATTATGTTAATTTATGCCAAATGAAACCTAACCAAGATTTCTCTCCTTCGAGATGAGGCTGGGACGATTACAGTCATTTGCAGCAGATGCTAATCCTCATCACAGGGGGCACAGGAGCCCATTCCCATGCCTAAGGAATGTCACCCAGCAAACACATCTGTTAGCAGGAGGAGGACTCAGTTCAGCACACTGATGTAGCAACGTCACTGGCTGACCTGTTCTGCCCAGCACACAATGGAGAGTTGTTCATTTTTCTTTTCAATGAAACGCTATGCAAGTGTTGATTTAATGGCTCATTCATCAACTCCTCTGAATATTAAGCAATTCATTTTGACTTAATTTGAAAATTCAATTGCACCCATCCTTTCTCCCCTTGAAAAATGTGAATTACTGCCCAGGGAGAAGCAGTTTTAAAAGTTGACTTAACAGGAAGCACTTAGCTCCATAGTCTTATACCCTTTCATAGTCTGATATATATTTATAGCAGACTTATTTCTTTTCCTATTACATATTATACATGAAATTCACAAACGCTAAAGCACAGACACTTCAACAAACATTCTTAATACCGCAGCCCAAAAGGCATCTTCTACATCAGCTACTCCTTAAGACCACCAGAAAGCAAAGTGCATCACCAACAACCGTGAGAAATTCTCCAAAATCCGGCGAAACGAGCCTCTCATTGAAAACCCCTTACTTTTCTTTCCAAGTTTGCATTACCGGATACATTTTCCCAACGGGGGCAACACACTGATCCGTGCGGGAACCACTGGAGCTTCGGTCTCACCTGTGAGCATCACCTCGCACCTCGGAGCCGGCATCCCGCGGGGCTCCCACCGCCGGGTTCCCACCGCAGGGTTCCCATCGCAGGGTTCCCACCGCAGGGTTCCCACCGCAGGGTTCCCATCGCAGGGTTCCCATCGCACGGCTCCCACCGCCCCGCTCCGCGCTCAGCCCCGCGCCTCAGAGGCGGCTGCCGGGACCCGCCCGCGGCTCCGACCCCCGGCAGCGGCTCCGAGACCCGCCCGGGGTGCGGAAACCTCTCCCGGCACCAAAGCAGCCGCGACCCCCGCACCTGTTAGCGCCGCATCCCCGCGGCTCCCGGCGCTTTTCCCCGATCCAGCCCGATCTGAGCCCGTTTTCTTTCACCTGCTGCTCGCAGGTGCCCAAGGCGCTCTCCGCAGCTCCCCCCACATGCCCGCTGTGAACACTCAGCCCGAGGGGCACTTGCAGAGTCCCTTCCCCACGGGAGCCTCGCCCCGCTCCGACACCGAGCAGCCCCCGCAAAGCTCGGCCGAGCCTTGCAGAGGGCCGGGCAGCGTCCACCCGCTGACAAGAGACACTTTTCCCTCCGGGAATGCCAACACGGAGCCACGGCGCTGCGAGGGAGGGAAGCGAGGGAGAGATGAGTGGGAGCGATGTGAGGGAGGGAGGCGCGGGGAAGCCGGGGCGCGGGGAGCACCCCAAGGGCCGCGTCCCCCCGCGAAGGGCAGCGCCGGCCGGAGCCCGAAACTCCGCCAAGTCCGAGCGCGGGCCGGGCCCTCAGCAGCACTCACCGGGCCGGGGGCGGGCTCGGCCCCTCAGGAGATCATGCCGGCGGAGCGCGGGGCCGGCGGCGGAGCGGCTGCTCCGGCAGCGGGGGCGCGGCGCTGCTCGAGCCGCGGCGCAGCAGCCGCGCCGCCCCCGACACGCGGCCGCGGCGCCCCGGCCCGCGGGGGGGCGCGGAGAGGCGGGCCCGGCCCCGCTGCACCGCCCCGGCCCGGCCCGGCCGCGCCCCCGCCCGCCGCGCCCGCGGCACCGGCACCGCCGCTGCCTCCTCCGGCTCTTCTTTTTATTCCTCCTTTCCCCCTCTCGCCTTTTATTCCTTTTTTCTTTCACCCCGATTTTCTGCTTTTTCTCCCTTTTCACCCCACTGTTCTTCTCTTTCCTCATTTCTCCCCTTCTCGCCATTCCCTCCCATTTTCCCATCGCTCTTTTTCCTGCCCCCTTTCCCTTTTTCCTGCCCCCTTTCCCTTTTTCAAACACCTGCCCCATTTCCCCCCCTGCTTTTCACAGAATCACGGAGTCGTTCAGGTGTGAAAAGACCTTTACGATCAAGACCATCAATTCCGACCCTACCCCACCGCTAAGCCGTGTCCCTAAGTACCACATCTGCTCATCGCTGAAATACCTGCGGGAATGCTGGCCCCACTATTCCCAGGGCAATCTGTTCCCGTGCTTGACAATCCTATCTGTGAAGAATTTATTTCTTATATCCTATCGAACCTGCCCTGTTGGAGGTTGAGGCTGTTTTACTGCTTGTTCTTTGGGAGATGAGGTCAAAGCTCCATCTGGCTCCAGCCTCCTTTCAGGTAGTTGTAGAAATAGACAAGATCTCTTGTGAGCCTCCTTTTCTCCAGGTTATCACCCCCAGCTCCTCATAAAGTTGTGGTCTAAACCCTTCAACAGCTTCACTGCCCTACTATGGATACTGCTTTCTCCATTCCTCCTTTCTTAATTGATTTTTTCCTCCTTCTCCTTTTTTTTCCCTCTCCCTGCCAAAGCCTTTTAGCAAAGCAGACGGTGCCCAGCAGCCAAGTGGCAGCAGGGGCTCGGCCACCCAGAGTGGTACAAAGGCTCCAGCAGCCACACAGCTCCTTTTTGCCTTGGAGCTCCATGTGTTGGAGAGGGAATCAGTGCAAATGGGGTTTTTTTGTACTCCAAAAAGTTGGTTGTTTTGCAACCATATGCAAATACTTTGGGTCTAGCAGATGGCAATGAGTGCTTTCCTTCCACGTTTTACTCTGGAGCTCAGTATCAAGGTAGAATTTGCAATAAGCTCAGCAGCTACTGACTAGTGGTTGCTAGGACAGGTTAAACTCATGTTCAAGGAGAGCTTTACATCACATGGCCACTTGCTGCTGTTCCCTTCCCTTTATGGGCCTGGGACCCTCCCTTTCCTTAAAATTCCAATGAAGTGCCAGGTTTGGTTCATCAAAGGTCTGTAAAGTCATTTCCCAGCTAAAGAACAGGGGCTCCACCATATAACCCTACACCAGAACCTCGACACATGCACTCCTTCCACCTGTAGTACATTATATACAAAATTCCTGTTGTACATAATATGAAAAAAAATCTTCATCTTATTTTCAGATTAAAAAAAATACTAAAGAAGTCTGACAGACCAAGAGAAAACAAAAATACGTCAGCAAACTGGCAAGTATCAAGCACTGTAAATTTTATCAAGTTAATCAAGAAACAAATTTGACCTATTGGTCTTCATTTTCTTTTCTGTTATTCTTTTAATTTTAGCACTTCCCATTTTAGTACTTCATAACTGATGTTGTCTTTTGCTTGCACTGATTTGCAAGTGGATTCAGTTGGCCAGCAATGGCAGGGAATGCTAATTCCATTTAGTTACTGGAAAAAGCAATAAAAAAAAATATGTTTCCCTAAGGCCTCAGCCCACAGTGATGAAAAATCCAGACCAACAAACATATTTTTGTTAAAATCAGACTTGTGCATCCTGTCTTTTCCCACAGACAAATAAAAATAGGAAAACAGTCCACTAGGCAAAGTGAAATATAAATGATGGACCCTTCCCAGCTTCAGTAGTTTTATCCCAAATATATCCCCAAGCTGGGGGACAGTGTGTACCCCAGAAGTGGGCAAGCCCTAATCACATTTCAGATGTGCCACACACAGCCATAGCTAAGATTATTTAAAGTTATGGGGTCAGTGACAGCAGCAGCTGCTGCTGCTGACCTCAAGGGAATCACAATCCTGGGTTAACACAAACTCTTGTCCCTCCATCTCTCACTGGGCCTTACTGGGGTCTGAGTGCTGCAAAGGGTTCCCAGTGCTGGGCTGACCATTGGGCTGCAGGGCCAGAGGGAAATGCAGCACAGGCAAAGATAAAATAACTGCTCCTCTTAGAGATTACTCTACTTATTTTCCCTGCCTTTAGAAAGGAACAGCTGCTACTCAGGTTTGCCAGCACCCAGAACTCAAAAACTGTGAGAGACTCAGAAATAGGATGATTGTCTGTAAAATAGTCTGATGTCGAGGGGAAGGAAAAAAAAAAGAGCCTCTTTTCATTTAGCCTGTGATTGCTAAGTCTGCAGAGATCCTTTTTTTCAAGCTTTTTCCTTGGTCCTTGAGGAGCAGAGATCCACTCTTTTTTTTTCCCCTCTTTTTTCAAATGAATGCTGGGATTCTAACATAATCAACTAATTCCAGGAGCTGAGGCTTCAAGATAAAAAGAAAAGTGTACCATGTCACAAAGCTCACAATGCAATCTCATTGCATTGGCTTTGGCAGCGGTTCACTTGGCTCTGGAAATAATAAAGTGGGAGACTGAAATGACAAACAAACCAGAGATCCAAACCCAAGAACCACCAGGGAATGCTAAGCAGATGGCCAGCAAAAGACCAGCCCAAGGAAGTGCTCCAGTCTTTGCAGGAGGATTACAGACAGCAGCCACCGTGGTGGCCTCCTTCCGATGAGCCCCCCTGGCATCGTTTGCATCTTGATGTCCTTGTAAAGAATTAAGAGGAATAAACAAGCCAGAAAGACCTCTCAAATGCAAATCATTTGTGCACACTCTCATAGCAAATAGGGACATCTAAGGGCGTTGGAGAAACCATGGAAGGGTCAGAACCAACTCCACATTTCTGTGGGCCCACCTTGCTTGAATTGTTTATTGAAGTATCACCAAGATATCGGGTGTGTGCTTTCAGCATGCTCCTATTGAATTGTCTGCCCTGTTTCAGTATGCCATAATATTATTTTGTCAAGAGAATTTATTTAAAAGATGTTGCAAAATTGTGTCTGTGCTAACCAGGAGCTGGCACAGTGGAAATTTTTGTTGGGATGCCCCATAAGTATGCAAGCATGAGCATTTGAAATCTCATGTAGCATTTCATTTTCAGAAAGAGAAAAAAACCCCTAAATTATATTGTCTTTTGTCATATCCAGTTTGATCAGCAGAGAAAACCACATGATCCTCAACTGTGGCCATTTGAACCAAGAAATGTAGTAGAACACCCTGCAGAGCTCCATCAAGACTGATCCTTTCTGCTTATCCTCATCAATACATTGGCTTTTTACTGGAGAAGAAAACAGTTATTGTGGAACAGGTTTCAGACTGCCAACCCCAGCAGATTCTCTGTGCTGCCAAGTAGGATTTATTTTTAGTCTGTGTCCATCCCCAGCACTTAGCCAAGCTGACCTGTCCTCTTGTGTTTCTCAGCTTTCTTCAATTTTCACTCTTCTTACCAGTCTAAAAATGAGTGTTTAACACTGACTGAACCCTACATGCTCCCTCACAGGGATCAGGATTTTGAACTTTGCACTCAACAGGAAAAGTTTTTCTGAGCTAAATCCTACCCACCATATTTGTGGGTGTTGCCCCATTTCCTGGCAGTTTGAAATAAGCAAGATTTCATCATTTGGGGATGACAGTGAATTCCAGCCCCTGGTGCAGGAATCCAGCACTCCCATCCTGCTCTCCCAGCCCGTCTGCTCACAGGCTGGTGCATCCCTGGAGCACAGCCAGGCAGCCAGAGAAACTCACTGAGTGAATAAGGTCTTCCTTCCCTATCAGCTAATAAAGATAATTACAAAGGCCAGCGTATATTCATTTGGGTTCAGTCCTTTTCCCACTCAAATTAATGTAGGTTTTGCCATTGATGCTGATTTTAGGAAAAGCTGGCCCAACATCAGGGAGCTAAAATTAGACAGTGTCTGCCATCTTCCCCATAGCAGCCAAGGGAGCTACTGGGCTAGCCAGGAATCAGCACTGAGCCAAGGAACAGCCAGGTGTCCTGGGAATGGCTCTGCTGGGCTCCAACACCTGCTGCAGGAGGCAGTGAGAGCCCACCGTGGTCCAGGTGCCACCTCCACCCCACAGCACAGCGGGGTCACAGCCAGGCCCCAGCCATGCTCACCCCTCTGGATCTCTTTGCCAAAACCAGCACTGAATGAGGGCATGGAAGGAGACACACAGAGAAAGTCCTTTTCCCCAGGGGGCTCGAAGTCAGGCATGGCAGCTGTTGGTGGGGATGCCCACACATGCTGACACCTGTGTGTGACACAAGCACTGTCCTCAGACCCTCCCCGTGCAAGGCTGTTGGATTTTCATCCCCTCTCCACAACACCAAAGTTGCTTGTTTTCAATATTGGCAATGCCACTCGAAAAAGTCAGGGGAAATCCATCACAGCCCGTGAGGTTATTCTGGTGTAACGAGCAGCCCTTGTACCTCATTTTTCAGCAGCGCAGCTCAGCCCTTACAACTCCATTTCTGTGCTGCACAGAGGCAGTGGCTCACAGCAAAGCTTGGGGGGCTTGTCTGCAGCCCAGCAGCTCAGGATCTCTGTGCACAGGTGCAAATGTGGATATGCACATGTAAATATAATAAACACACAGTTATCTTCTATAGATTTCCTCTGAAAAGCAGTATTTTCCTTTTGGCCAGCTCTCTGCCCACAATATACCTGAGTAGAGAGACACACAGACATTTAGCAGCAAGGCTGGAAAAATGAAAAACCTCCTCAGCCACACTCCCATGGAGCACCGGCAGCACACCCTGATTTGCACACACCTTGGAAATACAAACAGCTCCTCTCTTCTCAAATTCTGCTGCCACAATAACTTTGCAGACAACTTTGCTTACTGGACTTGTTTCATGGTGGGAGTAACTACCAGCAATAGCTCGCCTGCTCCTCGGAGCAGAGTCACATGCTGGGATTGCTCATATGCCATTCAGATTCTCTAACAACTGAGAGAGAGGGAAAAAGGGAGGGGAAAAAAGGCAACTATTCTTAACTAACAGAGACACATTCCCCTGTTGCCTCTGCCTCCACTGCAAGTGCTGTTACACTGATTTCTAACTGGTCAATCCCCACCCTGTTTCTATAAACACAGAAGACAACTGTTCATAACTCTAAACTCCCTGCCAAGGCAAGCTTCACCTAGGAGGGAAAAAAAAAAAAAAAAAAAAAAAAAAGAAGGAATATCAGATTAAACAGATCAGCTCTGATTCTTACCTTCAGAAGCAGACTTTGTTCAAAGCCCACAAATACTTTTACTTTGCTGTAAGTCTGAGCTATTTTTAGGTTCCCTCTAGGATGCCATATAGGGAGAGCAGCCCCCTCCCTATCATTACTAATCTGCTGAACATAACAGCAGGACACCTGCTGCTGGTGAGTCATGTTCTGTGTGGAGCTAATGGTATATATATAGGCAAAACATAAAGACAATTGCTTATTTCCCTACCTACCCCATGTGTTGTTTGTTGCTCTAAGCAAATCAAGTCATTGCAATGAAGACACTGTAAAGAAGACAAATACACAGGAAATTTCATGTTCAGTTTCAGACCAGAAGCTCTACAAGTGCACAGCAGGATGATGCTTGTTTGTGTTTGGGGTGTGTATACCTGTGTGTGTACATGTCTGTGCACTTTTGCACGTGCACTGAGTGATGGCGCTTTTAGAAGCTCCCGCTCTGGTACATGCAAACTGCTGTTTTCACTGAAATCAGGAATGGAAATTCAATTATTCAAATTCTAAAACTCCTTCCCCAACCTGTCTTCCCTTACTCACAGCAAGAGAGAATGAGCATGGAAAAGGGGCATTTGTAGGGAAAACCCAGGTTTCTGACATGCCAGTGTAGAGAAACTTACTGTCACAGACATATTTTATGAAAAATCCTTTTGCTAGGATTTTTTCTCCTGAGAAGCTGAGAGACCTCAGAAATGAAATGTAAACATTGATTATCTGCTGCTGTGGAATGCAACAGGTGCATCTGTGATTGGTCTCATGTGGTTGTTTTTAATTAATGGCCAATCACAGTCAGCTGGCTCGGACTCTCTGGTCAGTCACAAGATTTTATTATCATTCCTTTCCATTCCTTTCCTTGCTAGCCTTCTGATTAAGTCCTTTCTTCTAGTATTGTTTTTATATATCAGTTTCTTTTAATATAATATATATAATAAAATAATAAATCAGCCTTATGAAACATGGAGTTAAGCTTCTCATTTCTTCCCTCATCCTGGGACCCCTGTGAACACAACCCAAACCCACCACTTGTTCCTGATAGAAGCTCTCAGATAGAGAAGCAACTTTGTGGCTGTTAAACGTCAGCTCTGGTCCCCTTTGTTGGCTTCACAGCCTTTGCTTGCAGTGACAAACAGATCTGCAGGACAGCCCCTGTTCTGTGCTGGGAGCCTGATTTAGCTCTGGCCCTCAAGCCATGCATTTCACTGTTATGGGCTTCACTTCTAAACTTTTGAGACCTGCAATAAAGTGCTGCTACGTTTGGCTTTGTGATCTCTGGGAGATCTCTCTTTTATTCCTTCCTCCCCTCTCTCTGTCCTGTGTTATTATTTTCAAAATGTGAACTTTTTGTTGTTCCTGTCTTTGGAGAAAGCTCTGTCCTAATCTCCTGCCTCGAGCAATATTTCCATTTGTGGTGGATACACACCATTCATAACCTCAACTCACCCTACTGTCCTTAAATTTTACAGCATTGTCTTATTAAAGACAATTCTAAAATATCCACTGATCAGTGGAAATAGGGTGGACACTTATAGAAGTTGTTGTAATACCTCAAAATAACTTGAATAACTTGAATAAATCACATTCAGAATCAGCATGAAGTATTGCAAGCCACACCCTGACTGACAAAACCACATGAACTTGTATCTTCCCTCCCAAAGTATCCAATTAAAAACTTCCTGTAGGTTTGTAAAACATACTGCAGGAGAATGGTTTTAAAATACATACAGAGAAGATATCTCTGTTCCCAGAGAACTGTGTAGATTTTCAAACACATTTCTTTAGGACCTTGTTTCCCCCCGCCCCATCTCCTTCTCCTGTTGAACTGGGTGAGGGATGATAGAAATTAAAAAGCTCTCCAAGTCTGCCAAGTTACCCTTATCCAAGAGGGGCTGGACTAGGCAGCAACAAATGGCCAAATTTTCCTTCTTTGAGCAGTGTAGGAACATATGCTGCATAAAATCCCTCAAAAGATGAATGAAGATACTAAAACATTGAATTTATATATGTTTTAGGCTCTCTAAATAGACTTCAGATCTATCTTTCAAGCTCAGTAATTTAAAATAACCTCTGGCAGATCAACATCTTAGCACTTAAAAACGACCATCAATCAAATGCTGAGTGTTTGGGGAGAGACAACGTGCCCCAAATACCAACCCTGAGTCCTCTCCAGCAAATAAACGTATAAAGGAAACAAGGCATGGGATGGGTCCTTTCCTTTCTGTATCCAGCTGCTTCTCTGGGCTCTGCTGCAGCAGAAGCAGCAGATCTGAGGCAGCAGACCCTGCAGCATTCCCATTTTCCTCAGGGCTGTGTCCATGACCCAGGGCTGTGTGATCCTCTATCCTCCCCTAGTGCCCAGAGCACGCTGAGGGTATTGAACAGCTGAGCCTTCAGCGCTGCTGCATCCCAGCACCAGCAGCTGATCTGGCTCTGTGCTTCTGGCTCTGCCCTCTCTGGTGCCAAAAACCAACCAAACCCCCCCTCCTCACTTGCCTTCATCTCAGGAGACAGAGGCAGCCAGCTGCAGTGGGGAATGAGGGACTGAGTGATGGTGAGCTCTCCCCTGCCATTTCTCCTACAACAGCCTGAGAGTGCCATCCACATCTCAACCAACACAGCACCTTCATCTGTCTGCCACACAGCAAAGTAGAAGCATAAGGGGGAAGAAAAAAAGAAAAAATCCCAAACTCCTCGGCATGTCTGCCCTGAATCCCAATTGGAAAAGAGTTGTTTGCTTTAATTCTAAATGTATTTAGAATGTGGAACATATATTTCCAAAGGATGTTTTGTATTTACAGCGTGTCTGTCTGGTTATACTGCTGCAGTGTAATTGTTTTCCTGCTGAGAATTATAGCAGGGAAGTTACTCTGGGTACAATTACAGCTCTTTATAGTTCTGCTTCGGAATTTAGAGGCTTCTGTGCACCACTCCCTCCTCCCTGCTTAGAGGCACTGGCCTTGGAGCACCTGGTGACACTGCCAGCGACGGGACAAGGGGACGCATTTGGGGTTTAGTAGCTAGAAATGGCTAGATCACTGCAGGAATGGAACAAGGGGAAATCTGTAACAAATCCCCTATGCTAAGGCTGGAGCTGGGTCAATCCAAGACAAAACTTTTCTCTGACTCTGCCAGGGGAAGAGAAAAGGCATCAATTCCTGCCTGGCAGGGATTTGGGAGTGATGGCACTGCAGCATTTTTATCCAAAAGTCTGATGGTTTATTTGGGTTTTTTTGTCCTGTTTTTGTTTGTTTGCTTGTTTGTTTTGTTTTTCTTTTTTATTGTGGGGGGGTTTTTTGTTTGTTTGTTTGTCGGTTTCGGGTGGGGGTTTTTGAGGTATTGGTTTGGTTTGGTTTGTTTTTTGTTTGTTTTTGGTTTTGTTTTTTGGTTTGGGTTTTTTTGGGGGGATAAAAAGCAGTTATATTCAGGGTGGGTAAGAGCTGAAGAGCAGGAAGATATTCCCTCCTGAGATCAGGCCCAGCACCAGGTCAGATTTAATATCTGGCACAGAAGCTTGCAGCATGGGTAAAATACAGACACAGCTGGGCCCAGCTGTGGTGAGTTCATTCACTTCTTCCTGATGGGAAATACTTCCTGGCACATTTCATAACTGTAGTTGTTCCTTTTTGCCTCCAAATCTTTAAGGCTTGATGCTGGAATCGGGTTTGCACCATCTTCCATCAAACCCTTGCCTGCTGCTGCTGATGCTCCTGAGCAGAGAGCAGAGCCACCCAAGACAGCCTCGATATTAATTCAGCACAGATCATGTGGATGGCAGTGGAGCAATTCCAGCACCTGAGGAACCCTGGCAAGGCTCTGCAGGGCAGGGCAGAGCACTCTGGGGCAGCCCTGTTGCTCTCCTGCCCAGATGGTGCAGCTGCAGGAACAAATGTCCTCCTTTGCGGAGCAGCACTGTTTGTTTCGGAACAAAATGTCAATGAGCTTTCCAGATTAAAACATTAAAAATGTATGAACAACAACTGTCACACACAAGGAAGCTAATAACAGTGGGAGAGCTTTTCCTTTTGAGACTGGGGCAGGCTGCTTTAATATCACTGTATTCATCCCGTTAGAGTGTCAACAAGTTCTACATCAGGAACACTCATTAGATCTTCCTTTGACCTTATAACAGACCAGTGTGTTTTACTCAGCTATTTCTAATCAAACAGAGCTTTAAGTCCCAAAGAAGTCACCAGTGGAGAATAGCAGCAAGTCTTACTCTGGAGCCATCAAAAAGCAAAGAATTCTCTTATTTTGTTCTCTTGATTATGCGCTCTAATGACTAAAATCACTTCCCATTAAAAAAAAACAAACCCCAAAACACTCTCACCAACCCCACACCTCATTTAATTATATCTGTTTTAGCTTTCAGAGATGGGCTCTTCTTTTCTTTTTCTCTCCTTTTAGGACAGAGTTATTTTCTTCCCAGAATAGACTCATGCACCAAAAAAAAAAAACCAACAAAAAAAAAACCCAGACCATTTTTTGGTCTATGAAACACACTGAACCTTTCCTTCCTCCTACTGTAAAGCATTTCATCATACCCTCAAATAATTTGAGCCTTTCTTTCCTACCCACTTTCCAACTTTTTCATATCCTTACAAAGTTTTTACTCAATACTTTGCTACTTGAGACCTGGCTTTAGCGGCGCTGCAATAAAGGTTAAAATCACCTCTTTTCCTGTTGTTTAGTACCCCCTTGTTTACATATTTAAAGGCCACATAAATTCCCTTTGTCAGGCCATCGCAGCAGGATCGATGTGCAGAGCATTCTTGGATCATGCTCCCTTTATCCCATGAGTGCTCCCCATGCTCCAGCCTGCAGGGCTGTGCCCTTGCACAGACCAGCATGGGCCTGATGGGCTCCTCATCCCCTTTACCAAAAAATTCACCTTCCCCAGTGCCAGCCTCCTTTCCTCTTCACTGCCTACCATTTGCAAAAATTTTTCATGTTGTGTTTTGCTACAGACCATTGATACAAATAACAGAGAGCTTTGTTACTTAACCCTAATGTGCCCCAGAAACCACAGGTCCATTTAGTCCCGATTCCCCATCAACAGCTACCCCTGAGCTCTGCCAGGCACTTAGTTATCCATTTAATGCATATTCTAATGGTACTGAATGGTGCTAATGTTTAATCAGCACGCCATTCACTGCCAAGTCAAACACCTCACAAAGTCTAAATGCGCTAAATTTGTACGATCATTTTTGTCTACCAGACTTGTAATATAATCAGAGAGTAAAAATTAGGTCTCTTTGACAAAGTTTGCCACAAAACTGTGTTGTTTAGACTACTTACTAATTTACTTTTGCATCAGCTTCTGAATTATTTAACACAAAATGATTGCGAACTAACCAGCCTTGAGTCGTTGGAAATGCTTCCTCATAAGAACCTTCTCTTGGAAATCAATACAAACACATTTCATACCACCCTGTGAGCATTAACTCAGTCACAAGGCAACTCTTTGCTTCTTGGGAGACAGGACTGAATTTTCTCTCTTTTGGAAGGGAGGTAAATACACAGGTAAATTGGGCTTTAATAGGACCAGATGCCTGACCCAGGACACAGCATCCAGTTCCTTTTACCACTCCTTCACATGTGACCTGCTTAAAAAGCCTCACTGGTACTTGTCAGGCAATCAGACAAACAAACACCAAAATCTCCAATATAAATTTCTTTGCAAAATCTCAGAAACAGCTTTACCAGAATGGAACAACTGTGACTTGGGGCATTTGTGCAGGGGTCTGGCAGCACACAGCCACTGCTGCACATCAGCTTCTGATTTAGGGCCCCAGATAAATCTGCTCTTTTAACTACATCGGTACAAAGCTAGAGCTGTAATTTTATGGGCTGAAGGGTGATCATATGTAGGAAGGGAGCCAGCTGCCAAGAGGATTTTTATTCTGGTTTCTGTCTAAGGTCCATTCACAAAGGCAAAAATTTCTTTGTACCGAAATTCACCATTGGACCAAAATCCAGCCCAGGTTACTTGAAGGAGCCTAAAGAATCTGAGAGCCTCATTCCCATTGCCCATTCCATACCCTGCTCCTTTAAGCCAGTTCATTTTGTCCTGCTGGAACCACTGTTGCCTATCTCATCAAATACAAGAAAAACTCAAGGAATTCAGTGGAGAGCTGTGAGTTTTGTACATAAAGACATGACGGCGTCTCCGTGCTCCTGCTGTTATTCAGAAATCATGCAAAATGAAGCTGAGGCAGTGAGCAAAGTACAAACCTGAAGCCTTTATACCTCCTGAGCATAACTCATTTGCTCTGCTGTCAGTAACTCAAAGCCCCAGTGAAAAGAGATGGGGGAAAAAAGAAAGACATAAAAGAAAAGGAGTAATTATATGCAAGTCACTAGACTTATCATTTAGCTTTTGGCAAAATATTGACTCCTGAATGATCTTTGTCAAATCTCATAAAAAACAGCCTCCAGGTGATGAATCTTGCCACAGGCATTAAATGGGGTGCTGCTGGAAAAGGAAGAGGAGGAAAAAAAAAAGAAGGCTTAATTTTAATTATGTAAACTACCTGTGTCAGTATTTGGTCACAGTTCTCACAATTTGGAAAAGCAGGATGCTCGAGGGCTTGATTTTTGCTCATTTTAAATATTCATGGTATTTAAAATATCTCCTGAGCTGGGCTTGGTGGACTGATGGGCTGAAGCAGCCCTGGCAGCCTGGGCTGCAGCACAGGCAGCACCTCAGGATGTTCAGCCAAAACCACGGATCAGAGCAGAAAACTTACACTGAAGGCTCTGCTGGGACCCCTTGGAAGGCTCTGCTGAGAGCCTTATTGATTTCAGGAGGGAGATGGATGAATGTGCAGCATGTCTGGATCAGCAATCCAGGAATTTTGGACTGGTTTTGCGTGCTAACATTTCACTGTGACTTGGGTTTTTGTACAGGCTTAACCCAACTATTGAAGTCAGGAAGGACAACACTACAAACAAGGGCTAAGCAGTGAGGAGGAAGAAGAAGGAAGTATTTGTTATCTACAGCAATATTTTATAATTTCCAGACAGTACAGCAGGATAAAGAATAGTCTAATGGATAAAGAATTAATTTGAAACTAGGAGAAATGGGTCTGTCCCAGTCTTGGACCTGCCAAATAGAGACATAAAATAGAAAATGTGCTAAAGTGCTCCCTGCCCCTGTGTGGTCAGCAGGGTGGTCCATGCCACAGTCCATGGAATCCTGAAAGAGCCTCATTTAAAATCCCAAGAAATAAATCAGCACTATTTATAGAAACCTGGATTTTTTCATCATTAAAACAGTGCCATAAGCAATGCTGAGATATTCCACACACAGTCTGCCATTTCCAGTTTCCCTCTAATCACTTATCAACATTAATTCAACATTAACTTAGGACCCAGTTTCTTTACCCTACTCATGCTGGCATCAGGCAATCCACCCATAGTGTCTCCCTCAGACTCCTTTTTTTGGAAGTGATTTTTAAAAATCACTTAAAATGATTTAAGAATACTCCTAAATGTCAGCTGCAGGCAGGAGAAGACTGTTATTGGTCTGGGTTTAGAGAGAATTTTTGGCTCAGTTTCTTCTTCCTACCCTGCTCATCACTGATGTATTTTTAAATGAATCCTAAAATACACACCAGGAAACTCTATTAAATAAAAATCATGAATGGCATGCAGACTGTGCTATTACTGTGCATAAGAAGATAACAAGACTCGAGAGACTGCCCTTTACATTCTGCTGCTCTTGCTAACTGCAGATCTGGCCTGGCAAACGCACATGTTCCATGAAGGAGTGCCACAAACCCTAAACAGTATGCCTGGAAAGAGGCTGGAGGAATAAGAGATTGCAGAGATAATGGGGATGCCATGAGCTGCATCTCGCTCAATTAACGGAGCGATTGGACATGCACAATCTGAGATCTCGAGCGCGTCGTTTGTGGGTTATCAGCGATATCAGACATCAGATGGAGCAGCCCTGGACTCCCCCTGCCAACAAATTGGAGGAAAGAATTAAAATTCTGAAAGCTTTTTAAAGCCAGACTCTCACCTCAAGACACAATAAAAGAGAAGCTTTTAGATCATTCCTGGCAGAGGAGTTGGAAAGCTGCCATGCTCAGACAGAGTAACTATGGTAATCCATATCAGGTTGTAGAAATCATCTTTAGCATACAGTCCTTTAAGCCCTCCAAGAAGCTTTCTTCCTAATCTGCTTAAAAATAAAAAATAAAGGGTGTTTCAAGGTCAGACAGCACCAAAAATGGGATCAATAATAATGGAGGGGAAACAGGTTGAGGGTACATGTCCCTGAGCACCAACCACTGTCTCTGCAGGGAGAACCAAGAGGCAGGAGCTGAGTGGGAGATGGATATCCCTGTCCTGAGCTCTGCACTGCCATGTGAGCTTGATCATCCATCTCTGCAGGGAAGACTGCACAATTAGGATGCACTGCTGAAAGCCAAAGCTTAATTGCTTTGATGCTTAGGTGATTGAGAGCTGAATGCATTAGTACGTCAAAATTACTGAGCACAAAGGCCTTGATTCTGTTCTATTCTGTGCCCATGGAAGTGATGCCTTGAGTTCTCCTTCCTGGGCACTTGAGGATCACCAGAGCTTTACATGGGCAGGCTCAGCCCTCAGTGACACTTCAATTCTATTTGAATATTTGGGATCGCAGCGTGAGTGGTCTGGAGCAATTTGATTCTATTGTTCACTCAGGCAGAATTAGGAGCATAGAAAATCTAATTCCATTATTTTAAAATTAGTTCAAAATTAAACTACTTAAATACCCATGTTAGGTTAGGCCAGACTTTAGCTCTGCTTCCCCCTGTTGTTTGTGTGCAGGGCCTACACCATCATCCATCCAATTCCCTGACTATTCCACAAGTGTTTGGGGGATCCCTGCCCCTCTCAGAACACCCTTGAAATTAAAGGTAAATAAATATTGTTTGGAGCTGGGCCCAAAAACGATCAAGAACAGCAAATGTGGGCACAGGGGTGCTTGAGGGAAAAGACAACATAGGATCAATAGAAAGTATTGCAGAGAAATCCCATAAGGAAGACATGTCAGACCTCCCCGAGCCTTTATTGCTTTGCTCTGCTGCCTGCTGAGGCAGACACCAGCTTTCCCTGCTTGCAAAGATGGCAACATCTCTGATGAGTCCAACACAATGTCAAAACTGAAAACTGTTCCACATCAATCTCATGCTAAAGGGCCAAAATCTCTGAGATCAATCTCAGAGATGAGGCGTCTATCACTGAATGCTTGTTCACACACACTCCTATTTTTTCTTGTTCTTTTTTTTTCCCTTTTTGCTATTTCAGCTGACAGGGGCTGTTTTCTCCTTGCCTTACATGCAAAATGATTGCACTTACATGCACAGAGCAGCTGAATGCTTATCTGGCTGGTTCATATGAATACAATACAGCACAAACATCTGTGTTTTAGCAGAAAAAATAAATAGATACCATAAAAAGCACAACATGCAGGCAAAACCCTCAACAATAATAGATACAGCTTTGGAGATGATTTGAAAATCAGGGCTAATATCTCAGTGTCTCTTGTTTTGGGTTCTGAGGACAAGATGCTGAATTGCTGTGATTTTAGTAGTCCATAACTTAATTTTATTATGTTTGATCTAACAGGGCTAGGAATATTTCTGAGGTGTGTGCGAAACATTATACTTATTATACATTAAGGTGGTTTTAGCTCTATTACTTGTCTGTGATTTGATTTTAGACTTTAGATCATTCTCCTGAACTGTCAGGCACAGAAGCTGGGGGAATCTCTAAACTGCAATTTAGAAAGGAAAAAAGCAATTATGTGCAATCAGAGTCTGCAAGAAGTGGATCTTTTTATGGGACTGCAGAGCTACAGGCAAAGGACACTCGGTTAAGTCCTGAAAAGGCTAAAGCAGCACACAACATACAGTAAGGGACAATAACCTGAAGCTCAAGATGTGCACAATATAATTTTTTCCTGCTCTTTTTTATTTCTGCTACAATCTCAGACCGTTTTTGAGCCCACCATTCCAGTTCCTCATGCTGTGTCCCTGCTCCCTGGGAGGCAGTGGAGAACAAGGGGTGGTGGGTTGAGCTGCCATGTGGGAGAGAGCAATGCCAAGCTGTGCTGAAGATGCCCTGGGAGAGGGCTTCCCTCTCCACTGCAGTGCCCACTGTGGCCTCTTTTCTTTGGGGTACAAAACAGAAAGTGAAACCATTTCACACTGGTATTTGCAAATATTGAATTTGCACGTGCAAAGTGGTGCCAAGCTTTGGGTGCTTTGCCTTTCGTTTTTTTTTTTTTTTTGCCTTCTCTCTGGACACAGCTGTTGACACAGGAAGAAGTAGGATGTGCAATAACTCAATAAAAAAGACCTAATAAATCTAGTTCATAAATTAAGGCTGCAATGAAGGCAGAGCATTGCTCTTCACCATGTGCACAGCTCCCTGCTGGCCTGCCTGCCTGGGATTTTGTTTAGGGAGAATATTCCCAACCAGTCACCCCATGTGCACATGCTAATTTTAAGACACTGAAGTATATCTTAAGAGGAGGTGTTGGCATTTATGTATCTTCTGTAAATATTCCTGAGGATTATTTACTAAATTCAAAACACTTTTTTTTCCCCCCACAGAGAGAAACTGTCTAGACAGACCACAATGAACTTCAAGATTTGTGGATGGAGGAAAGAAAACTTATAGCTCTCTTTTGGCAGGTGAACCCAGCAATGATGAATGATATACCCTCTTGTCTGTATGAAAAGTGCTGTTTTATTGAGGGCAGCCTAACAAGACTTTCACATTGCTCTCATTAGTTTTTCAGAGCACTTTGCCCCTGTTTGAATGTGAAATGGCCACGCAGATGCTGCTGAATCACAGAGGGGGTTTTGCACATGCTTCTGTCTACAAAAGCAAGGCAGAAGTGCCTCTTTCATTTGTTGGTGTTCTCTGCTACCCTTTACCTCAACCCACCTTTGTCTTCCCCTTGCCATACACCAAGACACCTCAGCAGCAGCATCAGGAGATGATGGCTGGTCTGAAAGCTGCTGGGAGCTGTGCCAGCAGCAGGAAAGAGGCAAAATGGAGATGGTGATGAATATAGAAAATATAGAAAATAGAGCTGTGAGGGTGGGACTGCACTGCCATGTGCTGCAGCCATTGATACTGCTCAGCACATCCAGGGCCTGCTGACAGCAAGCACACTTCCCACAGGAGGGAATGAAGAAAGCACCTTCCTGTTAGTGAATGCTGCATGTTTTAGTTATCTGAACTTTCTTTAGCACCCACAGAGGTGGGACATGCTTGTTTGGGCAGCTCTGCTGGTGGCTGATCCCCTCAGGAAGATCTGTGCACGCTCTCCATCTATTCCTTCCTGGGCCTGGGAGCACTTTGGGCCATGGCTGTTCAACAGAGCAGTGCCTGGCTGCCCAAAATCTTCCCAGAGCCACCTCCAGCTCAGTCTCGATGCCAATCTCTGAGGAGGAGGGCAGCACAGGCAGGAGTGCAGCCATATGGGATCCCCCTGCAAGCAGGTGGGTACAAACACATCCACTGCTCTCTCAAGCAGGGTCTGGCACACAGCCCCACAAAAAAATAAAAAAGGCAGGGATTAAAAGCATGAATGAGACTTTATGGGTGTCTGCTGTTGGGATATGGCTCCTTCAGCTGTGATGGAAGGAGCTTGTGCTTTGGGAATGAGATACGGGAGTTGATGCAGACGTTTCTTGTGTGCACATTTTCCACCTGGAAAATGTCTGTGAAGACACGGTCTACTGCACCGTGTGGCTGGCACAGGAGGGAGAAACAGATGGAGACAGCTTCTAAAACCTTTTGTTCTCCATAGCTAATAACCTGGAGCTCCTCTGATATCTGATATGTGTAGGTTGGCTTCACGTCCATGTGCCTGCTCTTCAGAGGAACACCAGCTACACTCATCAGTTGGCTGATACAGGAATGTGTGACTGTTTTACCAAGAGAAGTGGATAAGCTCCTAAAACCCTCATGTCCTTTACAAAATGCTGTTTACAGCAGATCTGTCATGAACATCAGTAACTCACCAAGCCATTGTAGCACAATATGACATTTTAGTGCCAGCAAAACTGGGACTGAAACCAGACATGTTTTGACACAAGTTTAGAAATTAGGAAAACCTTTTTTTTTTTCTTTCTTTTCTTTTTTTTTTTCCCCCAAAAAACCCCTCAACACGTTGAGCTGTTCTAGTGGAAGACTGCCGTGCTTTTGAACAATGATTTTTCAGCACATCAACTCATGCTCAAAATATAGCACTGGGCTTATTTCGACCTAAATAAAATTCTGAAATTATTATTTTCCCCATGAAAGAGATGTCCATTTCAGGCTAGCTAAACAACAATACAATACTGCTGCTGGAAGAAATTTCCTTCCTGACTCCTGCAGAGCTTGCTGTACACTTTGAAATACCTGCTTTTATTATCCTTTTATTACCCTTAATTTACCATGCAAAGCTACAAATAAGAGTGACCATAAAATTATCCATCCCTTGTTGAAATGCAGCTGGAATACACACCCTCCTTTGACAGTGGATTCCAGAGGGGACTTCACACTGTGTGAAGAATCACACTCTTACTGCACTCCATGAAAAGCTGGTGACACTGACTGACAGGAGCCAAGCAGAGCATCTTCACAGCTCTGAAATTTACCCTTCAACAAATGGAACAAAAGTCTTTAGCTCCAACAAAGTCCTTCTCTAGTTCTAGAGCCCTTGGCTCATGGCAGTGAGACTTAGACACCCAAACAAAATGTAAAAAATTTTACCTTTCACCATTAAGAGTTGCCATGGAAAACCGATGTTGTTCATTCAGCCTGCACCTCAAAATTTCCTGTTCTTAAGTCATCTGCTTCTCTGTGACTTAGAGGGAATACAGATTTTTCTTGGGACATCAGGACTCAAGGGAATTACCTGTAGTTAAACATCTGATTAATGGCTCATTAAGAATCAGCAACAGTGTTTATTCGGTCCCTGTCTGAGTGTGGTTTTGCAATTATGTGCATTTGAGACTGCAGGTGTGTGAAATATTCATAACCCAAATGGAAATATGATGGAAGTGCAGCTTACACTTACTCAAGGGCTAACTCTTCTGGATTATAAATATGAAACAGAAAATAGCAATTATTACTCTGCCCAGGAACTACCCAGACCCTCACTAGATGCTTTACAAACATATTAGGCACTGAATTTCTGTCCCAAGTAATTTCTGCTAAGTGGCAGAGCCTTCTATCCCCTTCATCCACACTGCAATTAGACATGAGGCTTTCTGTTAAAGGCAAAATTCATCATGGGATTGCTCTTGTAGTAACCACTGTACCCTGAAGGGTCTGTGCTTTTCTGGGGGCACATTAGGAGAAGAGAGATGAGAAAGAGGGACTGGCAGCCCTTGGCTTGGTCTGTCATTTAGTTTGTGGCCATTTATTAAAATTACAGTAGTGGAGATTTAATTCTGCTTAATGGTGAATTATTCATGGCACTCATCCCTTACCTGGCCCCAGAAGGATGGAGGGTGCTGGTTTTCCTCTCAGTTACCCTAGCCCTGTAAAAACTAGGAAAACCAAGAGTAGGGTTTGGACACTCAGTCCTACACGTGATGCTCCTGAGCTGCCACAATCATTGGGCAGCAGCAACAGGGTACCAGTAATTCTAAAATATTAAGTATTTTTAAATATGCAACCATGATGTTCTGGTTTCGAAGATGAAACAAGGACTGGAGAGCAGGAGGAGGGATGAGAGATTGGTACCTGAGCAAATACTGAGACTCAAGAAGAGTTTCCCCATTAACCTCAGGTGGGGAAAGGCTCCTTCTAAAACAGTTCACTTCTCTTCACTGCAGCTGCTGCTCTAAGCATCAAACCTTCTCCAAAGCTGCTTCCCCTTTCTAATTTATTTTATGCAGTTGTTTTTTTAAAAAGTCATTTCAGAATTCCTCTGGGTCCCATACACACCGGGCTACCACCTTGCAGAGGCTCTCAGTGGTACCGTACAACCACATATTAGTCACAGGAGAACAGGGATGGATAGCCAGGCAGAAGCAAATCTAAAAGCAGTGAACCATCAAATGTGAGGAAGCTGACAGATGAAGGACTGTGCAGAGTTCCTAAATCCAAAGAGCATTTCTAAAAGGGCACTTGTTTTTTTTTTTTTCAGGAGAAGTATTTCTAATAGTCTCTCTCCTCACTGCAAAAGGGAAGGACTTATTTACCTGCCATCACTGATTGCCTGGTCTAAAGTGCTTTGCATCAGCCTCAAAGAACACAGTGGAGTGCTTCCAGATGGTGGGAGGCAGCAGGCAGGATGGACAAGGTGTCTGCTCCCCCCTGTATCCATGATATTTTTCTGAAAAATCCTTTCCTTAGGATTTTTCCTCCTGAGAAGTTGAGAGGCCTCAGGAACAAAATGTAAACAATGGTTATCTGCTGCTGTGGAATGCAACAGGTGCATCTGTGATTGGTCTCATAGAGTTTTTCTAATTAATGGCCAATCACAGTCAGCTGGCTCGGACTCTCTGTCTGAGACACAAGCTTTTGTTATGATTCCTTCTTGTTCTATTCTTAGCTAGCCTTCTGATGAAATCCTTTCTTCTATGCTTTTAGTATAGTTTTAATATAATGTATATCATAAAATAATAAATCAAGCCTTCTGAAACATGGAATCAGATCCTCATCTCTCCCCTCATCCTCAGACCCCTGTGAACACTCTCACAGCTCCCGCTGCAGGTCTGGGCAGGCTTCGGGCACAGCCTGGCCCTGGGGGCTCCTGCTTCTTCCCTGCCCTGCCTTCTCTTCCCCAGGGTGAGCAAACACACAAATGGGCTTCCTTCTTTTGGATTTCCCTGACAGAGACACTGTGGATGGCCCCTACAGCACGGGGTGAGCTCTAGAGGGGACAGGAGAACCCCCAGGCATGACTGTACCAAGGCATCGACCACTTTGGGCTGAACGCTGCTATCAGTTTTAGAAAGATGCCCAAACCCATTTAAAAATGTATTTAATGTTGGGAAATCCATCATGGCAAGCAGTTCATTATTAAAACCATTTGCCTTTTTTTCTGTTCTGTTTCTCTCTCCAGTTTCTGCACTCAGATCATGTCATAATGTTCTCTGTGACATCCAAGGGTCCTCTGTGTTAGTGCTTGTAAAACACCTCCCAACTCCTCTCAAAAAAACTAATGAACTGAACTCTTATCCTACAAGCCAGGACTTCTAGGACAAACACCATTCTGGTGATTTTTCTTTTTCAGAACCACTTTTAAATCCGTGACATTAGCGTGGCAGAAACGGTCTGCCGTTATTTCTCTGTATCATGGCAATATCTGCATGAGCTCATTCTTCTCCAGTTCACACATTCAAGGTTCCTATTTAATTTTTCAGCCACTGCAGGCAGCTCACATTGAGGTGTTTATCATTTCAAAAACACAGTCACCTCAGCCAGTCAGCATGACCTATTTTCCTGGTCCCTGAACCTCATATTTTTTGTCTTGTTCCAAGGACTCTGGTTGTTCATTAGATCCAGAACACATTGAAGAACTGATTTATTATTTACTAATTTGCTGATTTTTCTGTCATCTTTGATTTTTGTCTTAGAATTTGGATATTTTCTTCTAGATCACCGATAATGATGCTCTATGATACTGAACCAAAAATAGATTGCTGGGCAACTGAAGAGAAGCAGCCACACTGAATGTGGCTTCCCTGCTTCAAGTTATTAAAATACCTTTAAAAGTGAAGGCCATCTTGAACATGCATTTAAAAAACTTTTGGAGATCCTCCAAAATAAAGAAAGAGAGACTTGTACAGCACTGCCAAAAGAAGCAAAGCTTAAATCTGTTGTGATTTGTTGTTTTGTGGTTTTTTGTTGTTGTTTTTTGGGGGTTTTTTTGTGCTGTTGGTTTTTATTGGTTTTTTTTTTTTTTTTTTTTTCTTAACAGCCTCTTTTTCATGAGAAAATACTTTTAAACTAAGTCAGGGGTTTTAAGTTCTGAAGGATAAGGACATAACAGGAAAAACATCCCATTATTGTCCTGTTAACTCTTTCCTACTGCTGCCATAAATGCAGCATGTCAGGGAGAAAATTTTCCTTTTTAAAATGTCTCTCATCCTTTCAAGTTTGAGGATAGCCACTGTTTACTCTCAGCTGTCATTTCTAGCAAAATAAAGGAGAAAGTCTGGCAAAAAAAAATCCCCTCCCAGCCTTCCATCTTTTTCTCTGTTTGAAGCTATATGCTTGATAAGTTCTAGCAATATGAAGCTTCAAAAATCCATTTCCTTTAAGTTTGAACTAGAATAGTTTCCTATTATAATTTGAATACTGGTCAGGCTTTTCAATCTACTGCAGGAAGGCATTCAAGGATGTGCCAAATGTTAAATGTTAGAATTATTTATTGTAGTATTGTCAGCACTTTTTTTTTTTTTTTCAAGATAGATCCATACAGAATAGTCCTCAGCCCAGAGAGCTGTGACGAAGCAGCAACCTGAAAGTGGCTTTAGGGCACCAAGTTATTGGCAAAAATATCAAGTAACCTGCAATTCTTAACTCCCCTTGCACTGTGAATGCCTTCTGCCACCTGGGATGTTTGTGATGTACTTCTAGGAAAGACAAGCTTGGAAAGAGCTTCAGAAGAAATTAAGACTGAGAGACGGATGTGTTCACACATTTGCTGGTGTTTTATCTTTGCAGGGCCCAAAAGAAGGCACAGAGAGCCAAGCTCTCAGGGAAAGCACATATCTAACTTCAGGTGTGCGTTTGTACCCAGATAAATCAGGGTTCCTGGTGGCTTCTCTAACTCTCTTTACCACAGGGACTGGAGCTGCTCAGCCATTTGCAGTTTTTTTGTTGGCAAACAGCTTCTTAATGCACAAGATCTTTCTAAGACTGATACAGAGAAGGTCATAAGCTTTTTCCTGAGCTCTGTGATTAAGAGTATCCAAGGCTTTAAAAATATATAGGAAGAGACAATAATTGTCAAGGTTTAGGTGTATGTCTAGTGAATTCATTGCTTCCTTTAGGAGACAATTTGCCATACCTCTGATGGAGTAAGGCAGTCTTGTAAACAAAAGAAACTCTAATGAATATAACAGGGAGAGAGAATGAGGCTTTTGTCCCCATTGTCACATAAAATATCTCCCTCTCCCCTTCAGTGTAGGAATACTTATCAATACTATGTTTGAATCCCACCTAATAATAGCAGAAAATAGAATAATTTTGCAGAACTAAGACCAGTTTCTAAAAGCAGGAGAGGTTCAGTCTGAGCATCATTAAAATGAGAGTCCAGTTCTCAGTCTCCAGTCTGTGATCCCCAGGGCAGGGACAACACTGCCCTCAGTGTCATCCCTGAGTTGCTGAAGGCTTGTCCACTCCAAGGCCAAGGAATTCTGTCCCTGGGAAGCCCTTCTCCATTTCTTTCACCTAAAAACCTTCTCCAGGAATCTGAGGTCTCATCATTGTCAAACACACAGAGCAGACCTGCCCTTCATTTCAAGGTTTCAAGCCAAAAAAACCACAACCAGTGCTCTAATTAGCAGCTCTGCTGACTTTTTCTGGACTGCAAAGAATTGAGGAGTCACAGCCAACCTTTGATTTAAAATCAAGAGAGTTACAGCCTGGTCTTCCTTTGAGAAGCAGTGATTTCTGCACTCTGGGACTCATTAGGGAGGAAGCTTCTACCACCACACATATACTTTATTAAAAGGCTGAACGTTTTAATAGATGAGATGTTCCACCCAGATGCTCCATTCCACCCCTTCTTCTCTCTCCAGGCCCACCAGAGATCTGTGGGGATGGGGCAGCTGCAGCATTTCCCTGGATCGTCCAAGGGAACTTCATGCAGGAAAAAATCCACACTGCAGTCAAGGTTACTTTGCTGGTTATATAAGGGCTTGAGGTGGGGATTTTTTTGGACTCCTCTGTTACCAAGGCTTTTCAAAAATCCACAATAGGCCAAATTTAGCCCAAGCCTCCAGTGAGTGCCTTGCAGCAAGTGTGAGAGCAATTAAGCAGCACTATTCCCCGAGCTGTCTTCTCCTCAATTATGTCGACAAACAAAGAGGCGTGCCTGGGTAAGACCCTCTCTATTAAACAAACCAGCCCTACTTATTCTCACTTTGATCAGGGGAATGAAGTCAGCAGGGAACAGGGAAGGCAAAGCAGCACATTCTCTCTTGAACTTCTGAAGTTTACAAATAAAATAAAAAAAAGAGAGAGATAGAGAAAGAAAATAATTATGGTAATTGGAAACTGAACCCATCCTTAGTGTGGAGCACCAGGTACACCAGGCAGGACAGTGGGGCCTCAGGTTCCTGGCACTGGGAATTGGGCAGCCATTATAGCTAACTTAATGAAAAACAAGGAGAAATTTCCATTGAGAGTCTATCTTTCAAAATTTCACCTTTTTCAGAGGATCTCATAACAGGATGTTTTGTATCTGTTTCCGTTTCTGATGTGGCAAGAGATACCCTTAAATGTGCCTCCACCTAATCTCTTAAGAAAGTAAATAAAAGCCAAGGAATTGTGACTGAACTACGCTTTTCTTTTATTGGTATAAAGTCTAGTTAGTCTGCTGGATACAAGAATGTATTCCATGAACTAATAGTGTATTCTCTTCTTTCTTTCAGATTTCAGTAACTGCCACATCCTTTGGGTTAGGTTTTTTAAATTGGGCTTATTTGGGTGAAGATTTTTGACTGAGCTGAGACAATTTTTGATTGTGCTAAGACAGAATGAATGCTGCCCCACATCACAGACCCCCCATCACCTCTGCAGTCTCTGCTGGAAAAGCCAGCTTGGCATTTCTCAGCTAATGAAACATTCATCAGTGTCCGGGCAGGGAGGGTTACTATCAAACTCTCCCTACTGAGAAGTAAAGTGCATCCCAGTGTTGCTATTAGCTATTTTGGCATCACTCTTAAAACACTCTTGGTCTTGCTTGTAGCAGCCCAGAAGTTGGGAGCTGTGTGGGTTCCTGGGGATCCCTGGGGAGCTGCAGGAGCTCCAGCAAAGCTGCACCACAGGGGAAACCTGCACATCTCCCTGGGCCCCCTCCCCAGCAAGGTCTCCAGGAGGTATGAACAGAGCCCTTGCTCCAGGGAGTGTTTTTTATACATAAATTTAGTGTTTGCAAAAGCAGTGGGTGCAGAGCAAGGGAAACAGAAGCCTCTTCCTTATCCTCAGACCTGGGTCTCGAAGCATGAGAGGTTCTGATGGCTGGGGAGAGAGCGAGAGGAGATTAGAGCTCTCCATGTAAAAACTTTCTCAACCATTGCTTCATTTTAATCTCTTATTTATTACTGGTTGCATCTGCTTATAAATTAGGCCAGCAAGTTGTCTGGAGCTCTTAATAGCACATTTCACTGCTGCTTTGAAAGATCATCTGTACAGTCAACAAAATAATATTAATGGGTCATTACTCCAGTAAAGCAAACCACTGAATGATAACAGCAGCATTAACAGGATGGTGATAATGAACTCTTAGAACTTCTTTAGTGCTGGGTATCAAAACACTTTCCCAAGGAGAGCAATATTTTTTACCCCATTTTATATCTGGAGAAACTGAGAAAAGGAGCAATATCTGGACTGTCAGACAGAAACACAAGCAGGTGCTTGCAGCTCAGAAACTGAAATGGATATTTCTCACAGGCCATACTCTGGAGTTTTAATTTTAATTTACTGTAAACTTCTCTCCAAGTCTGATCCTCTGCCAGCTCAGGGGAAAGCTTCTCTGAAGCAGGAGGAGAGGCTGTGGATGCCCATTGCCACTGTCATGTCTCTCCCCTTTGCTGGCTCATGCTGTCAGAATTTCATCTCTCCAGAGGTATTTTTCTCTAGAAGAGCTCCTGGAAGGAGCCCTAGAAGAAGCTCATTTCCTCAAGTTCATGCTGTGTATGCTACTGGCTTTTTAGGGCTTGCCTGAATTTATGTGGGAAAACTAATCCAAAAATCCTCTGTGAACTTGCTCAGAATCAAAGTAGCCTGCAGTGATTTAAGCTAGGCTAATGAAGGACTGACTGAGCTTCTCTGCACAAAGCTCTCAGTGCCATTTTAATCATCCACTTTATCACACCCTCAGTTTTGGGCCAACAGCATTACAGACAAACCCTCTCAAAATGAAGGAGAAACACAAGAAAGGACTGCAGGGTGTGGGTGACTATCAATAAGAGTTTTCCTAATAACTATGCTACAAAAGCCAAATCTTACAGTCCTGACCAGGGAAGACATGAGGAGTCTGCATCGGAGATTTGGGAAAAATGAAATCAGGAGTTTGGCAGTTCACAGTCTCCTCTGAGTCCTTAATTCTGAGAAAGAGCCAAGGATGGAGTGATTCAATCTCTGATTCTTATGCCTGGAGAGAAGCATCTGAAAATGCAACTCCCTAAGGACCAAACTCAAAAGGAAGAAACTCAGATTTCCCTCTTTCCTTGTGACTTTTTCCCGATTCAGGACCCAGTTCTTCCTTCCCATGGCCAGAGGATGGGATCCAACAGCACATTCCCAGGAGAGAGCCCAGCTCCTGGGGACCTTCCTCTCCCAGGAGCAGGGAGCTGAGCCTGCAGCAACCACGCTTCAAATACTTCAAAAGACAGGTTTGCCTGCTAATCTGCTCCCCTTGAACAGTCAGTGCTGGAAGCAGACCAATGCCTTGGAGAAATACTTCAGTTTCTCCCAGCTTTGGAAGCTGGGCATCATTTTTGATCTGCCTTGTGTGCTCTCCCTAGATCAATGTATCATCACAGCAGTTCCCTCTGCTGAAATGGGGCCATCCTTCTCCCAGCACAGCAGAGTGTCTCATCATCTTAGACCACAGATCAACTCTAATTTTCTTCTCTCTAACACAGGAAACTGCCATTTTGCCCTGCTTGTATCCTCTGAGAACAACTCTGGAAAGGGAATTTTCTTACCTTCCCTTCAGATTAATTCCCTTTCAACCAGCCCCTCTCTCAGCACTCTTTAGTGGCCACATCAAACCTAAGCTGCTTGGTCTGTATTCTCGAGGCACTTCACAACTTTTATGTGCCTTACCCATGGTTTCTCACTGAGTTTCAAGAGATCATCTCTCACCTTCAATCAGCCCCAGTGCCAGATGGAGGCAGCCCCAGATCCTCCCCCCACCCCTCTGAATACAGCTAACTAACATGGGAACAGCAACTCCTCCCTTCTGTGCCAGAGCCTGTGGCAGATGGCACCACCCTGTTTATTACAGGATAATCCTTTTTTTCAAAGAAGATAAGGAAAAAGAAGTACACAGAAAGTTTAATGAGGGCTTTGAAATGGAACTCCTGCATGTGGATACAGACTGGAAGTCATCTCTGGGGTCACCAAGTGCAGTCCCTTCTATCATTGTATTGACTCTCCATAAACCTACTGAGCTGTGGCTGGGAGGTAGCTGGGATTTGTTCATTGTCATTCCTTCCAGAAGGCTGTTACAGCCTCCCTGTCTTAATGGCTAGAAAACTTTGATTTCCAGAGTGATTTTATTGGTCTCCAGTGCAAATGGTCCTTTTTTCTCCCTAAGGTTTTACAGGCAGTAATCATAACCCTCCTAATCCTTTATTTTGCTGTGATCAACAAGCCACGCTCCTTTAGCCTCCTCTAGTAAATCAGGCTCTCCATTCTCCTCATCTCTCTAATACCCACATATCTGTGTGCCTCTGTTTTAATTCATTTTTTTTAAAGCTTAGATATTCACAAATATCTGTAACAAACAAGGATGCTAAAATCTTCTTACCTATGCAGACAGTACTTTTGCTGATGCAAGCTGTGTCCTTTTCACAACTCATCACAAAGTGGACATAATTTTGTTCAGAAATTTTGATTCTGTGGAGCTGATGCCAGACTAAAAGGCCTGTACACACTGGTCTCTGTTACTCTCCCTTTCTCAAATACAGACACTGTGTTTGCTATTCTTCAGTCACACAGTGCCACCCCTGAGTTGATAGATTTATTAAAAACTCTTACTACCAGATTTGCAATTTCACACATCAATTCTTCCAGAACTTTAGGAGCAAAAGTTTCCACTCCACAACTCTCCACTCCCCCCAGCATGTGTTATGGAAGACTTTTAGCTGTTATTCCACTTATGGTGAGGCAAACTCTGTTCCCACGTGCTCCTTCCCATTAGTCACTGCACTTCTACCCTGTGCAAACTGGTTGAACTTAAATTTCTGCACACACACCTTGAGATGTGATCCCCAGCATGGTGAGTGATGGTTCCATGCCTGCAGTGAAAGCAGGGTATTGGATTTGTGCTGAAATGTTAAGAAACACATAGGATATATGAAGCATTTCAGAAACTTAAGGGGAGTGTTAAGATGAACAAGTATGCTTTTAAAATCTCTTTTTAATGCTTGAGGTGGAATAAGCACCACGTATCGACTGGGCCATTAAAACAAAACCACTCCCAGGATTTCAGTGCATTTCTGCAATAAAATAAAATGAACAATGCTTGTGGTAAACACAACCTCAGTGGTTTCCTGGGAACCTCATGAAAAAGTGAAGCCCAAAAGACAAAGGAAAGAGGGAATAATCCAAAAAAAAAAGAAAAAAAGAAAGAAAAAAAGAAAAAGGTAAAAACAAATATTGCAAGACACCTAAACAGCTACTTCACTGCTACAGAAAAAAAATTGCCATGTGCTTTCTTTAGGAACAGCATCCTAACACTTCTTTTTGATGAAATCAATGGAGAGCACCAGAGGAGCCCATTAGCATCACAGCCAGCTGCTGTGCTATGGATCTGCCCTCTCATATCCACGGGAGCCCTCAAATTCTCCTTGTACAGCCCTCTTCAAGTCTGTGTGACACAAAAAAGGGGCCCACAGCTGGAAGACTGCAGGCTCTCTCCAGGTGAGGCTTACCTGGAGCTCAGGACCTGGTGAGCTCCCACAGCTGCAGGGCTGGGAGGAGCAGAGCGGGACACTCATTCTGCTGCTGTGTTGGTGAAAATCCTGGAGGGCAACTGGCACTGGACACAGGGAATGGGCTGTGGCCATGGAATATTTAAAATGCAAGAGATGTGAGCATGTGTGTCACGGACATCTTTTACGAAAAATCCTCTCCTTGGGATTTTTCCTCCTGAGAAGCTGTGAGGCCTCAGGAACAAAACGTAAACAATGATTATCTGCTGCTGTGGAATGCAACAGGTGCATCTGTGATTGGTCTCATGTGGTTGTTTCTAATTAATGGCCAATCACAATCAGCTGGCTCAGATAGAGAGTCTGAGCCACAAGCCTTTGTTATAATTCCTTCTTTTTCTATTTTTAACTAGCCTTCGGAGGAAATCCTTTCCACTATTCTTTTAGTATAGTTTTAATATAATAAAGATCATAAAATAATAAATCAAGCCTTCTGAAACACGGAGTCAGATCCTCATCTCTTCCCTCATCCTAAGACCCCTGTGAACACCGTCACACCTGTGGGGCACCAAGAGCACCACTGCAGCTTCTCCACCCTGGGCGCATCGCTCCGCACGCTGGCACACAGCAAGGTGCAAACACAGGTGACATCTCCTCGTTGCCTCTCCCTGGAGCACCAATGCATGAGCCAAGGGGGCCAAGCAGAGGCAGGAGGCAGGCATGAGGAGCAGGCTGCTGGCCCTGGCCCAGGCTGCCATGCTGCTGCTAAGCAACGTGCGGGCACAGCCTGCTCGGGAAACCAATCAAGGCAGCATCGCGCTCCGCTCGCCTTAAATGTCAGTTTACAAATGGAAGTGACAGATCACAAACCATTCCCCTCTGTAGCGATGTGGGCTCATCCTGAACCCATCTCCCCGTGCCTGGCTGGTGCAAAGTGATTCCACCTCTGCTAAATGACTCCCAGAGTCTCCAAAGTACAATTTTGTTTTATAGTCGCTGTCAAACCAAAACGTTTCATGTTAATTTCTTACAACCTACTCCACTGTCTGCTCCGCTCCTATTTGATATTTATTCCCCTGTCAAATGTGCATTTATTTGCTGACATTTTTATTAAATTAGACTGTAATAAATCTGTCTGAGTTTATGTTTATGTCTCCTCATGCAGAGGACCCCAAAGTAAGTTCCATACATTAAGTGCATGGCCAAATGCTCATGAGCATTTCACAGAGGGTAAATAAAGTCGAAGTACTGGTAATCAAAAATGATAACAACCCAACCTGGCCAGGCTGGAAGGGGACCAGGGGAAGCAATGTTTTTGTAGCAGTGGGCAATCATCTCTCTCCTGAGCAGAGAGGAAAGTTTCTGGGAACAGCCCCACTTCCAGATTGTGAAAATTCACACTTTTTTATTTTCTTTTAGACAGGAGAATTTCTTGAGCCCCACTGTTAGCAGAATTTTAGCAGTAAAAAACAGCTTGTAAATGGTTGCAACTTTCAAAATGTTGCTGTAAGATACGTTGCAAATGAAATTGCAGAGTGCAGTTACTGGTCAAATGCTCCCTGGCTCTTATTAGGGCTTTTAAAAACCTCCTTAGCTCACCAAACCCTGAGTAAATAAAATTCTGCATGGTAAAATGAGGCACAGCACAGTGGGATTTGCTTGATGTCACCCACTAAGTCATCAACAATCAGGAACAAAGATCAGAACAGCTAAATGCCATCTGGAGAAACCTGGGGGACCAGATCAACTGCCTCACATTTGTGTCATTTGAAACTTCCCCTCAAAATCTTCCGTGCAAAGGAGTATTTTTGTGTGTAGCAACTTTTTCTTTTTTTTTTTTTTTTTTTTTTCTCATAGCAGCAACAAGGAGAAGAACAAGTTAAAAAATCACGACAGCAAGGTCATTCAAGGTTGAGGCTTTTCCTCAGCCCCCTCCTGCTGTCCCCTGTCCTGTCAGTGGTATCATTGTGTGCCCTGCAATTCCTGGGCATCTCTGTGGCATCTCAACGAGGAGCCTCAGTGATCCCTCCACGCCACTCACCCCCAGCTGGATGAGAGCAAGGCAGAGGAATTCAGAGCAGCTCCCTCCAGCTTCAGAGGGCTCCCAACACAGGAAATTTTTTTGCTAAATTACAATGTCTTGAAATTGGCAACAGCACGCTGATTATGTCTCATTGTGGCTGTGATGTCCTTGGCGAAGGAGCTGGGAGACCACAAAGTGAATATAATGCTCCTCTATGTGACTCTAATGACTGATGATGCTCTGCTGTGTGTAGCAATTTTGAAATAACTGAGAATGACGACAGAGAATATTGCCTTTGTCTTCTCGTTTCAGGAGAACTTTACGTGTAACTAAGGAGCACAACGCAGCCCTGCCAGCCACACACGCTGCTAATGGGGGAAATTTGCAGCCCCATCAAGCAGTTTGTGCTAATCTGCCCCATATAGAGCCCTGCAGGGCAGGCTGAGCTCATGAAGCAGGGAAAGGTGGTGCTAACTCCTAGACAGGGTCTTCTCACATGCAGGAAGAAATTTCAAGACACAGGGACAGCCAACAAATGCTGCAGACCACAAAACCAAATTAATAAATTAAATTAAGTGTAGCACTTTTTAAATTGGGCACCAGATGCTTTCCTCACTCTGGTTGCTTCCTGTCATTCCAATAGCTCAGAGGAACAGTCTCACTGAATAAAACAAGCACTGATCCCGCAGAGGGTTGGATTGGATGCTTTGTGCTTTGGTGACACGGAGAGAATGCAGCTCTGTTCTCTTCCAGACCTGACCTAGTATTGCTGCTTGCCCGCCCTCTGTGCCACAGAGCAGTGCCAGCCTGCTCTGGAGTGTCTGCTGCGCTTTGTGACCCTCTCACAGTCAGCACAGGCACAGGGGACACACAGTGTCCCACATTAGACAGGGATGATGGAGCTCCTGTCCTGCCTTCACCACCCTCTGACAGAGCATGAAGGGCTTCAGTGCACAGGAATGTCACTGCCAGTCAGTGGAAAACACCCACTGTGCAGCAGTCATCCTGTGAGTGGGGAGCTGAGGGGGGAAACAGGGGAGGCTGAGTGCAGATCCCACCTCTGATGGGCCAGAGACAGATGGCACCACCCTGTTTATTACAGGATAATCCTTTTTTTAAAAGAAGATAAGGAAAAAGAAGTACACAGAAAGTTTAATGAGGACTTTGAAATGGAGTTCCGGTGTGACGGTGTTCACAGGGGTTCTTGGATTGGGGAAGAGATGAGGATCTGACTCCCTGTTTCAGAAGGCTTATTTATTATTTTATGATATATATTACATTAAGACTATACTAAAGGAATAGAAGAAAAGGTTCTCATCAGAACACTAGCTAAGAATAGAATCTGAAAGAATGACAACAAAGGTTTGTGGCTCAGGCTCTCTGTCTGAGCCAGCTGGCTGTGATTGGCCATTAATTAGAAACAACCACACCAGACCAATCACAGATGCACCTGTTGCATTCCACAGCAGCAGACAACCATTGTTTACATTTTGTTCCTGAGGCCTCACAGCTTCTCAGGAGGAAAAATCCTAAGGAAGGGATTTTCCATAAAAGATGTCTGCGACATTCCTGCATGATCCCACCTCTGATGTGTCCTGCAGGAAGCTCCTCTGAGCCTCACCCAGGATCTTACACCCATCCCAGCCTTCCATGAGGAGGCCCAGAGCCCTGCCCAGGCAGAGCAGTCTCAGCGCCAGCCTGGCTGAGGGACCCACGCGCAGCCACCACCACACATGATTCTGACTGCTTTCATTTTTACACACTGCCTGAACCAGCTAACTCTAACTCGTGCAGGTCAGTCTCCAGAGATTGAAGACTGACATAAGAGGGGCACAAAAATCTATTTCTGATCTGCCAGAACAGCAGGTCCTGAGAAGCTCAAGTGCTGTGCTGGCAGTGTGGTTTGCCTTTGAGGGATGGGAAATCAGAAGAGAGGAGGTCAACTAACCCCAAGCTAACTCCAAGAGAACAGAGCTGATTTAGAGAAGAGTCACCATGAAGTTGTTGCTTTGATGGTCATTAGGGCTCCTGAAGATACTAGACTGAGCAAATTTTGTCATAATCCATCCTGAAGGATTTTAAACTCAAGATTCTGCTGAGAAAACAAACCTTTTGTTCAAACCCCAGTGCAGACTGGATTGCCATGGTGGCCTTTCTGTTTCACAGCCACACTTCATTTATCTTCCTCCCTCCCATTGTTGCAGGAACCAACAGAGAACAGAAATGTACCAACAGGTCTGAGTTTATCTGTGTGAAAATCTTTTCTATGAAGAACATAAGTCAGTGCCACAATATTTGATCTCACCTTGCTCCTGAGCTCACAGGAAATGCAGGGAGGACAATGTTTTCTCTCACCTCGGGAACAATTTAGGTGGGGCACATAAATCTGTGTCCTGTTCCACCCAACAACAAGCCAGAGGGTCTCTGTGAACCAGAAGAGAATGATCACACCCAAAGGCTGCTCCAGCCAGCCACAAAGGCAGCACACAAGGGGCTTTCTGTGAACCAGAAGCCTGTATCTGCTCCTGCCTTGTATTGTTCCTTTTAAATGGAAACCATTCTGAAGCACAGTTTGCGCCCTTAATACATTGCATTTTATTGCAGCTTTCTGGGCAAATTCCATCCCTTGCACAGGGTGAAGACCATGCCCAAGACCTGTTCCCACCTCAGTCTGGTGGGCTTTCCACAACTCTAAACAGGGGTGACAGCTCTGCTAGCGGAGCTCTGAGGGCTGTAACACAGGCAATTTAAAAAGTCAGTGCTCCCAGCAGTCCACTCTCCCCCAGACAATTAGAGGCAAACATGTGCCTGCATTTCAATGCCTCCAGGTGGAGGTTGGCATACCAATGTGAGCCCACCTTCAGCAAAGCTCTGAGCTCACCCCGGGACAGATCTCTGCTGGCCCCATCCCCTGAGCCCATCTCCTCACACTCTCAGCCTCCTGCATTCATGGTGTCTGCTGCTTCTTGCAGGATTTCTTGGCCAGGTTTTGAGAGAGGTTTGGTGCTGGTGCCCACAGTGTGCAGCTGTGCCTCCCTTTGTGGATCTGTGCCTGCAAACCAGCACACAGGCAAGCCCAGCTTCAGGGATTTTGTTTTTTGCACAGAAATTTGCATCTACCAAAGCTTGCAGCTTTCCCAGCTTCTCCTTCCTCAGACCTGCCTCAGTGTTCCAAATGAGTGGGTTTTGCCTCTCTTCCTGCAAGTGAACATTGCTTTTCCTCAAAAACACTGGGGAACAATTAGAGCAATGAGAAAATGGTAAAAATAACACAAACCCATCACATTCCTCACGGCACTGACAGCCAGAGTGCTGTGTGGTATGGCAGAGAGCAGAAACATAACACATTCAAAAACCAAACAGGTGAGCACTATCTGTACTTTAAATCACTCATAACCGCTCCCACTTTGCTAGGAATATTTCAGGAAGCCAGAACACCTCCATGGCCCTGTGAGCACATTTAACAGTCCTTGGTGATTTGTCACTTGGGATGCCAATCACTTGTGCTGGTTTTGTCTGGAGGAGAGTTTGCATCACAGCAGCCGGTGTGGGGCTGTGTTTTGGGTTTGTGCTGGAAGCAGTGCTGATAATCCAGGGGTGTTTCCATGACTGTCAGGCAGGGCTAACACAGAGCCCAGACCTTTTCTGCTCCTCACCCCAGTTCAGGAGGCTGGGGGTGCACGGGGAGCTGGGGGGGGGACACAGCCAGGAGAGCTGACCCCAATTGAGCCCAGGATACCCCAGGCCATGCTCAGCATGGGGGGACAATAAAGAATGGGGGGCTTTCAGAGGGACAGCATTTGTGTTCCCAAATCCCTGTTATGTCTGATAGAACCCAGCTTTCCTGAAAATATCTGAGCCTGCCTGCCCAGGGGAAGTGGAGAAGGGATTCCCTGTTCCACTTTGCATGTGTGCACAGCTTTTGCTTTGCCTATTAAACTGTCTTTGCCTCATTTCCTCCCATCCACACTTCTGATTCTCTCCCCCACCCCACTGTGTGGGGCTGAGCTGCCAGCTGGGCTTAAACCACAACTGTATTTTTTAATACTGTTTCATTTGTGGCAGCGCTGCAGTACAAAAACATTCAAACATTGCTAGGTTAAAATATGTGTTTTCCCAGTGGTAATTAGTACAAGAAAATCAGGCTAAATGTATTAATTTCAGTTGGCTTTTTCATTCTCTTCCTGCAGTTTTACACTTCACAGTCACAATAATTGTAGCCCTTATGAACAATTATGTAAAATTATGTAAAATGCAATATGATCAAGGTATTAGACTATTATTATCCCAGATGTAAATGCATGAATCATTACTACAGAGTACCTCAAACCCCCAGAATTATCTGTCAGTTTGAGTTTAGGGGCCTTTTCTTGTCTTTTGGATGTTGATGACAATTAAATCATACCTTGATAAATATAAAAGGAAAAGCTCCAGCATAGCTATTATGAGTCCTCATTAGGAAGCAAAAGAGTGGTTTTCATGTTTTGCCATTTAGTTAATTTTCTGGCTTGTGACTTATCTGGAGAGTCTTTTCTGAAGCAGAAATCCTGGGCTGGATGTGAGGGAAGCTTTTGGGGATCAGCCTGGTGGGGAGAAAAGATTTGGCAGATCGGAAGAGGGCTTGACCTAATGTTTATTGAGTGAATGCAGGACAGAGAGCTCACAAGCTCACAAGAAGGATCTTGAAGGACTTTAGACATGAATGAAGACAGAAGTTTCCCTCTTTTGACCCTGTTGCTTTGCATGCTGGGGTGCAGTGATGCCTGATTTCGCTTGGGCATAAAAAATAGAAATAATTTTATAAATATCTTCGTATTATATGCATGTCTATATAAACCTCCATCATTCAAAAACAGATTTTTTTTTTTTTTTTTTGGAAAGGTCAACTTTATATTATTTCAAAGCTACATCCTACTCCTTCAACCTGACCTCAGAGTCAGTGGGGCTGTAGAGAGATGAGGACTCAGCATCACAGTCAGGTACCAGGGTGTGTATTAATTTCCCTCTGTGCTGAAGGAGAGCTTTCCCCACTTATTCTGGAGGAGTTAAATTAGTATGCTGGGGGAAGGAACACCATGACCTGTTTCTTTCTGTTTCCTGTGGATGTGTGTGGTGATTTGAATGTGAGACAGAACTGGAGATTGCTCAGGAAATTCTCATATAAGTCACTCTCTCCTAAAGCTTGCAGGAACCATGAAGATCGTATTACAGTGTTACAGAAAATAACAGAGCCTTGAAATTAGGTGAAAATGTCAGAGAGAAATGTGGCTGAGCCAGGTTCTATGGAAATTATTTACCATTGTCTCTTTTATGCTGAAAACACAAGAGAAACAAAGCACTAACAAATATGGGAAGAAGTATCTAGTGTATTGAAAGCTGAATAACCACTATGAATTGGTCAAAATAATGAAACAATTATTTATAGACAGGCCTGGAAGAGATAAATTCTTGCCTTGGATAGTAAAGCTAATGGGCTGGATTTATCTTTCTCATTGCTCCAATAACCCATCCCTCTTCTCCCTGGTCAGACCTGCAGTGACACACATGGATTTGCTGACAGTGCTGATCCATCCAACACCTGTGGCACCAAAACTGGACAAATAATTCATTTAAGAAGGGAACACTTGGACCCAAAATAACCAGAAATGTTTATCTTTCCTGTCAGGGTGGGCAGGCCCTGGCACAGGTGCCCAGAGCAGCTGTGGCTGCCCCTGGCAGTGCCCAAGGCCAGGCTGGACAGGGCTCAGAGCACCCTGGGATAGTGGAAATTGTCCCTGGACATTGCAGGGGGTTGGAACAAGATGATTTTTAAGATCCCTTCCAATCCAAAGCGTTCTGTGGTTCTGTGAAGTGGCAAAGAGGCAAAATGCTTCATCAAGGAAAGGACACCAGAAATGTTCAGAATACAGCAGCCACTTCCTAACAGGTGGTTGTGGAGAGCTGGGGCTTTTAAGGGAGTTACAGGGAAAAGCTAATGCCTCTTTTCCCCATTCATGGAATCAAGCCCTGAATTCAATGACAGCAGGACTCAAATAATACTTTAATCTAAAGGGAGACTGCTCAATATCTCCATTTGGAGCAGAAAACCATCTCCTGTTTTGGGTTTTTGCCTACAGGAAGCAGTGATAGCGCTGTTTGTGTCTGAAGTCAGGCTGCAGATGCCCAAGTTTGCAGTAATTATGTAACTTGCAAAGCCAAGCCTGCTAAACTTTAGATCAGCATTTAAAAATGCAAGAGAACGTTATCTACCTAATTGCCTGGAAAAAAAACTATGCCCCTCCATTTGCAATATTAATTGTCTCTTAATAACACAAGGTTGTTGTTCAAGACCCCTGTTGGACTTTATTTTTTCCTGTAAAAGGAGAAAAAGAACCCTCAAAATAAGGAAAAGTGTGCAAGGGAAGAAGCTAATAGAACTAGAAGTGAAATGTTAATGTTATTTCATTAAATGATTTGTGAAGAATGAGATAAGAGATCAACAGTCTCAAAGAATAATTTCTTTAAATACCTTATGCTCAAGATTCCCCTCTAGGCAACTTTTCATCTTTCTTCATTAAAAAAATAGCATTAAATTTTATTAAAGAGTCCCAATTAAGCTGGTAACTTGCTCCAAAGAGCATCCAGGCTTAGGGGGATATGTTAAACGTTAACAGTGATGGGAAGATTCACCCGTAGAGCTGATTTTAAAAACAGCATCTTTCTGACTGCTACAATTTGGCTTGCACACCCTTGAGGCATTCTCCCAGACCTACTGATACCTATTTTGGGAAGCAGCACATAAATTCTTGGCTTTAAGGTCAAGTAGATGGTGAAGTTGGCTGTAACAAATGCAAACTTTTCCTGATAGCTTTGCAAGATGTCAAAAACTAATTTTTCTGAAATGAATATTTTTCTTAGATCCCGATTTGGTCTGATCTGAGGGTGGCACCACACACTCCAGAAGCAAACCCTGTGAATTTAGCTTGCCTTGTTGTTTAAGGGGAGCTGGCAATAAACACAACACTCAAAAATAATACACAGAGTCTTGGCTGGAAGAGAGATGTTGGTTCCATCTCATGGTCAAAACCAATAGGAAAGCAAACACATTCTGTTGTTTTCAGAGAAACGCTCAGGGTGTAAGGCTTGAAAAGAAAAGACAGAAGTTGCCAAGGGCCCTCATAGCCTGGTGCTTGGGAAAGGGGCTGGATGGGTGCAGGGTGTCCTGAGCACACCCTGGGAGGGGTGGGAGCTGTCTGGGGACAGGGGAGAGCTGCAGAACATCTAATGGGGACAGGGTAATAACTGCCCTCAGATCCTGCATGGCACGGAGGGAGTGCTTGGCCTGGCCAAAAGCTCTTCTGGCAGTGCCTGGCTGTGGGAAAGGGATGACCAACAATCACAGACATCTTTTATGGAAAATCCTTTCCTTGGGATTTTTCCTCCTGAGAAGCTGTGAGGCCTCAGGAACAAAATGTAAACAATGGTTATCTGCTGCTGTGGAATGCAACAGGTGCATCTGTGATTGGTCTGGTGTGGTTGTTTCTAATTAATGGCCAATCACAGTCAGCTGGCTCGGACTCTGTCCAACACACAAGCCTTTGTTATCATTCTTTGACACTCTATTCTTAGCCAGCCTTCTGATGAAATCCTTTCTTCTATTCTTTTAGTATAGTTTTAATGTAATATATATCATAAAATAATAAATCAAGCCTTCTGAAACATGGAGTCAGATCTCTGTCTCTTCCCTCAGCCTGAGACACCTGTGAACATGGTCACAACCAACACTCCACCTTCATCACTTTGTGTTCCAGGGAGGAAGAGCAAGATATAAATACAAAGATCACCAACCTATCCTGAAGATTTAGTGAGCCACCATCTGAACTCTATGGAAAAACCTGAGGGAAAAAATTCTGAGAAAACCACTTGCTATGAATCTTGTACAGTGACAGTAGATAAATAGGACAGGAAGGGAAAACTGCAACACTCCCAGGTCCTTGCTGATCCCAGGGGAAGCAGAGAATGGGAAGAGGAGTGAAGGACAGGTCTTCCACTTGAGAAAACCATCTTAAATCCAGACTTCTCCTACCCTCTCTTGTTCCTGTGGCAGATCTCCTCTCTGAACAATGCTGCACAAGGAGATTATTTATTCAGCCATCCAAATGTCACATTCATATTTAGACATTGATATAATCCTTTGCTTTACATTCACATCCTGCATTTCCTTCAGTTCTAATCGAGTGCTAATTTCACATTCATCTTTCATAGCCTCGTTTAGACAAGACACCCAGTGGTGCATACTTAGGGGGGGGGGTCTATTATTATTATTATTTATTTTTTATCAGGGTATGTCGTTCCCAGGCAACGGATGTGCTGCAATGTAATTTTATATGCTGGATAACACTTGCATTGACTGGGAGGCACACAAGTCAATTGCATATTGTATTGCAGATTATTTTGTATTTATTATTTGCTGTCAAAGTGATTTTGAAAACCAATGCTTATGTGCCGTGTGTACTTTACTATAAATAGGGGGACTCCTGGAGAAGGTACAGGGAACGGGATAAATTTAATTTGACAATTCTGTCAGAGGTAACCTCCACTTCTTTCCAATCTGCCACTTGCAACAAACAAGCCAAACTGGTGTTGAATGCAGAGAAAAAGAGCTGGAGAGACTCAGTAGTAAATATTACAGTGGGCAGATACAGGAGGGTTTGCTTCACCAGTTTAGGAAGGTGCACAGCAGGGCTACATTTTCCTAAGAAAATGATTAATAGCACCCCTGAGATAATGCCTCCTCTTTTTCAGCTCTTTTTCCCCCCCTTGTTTAATTCCTCTAACAGGAGCAAGGTTTAAAATGATACTTTTCTCCCTCTTTCAATGAGACAGCACATCTCACAAGGGAAAAATCAATTCTAAGTGGGAATTGTGTATATTGCAACATTTATATACAATAATTCTCCCCTCCCCTCCCTTGTACACATCTCCATCAGGGACAAATAATGGAGCCAATTTGCTGGGAGCACAATGTGGCAGCAGCAGCTTTGCCCCAAGGCTGGCTGAGCAATTTTACCTCTTGTCAGGCAACAGGAGGCTGCTGAGAGTTCTTATCAGCCCAGCACATACAGGAGCTCATAAGTGGAAGGAGAACAGAACAGAATTCCCTAGAAGTGGTCTAAAATGTTGTACTGGTGCAGTTATGAGTGATGCTAAGGCTTGTCATGCTTGTGTTCCTGCTTTTCCTGGGGCTTTCTCTCTGCCTTCCCCAGGATCTGGCACTGCCGTGCAGGTGAGTGTGGGTTGTGGGCTGAGCCTGGTGGGTCCATCCTGAATAGAAAGGGAGGACTGGCTGCTCCAGCTTCACTTCCACTCCCTTCTGTGTCTACACATGCACGTGAAAAGAAGAAAGCAAAGGGAAGGGGCAGGGGAAGGGAAAGAAAAAAGTGAAAGAAAAAAGGAAAGGGGAAAGAGAAAAGGGAAAGAGAAAAGGGAAAGGGAAAGAGAAAAGGGAAAAAGAAGAGAGAAGAGAGAAGAGAGAAAAGAGAAAAGAGAAAAGAGAAAAGAGAAAAGAGAAAAGAGAAAAGAGAAAAGAGAAAAGAGAAAAGAGAAAAGAGGAAGAAAAGGGAAAAGGGAAAGGAAAAGGAAAAGGAAAAGGAAAAGGAAAAGGAAAAGGAAAAGGAAAAGGAAAAGGAAAAGGAAAAGGAAAAGGAAAAGGAAAAGGAAAAGGAAAAGGAAAAGGAAGCTGTTGTTTACAAGTGAGGTGCCATAAGCACACATATTCTGGGAGGGGAAGCCAGGAGATCACATTTGATGGGGACCAAAAAGCCCAGGAACACCCTTTTATCCTCCCCTCCTGCAAAACTGTTGCTGCTAGAGCTCATCTGTCCTGTTTCAGAGACTGGCAGGGACCAGGACAATACCCTGTGTGACAGCACAGCTTCTGGAAGGGGTGACTGGAGGAAAAAGCAATTACATTTTATGTTCCATCTTCCCCTCTGCTTTGTTTTCATTATCCTATAAACCTTAACAGGGAATAATCAAGAGAGGCTCCCTGGCTGTACTGCAAGTTTACAGAGGTCAAAGCTGCTTGAACTTGCAACTTTACCTTAACTATCCTGTCAAGACAACACATGGGCCTGCTCTCCAAATTGATTACATAAATCTCCAACACAACTGTTAATCACACTCCTTATTCCAGCTTATCTTTCACCAGAGATAAAGCACAGCTGCTTGGCTGTTTATCATAGTGTTGGCATGGTATTATCTACCTTGAAACTTCAGACTCCCCCTTCCCAGAGGTGTGATAATGGGAATCAGAATCATGTTTTTATAGATAAAGTAAGATTTTGCTGAAGAGCCTTTGTAACACAGAAAAAAATAGAAATAGGTGATTATTATGCTTATTTTGCAAAGATCTCTTGTCAGGAGTTGCTTGATATATACCCTCATTTAGGCAGTGTTTTTATTGAATGATCAGGACTCAATTTCTCAAGTAATGAACAATTACAAATTCTATCTTATTTCAAGGGTTGCCCCTGCAGTAAGCCCAAGTTGACAACCCAAAACCCTTCCAAGCTGTTCTCTGTAAAATAGAGGAAACGGGAATTTAGGAAGTAAAAACTAGCCACTGTTTCTAGCCACAATAATAGATATCCTCTTAATGCTCCTGGGATGCTTAACAGCAAGAAAAAAATCACTTTTCTGAAGGACATGGTGACAGAAGAAACTGAAAATTATGTGGGCCTTCAGTGCCTAGGGAATGAAACATAATATTAAAAAAGTAGGCATCCACCTCACATGGTGGGGTGTGCTTTATATTTATCAACTTCTGGCTTGCTGTTGGCCTCGAAGGATGAACCCACCATTAACCTCAAGCAGTGTCTTTTAATTTGCCTGAGGTCCTGCCATGGCTCCTGGATGCTTTCATGATGATCTTTAGCAGGAGCTGTTGCAGAAGAAAAGCCATAAAAAGGATGTGTTGTTTGTGCCTGAAGGGCCCTGGGGAGCTGCCGGGGAAGGCAAAGCAGGTGGTGGTGTCAGTGATGCTCTGAAGCCTGAAGAAAACCTTGCAGCAGAAACATCACCTCTCCTGCTCCCCTCCCTTCACAGCACCTCTGGTTTTCTAATGTGCACTTGCCTCATTGTGTTTTTATTTTGCTTTCTGCATAATGATGAAAACACGGGGCTGGGTTTGCATTATCTGGTTTTTTTTACGTGATATCTATAATTGACTTCTGGAGCACAACGGCATTCACTGAGTGAATTGATTTAAAATTGCTGTAATAATATTGCAAAATTCCTTTATTAGTGCTGGAGTACATCAAGAAGAATCAGTGAGATTACCATCTAGGATAATAAACACTTAGAGGCAAGTGCAAGCAGCCCACAAAAAGTGGCAATTTTGCAACTGCTTTTCTCTTTCATTCTGTTTCTCCAACAACCACTGGCCCATCATCACCACAAATTAGATGGCACCTACAGGAGCCATCTGGAAGGATCTGTTTTTCATATATAACATAAGTGTTTGAAGAATATGAGAGAGAGAAGAGATGGGAGGAAACAGTGAACTGAGCTGGTAGTTCCTCATTATGTGCTAATGTTGGGAAGAAGGGGCTGATTGTCCCTCTCTTGACATCAGCATAAATTCAGAATCACTCCAATGACTCAGAAAGCAAATCAGGATGCTGAGCTGAATGGTCAAGCCTTAAATCCCATTTCCAGGACACAACCCAAGAGATCCTTTCAAAGAATTCCAGGCCATCATTGCACTGACTTCCAAAGGATTTGGACTGGAGCCATTTTCTCACCAAGCAGGAGGAAAAAGGCTTGGGCACATCCCATGGTGTGGATGCAGGGATCCCCTGAGATCAGCCCACAGAATATTGACAAACAAAGCATCCATTCCCTGAAGACTTTGGGCCATGATCACTGCTGGAACCACCAAACAAAGCTGGCACCAGGAAACAGGTATTATTATAAGCCTTATTATGTAAGTGTTCCTTATGCTTTAATTTTTGACTTCTAGATGAAATATTTCAAGGGTATTTTACTGGATATTTTCCATGAGAATTAAGGGCTTTTTAAACTGCCCTGCTAGGTCCAGGCTGTTTGCAGAGCTATCACAGAGGCTCTTCAAGCCACTGTGTTTCACTGAGATTCCAAATTAAATTACAACACATCACACACACCTAAATTACACATCCCATACTCAGCTCATACACAACTGAAAAAAAATCACTTGTTAGCATAATTAATGCAATTATAGTCAGCAAATTTCAGATTCACTGGTGACTCAAACCTCAAACAAAGGAGTATTTTTAGAACCATATCAATCCCACGGGATCCATTTACTCCTAGAAATCAGGATTTATTGATACCTATCACATCCCTGGCATCTAAAGCATTTCAGGTACCTCCATTGCAGTGATAACTGGTGGGATGTGTCTGAAGGGGGCTGCCCTACCTCCTTCACTTAGGGAGGCTCATTGCTATAGCAACAACTGCATCCTGTGATTTGCCTGCTACAAACACCCGCAAAAGAAACATTCTGAAATGATCCATGCAAAAAACAACTGTTCCTTTGACCTGACACAATTAATGTGCTCAAATCTGAATTATTTCTGCCACAGGTTAAGCATTCTGAATTCAAATGACTCATATGCAAAAAAAGAAGAATTCCCGCTGTGCTTTGGATTAAGGAGGGAAGCCCTTATTTTGGGCTCTCACTGTCCTCTGTGCCATGTTAGAAGTGCACCAGAGCCAGAAATAGGAAACAACTTGGTCTGGGTGTTGGGAGAGACCCCTCAGACAGAGGAAGGAGCAGGGCTTTTCACTCAGGGCCCAATCACAGAGCTCAGACATCCCTTCTGATATAATTCCTGTCCTAGCATTTCCTTTCCCAAAGCTTAGAAGTCACAGGGACAAGACGTGACCCTTGTCTTTGGAGGAGATGGGGTAATTCCACAGGCACACTTGCTGCTCTCCTACTCAAAATTAAAAAGAAAAAGAGATATAGAAGCTGGCACTGTCCAAATGGCCAGCAGCCCAGTCCCACCCTGTGAGTGACCTTGGGCAGAGTTGCCCAGTTTAACCTCTGCATTCCCAGAGTTGCTCTCTGGAGGCATCCAAATGGGAAAGCAGCCTTAAACCAGGTATTAGCAGCACCATCAAAGTGTTTGTTGAAGGATCTTGTGCAGAAAAATGAAAATATATAACCCCTCCTTCCTTCTTTTTCGTAGATTATCGCAGTGCAAGTAAAATTTGGACATGGGGCAGGACTGGGCATCCCATATTCCCCTCCTCCCTCAAAGGAGGGAGAGAACAGACCCCTCACAATGCAGAGTAACAAAATTTCACTTCACTTTTAAGCTTACCTGGGAGGTAAGAAAGGAAAGAAGGTAGGGCAGGCTGGTGGGGAGCAAAGCTGAGAATAAAGATCTGTGCTACAGAAGGCATTTTATCTTTTTATCATTTTCTCTTGATACTACAGATCTCTCTTGTTAAGTACTTCCTTCTCATGTCTTCTGATATCTACTGACAACTGAGGTGAATGAACCAACAACCATTTATTCTACTCCTAAAGGAGTGACAGTAATGAAATTCAGCATTGCCAGTTCTGGCCTCAGCATCTTCCAGTGACCAGGAAAGGCAGCATGTAATGGGGAATGTGACAGTAGCCTGATGATCTCATGGAAGTGTCCTCTTTCCCATGTAAATATTGCTTCTTAGTCCACATTTCCAGCACCAGAGCACTTAAGTAATAATGTCCCTGTCTCAGCTGAGAAACTCAGTGTGTGTTTCCCAACTGGAGTTTGTGTATTTCTGACAATTTGCATTTGAGGCAACTACCAGGAGTGAGGCTAAATGTGAGTACAGTGTCTCTGTGGAGGGATTCACCAGCAAACTCTACAAACTGTTGCTGAATAAAGAACTGTCTTTATCCTCCCACCAAAAGGCTTCTTACTAAGTAAGCATCTTTCAAATGGTTTAAAAATGGAATTGTAAATTCAGCACAGCAACTAAGAATGTCTTACAGCCCTGCTTTCCTTCCATGCAAATCAACATTTAACAAGAGAGGCAACTTCATGTGTTAAAGTCTAAAAGTTGTCAACTGCTGCAAAAAAAATCCCCCTTTTCACCACTTCCATTCAAAGCAAGATGGCATCAATTTGGGATATGAATGATCTATTGCAGAGAATCTGATTCAGTGCCTCATAAAGGCAAATGCATCACTCTGACCCATCTGTTCGATGGGCATAATCTTAATTGCAAACATAGGGTCACATCTCAATAAATCAGCCATGCTGCAGTGAAGGTGCCTACATTTATGCCAGCTGAACATTTACCCAGGACTCCCTATAGCCATTTCTCAGTAGAATTTAGGGACAAAGAGAACAAGGAGATTGCTATTGACCCCATTTTTCCTTAAAGTGACTCATATTTATTTAACCTAACGCTCTACATGGGTGAAATCCAAATCTTACTCCCATAAACTCAAAACTTCCCTGGACCACAACTTCACCCCATACATATGGCATAAGACAACAAAGATGTTTGGGATGAATAACAAGCCATGTAAACACTGAGGAGAAATATCTATCAAGTCACAGAAGAAATGCCATAGGATCTGTTTCAGGCTTGCAGAGATGAGGGTGCACAATCTGAGCATCCTCAGTCTCAAATTAAAGGTAAATTATTAGAAAGGATAGAAAGGAGAAAGCATCTCCATGATTCCCGCTTCCCCAAATGGCACAGGCACAGATGATCTCATTAGCTCATCTGTGTAATTTACACTTCTAATATGGCTGAGGAATAAAACAAATACGCAGAAATAAGCAACAGGACGGGGACAGAAGAGGGGGAAACCTCACAGCCCTCTCTCATCTAAGCTCCTTCTTTCCTTGCCAAATGTTATACTCCCTTCCTGGGAACCCCTCCAAGTTTGTGTCTCCAGATGCCACATTGCAGCAGGCTGCCTGGAATCCCTCCTACCCACCTCCACATCCCTCATGCTGAACAGGCAGGGCAAACACAGGGTGAAGGGAGTGTTCTAGCCTTATTTATTTCCGGGTGGAAAATCGAGATGTGGAAAGAGCCAACAAAGGAAAACAGCCCAACAAAACAAGTGACTAAAACAAAACAACTAAAACAAAAAACACCCTTAGCCATCTTGATAGCAGACTCTTCTCCAGGAAAAAAAATGAAATACAAGTCATGGGTTGAAGTTTGCAAATATCCACACTTGAGAGATAGGTTTTCTCCTGTTAACTTGGGGTTCTTGCAGGTAATTTACAGATGGGGCATGAGGGAATCCCTCATTACAAGCAAATATGAAAATAATGATCAAAACCATGTGTAACTGGAGCTGAATGGGATTCACTCTTCACTGACTATTTGGGCATCCTGGCTAAATGTGAGCATTCATTAGGGCCAGGACCATGGAACCCTAGGCTCCTACCAGGGCACCAATCCTAAATACACAAGTATTTAATACCAGTCTTAAATACATAACTACCTGATGGTCTGTGGAGAAAGTTTAGGCAGAGATCTGTGAGCTGGTGCCCAACATATGAGTGGGTGAAGTTAAATGAGGTGAACCCCTCTCCTCCCCAGGGGCAAGGTCTGAACCATCAGTGCATCATTCTTCTCCTCTCTCTGGAGAAAACTTAGACTGGCTCTTGCTCAGTTTGGGACCTGAACTTAGGTGGGCTGGAGCTGGTGGCTTCCTGGAAGCAAAGTAATGGGATCCACAGTTAACAAAGAAACGTGTTGATCTTCAGTGGTTTTGACACTTAAAAAAGCACCTGACTTAAATACAGATAGACCTAGTTGAAGAAGTAAATGCAACCAGACCTAATTAGAGAAGTGAACTGGTGTAACACAGCCTCCTTTCATCCTCTCCCTACATATCTCAGAAGACCATTGCTATCCCATCCATGTCTCTCTACCTAATTTTCATTTTCAAATGTGCTTTAATGACTGCAAGTAGGTCTGTAGTCCAGAAATAGAAGTCTCAAAGCGCAGAGGGTATTATGTTCCCATCCACCTTACAGGACAGGTTGGAGTGGAGTCCAGACCCAAATTACCTGAGTATTAGATGAGATCCCTATGCCATATTTCATTTTAGTCCCCTTTTAGGTGCTATTTTACAGCACCCATCTGGCCTTCAGTCCCAGTAAGAAACACTCTCATATCTGATTCTCTCCATCCTTCTCTATTTTCCTCTCCCCGCTGCTTCCTTTGCACAGGGAACGGTCGGTAAAAATTTATTGTGGGTGGGATTTCCAGGCCTGCATCCCATTAAATTTAATGGGAACTGAGCATCTAAATCCCTTAGGCAGCTTGAAAATTTCAGCCTCTATTACTAATGCTGCTCTCATTATAACAAGATTTGTACATGACAGCTCTGACTCCGCTCTCCATGATGTGACGGCACCCAGTGAAGCTGCCCTGCTCACAGCAACTCATCTTGTCACAAGCTCTGCTAACACGGGGCCAGAAAGCAGCCCTGGAATTCCATTCTGATTGCTGAACTTTCTCGTAGGGGCCTTTCCACAAGGCAAAGATAATGCTGAGTAAATCTGCCTTTTTGTTGTGATTGTTTGAGAAGCATTTAATTTTAATTGCGCTCATCGGCTTCTGGTGTGCGGCCTGCTGGAGGATGGACGTGGCTGGGTTGCTCAGCTGCATCATCATATCAGGAGTATTTTGAGGGACATTATAGACTTTGCTGGGCTGTCAAAATGGCCAGATTCCACCACATTACATTTTTCATCAGCATTCTGCTTAATTTACTGAAATTATAATTTACCAAGAGGGCATGACTGGAAAGAAAATGGCTTTTTAAAATGTCCTGCACATCCTGCAGGTCTTTGTTGGTGAGGTGTTTAACCATGTTGGTGTTAATCACACCTGACAGGGCAACCATTTTCATTCTCATCAGAGATTTTCCTGTCCCTTTTCATGTCACTCTGGTCCAATTGTGCTGTGGAATAAAAGGGGCTTGAAAACCTCTAGAAAACCAAGGGAAAAGCAAAGAGCAGTTGGAATGGAAAGATAAAACTTTATCATCTAGTGCATGCAGTGAGGAGGATGGGACTCTTGGAAACACACAGTTTCTTTATATTAACCTAGGGCTGCTCAGCACCTTGGGTTTTGCTTCCATTGTTCTTCTAAGGCGTCACATGTACCTGTCTCCTGCTCACAGGATGTGTGTGTGGCTGGGCTCTGAACTGCCTTTAAAGTTATGCTGCTGCCTCCTCTTGAAGGTCTCAATTCTCAGAGAACTCAGCCAAAATTGTGCTTGGGGTATCTGAGACTGTATTCACAGCATGAGGGACAGATTTATAACTGATTTATAACCTTTTTTTCTTCCTTTCTTTCTGTACCCATCACCGCTACAGCTGATATTGGAGGAGAGGAATTCAGGACCTCCTTGTGCTCTTATGAAATTATTGGAATAAATTGTATCAGGACCTTTGGCCAGGTACCTGTGGCAGTGCTCACAACAAAGGGCTGGGTGTGCATTTTGCTGGATTCTATGTCCTGCTTTGATAACAGATTACCCTCCCTTGCCTGGATATTCCCTACCTTTGCCTCCTCAGCTTACTAAGATTCTGGGGGGAGATGAGGAGGGGGAAAATGTCTCCTCCATGCCTCAGCTACAGATTTAGGCAGTGAGTTTACTGGGCTCTCTGTACACAGAGCCAGAATGCACACACTCCAGTACTCCTCATATAAACCTCCATCTTCTGCCCTTGAACTAGGGCATACCTCTCTTTGAATTTATGTTTCACTTCTCAAGGAAGGCTCCTGGGGAAATAAAGGGAAATAAAGGGCTCTAGAACTCCACCGTTCCCACAAAAAAAAAAAAAAAAAAAAAAAAAAAAAAAAAAAAAAAAAAAAGAAGAACTTCCTTTAAGGGAAGTCAATCTTTTTCCAGGGGTCTTCTAGAGCTGCTACTGCAGGAGGCTTTAGAAAGGAGCAGAGAGCTTTGCTCCAGTGCTGCAGCACCTCTGAGTTGTAAGATAAGGCAGTAGGGAGGCTGATAGAGGGCTGACACAAAAATTAGCCAGACTCTTTGAAAACACACTGCCTAAACCCAGTGATGAAAAGGACACCAACACTTCATCCTGAAAAACCATGTAGGAGAGGACATCAGCTGTAGCTGGTGTTTTTCCAAAGCTGGGCAGCCAAACTAGCTGGGGATCCTGTGAGTGAGCTGAGCTGGTCCAGCTCCTTTCCCAGGTAAAGATCCTGTACCTCACCTGTGCTGCCCCTCAGCACAGCTTCCCATGGCCAATGCTCAGGGAACAGCTCAGCAAATTCTGGGATCCACCAGAGCCAAATGCAACCACCCTGCATGGGAACTGAAAACATTTAGGTTCTTTGCATTGCAGCCCATCCTTGCCCCATTGTTGGGCAAATTATTCCTTCTGTTGGTGATAACAGGGACCCACAGAAACCTCTGCAAGGTCTCAGCTGTGCTGCTTGGGAGCTGTGGATCCCATTCTGTGGCCTGGGTTTTGCTGATCCCACTCTGTGGCCAGGGTTTTGTTGATCTCTCTGCTGCCATTCACTGGGCTTCTACACAGAAGTACCAGACAAAGATAATAAAGCACATCCAGGTGTTCTTGCCATGCAGGAAAACGCATCACTTTAAACAATTCTAGTTATTTAACATGAGTTAAACTTTACTTTTCTAGCAAGAGTAAGCTCAAAACCCCACAAAACCCCTGCTTACATCTTTCACTTTAACTAGACAGATGATTATTTTTATCTGCAGCTACCATACACCATTTATTTAAGCAAAACCATTCTTGGGCTTCAGATGGAGTTTTGTCTCAAATAAACAACAAAATGGCTCTCTAGCTACATTAATATTAGGCTGTCACCAGTTAGATAAGGCTGATACATTGGTGCTTCTATGCCAGCAAGGGACAGTCTCTGGCCTGCATTATTTGCTTTAAAATGCAGAAACTTCAGTCCCTCAGTCCCCAAGTTTCCATCAGGAAATATTTGAGCAGTGGATTGGGGGAATGGAGCCCAGAGAAAGTGCTAAGGTTAAAGGTGAGGAAGGCAAGTAAAGATGTTAGAGCACAATCAGATTTAGGCAGAACAAGATGTTCTGAGCATGAAAAAGTCTGGGATTCTCTGCTAGCATACTACAGAGAGCTGAGAGGCATTTCAGGGGAGTTAAACAAGGAAAAATGGATCTGCAGATGGGTGTTTCCCTGGCTCCAGAGATCAGCAGGGTATTTTAGGACATCTTTCCCTGGGGTTGTACCTGGGAATGCAGCAGCAGATCATCTGAAGCAGCTTTCTATGTAAACCCCCATTTGTTCTAACAGCTTAGGGGAAACCCAGAATTTTCTCCATGGTGTATACACAGCTTCACAGGCTGCATGACAAAATTCCAAGTAATTAAAGAGCTGATAAAAATGCTGTTAAAAGAGCCAATATCTCTTCAGGACACTTCAGATAAGCTGATCATTGCATCTTCAGAACAATGATGCCTTCTTTGAAGACAGAGATGAAAAACAAGATGAGTCGCTGCTGTATCTGATATGAGATGAGCAGAAATCTGTATGATGTTATTAGAGATGTGAATGACACTGCAGTTATGGCTACAGGAATTGTAGTAGGAAGGCTTTAATGTTCTGGATGGAAATAGGAAAACAAATGCTGCTTCTTACAGTGAGCCTCAGATACTTGATTATGGTTATCAACACATTTCTTTGCTGCATGGATTCTGGGTAAAGAAGATGCTTAATATTTGGCTTTAGGGGAGGAATAAATTCAGATAGGGACTCTACTTATAAGAAATTATTTTGTTATAAGTGAATTCACATGAGTCTATTTTCTTCAAGTTAAAAGCAAGTTTAAAGAAAAATCTATAAGCAATGTTTCTCTAAAAGGGAAAATTGAAAATTTTCTAGATTAATATTTAGTGGAATTATCTGAAATGGAAAGCTAAGTGACCAAACTGCAGAAGCACTGAATATCTTTAAGCTATAGATTCCATCATTACCTGGAAATGAACTATGAAATAATTCTCTTCTTCTCAGGGTTGGGGGCAGCACTGACAGATTAACCTGGGCATTTGGGGAAAGTTTAGAGGCCAGTGAGAAAAAGTCCAATGGAGAACCACAGGAATAACAAAACTTCTCACAAAGTATGAGAAAAGCATGAAAATAAGTCTCAAGGGGCTTACATAAAAGCAAAGAAGATTTCAGTAAGAGACTCGGGAAAATTCTCTGGTGTGAAACTAATGAAACGCTGGGCTAAACTCTGAGGTGATGGAAATCCCTGTGCAGTAAGTTTTGAAGAACAGATCAGGCAGAGAGACCTTAGGAGCAGTTAATTACATGTTCACCTCCTTTGAGGCAGAGAGATGGATTAGATGATCTCCCAAGGTCCCTTCCACCCTTGTAATTCCTATTTCCTCTACGTTGCATCTCCTGCTTTTTCACTTCTTTAATGAAGCAGAGGACAGAGGCAGTGCAAGGGGGTATTGCAGGTGCTTATCCAGCAGGATGAAGGACACAGCAAGCAGAACTAACTGAAATCTGAAGTTCAGAGGAAAATTAACTTATGACTGACATCTTGGGCAGGAAAACAGAGAATATATATTGCATCCTGCCCTTAACATTTCCCCTGAGCTGGGTAATTCTTGGTAACATCTTTGAGGAAAGGAATCCATAACCTACAAGCAAATTGGTTTGAAGTACAATACAAATAAAACACCCCTATATTTAGGCTTTTTCTATCCCTCTGCTCTTTACATTTCCCCCTGATTCTGAAAGACTGCTATTTTCTCTGCTGTATCCCACAAAAGAAACACTCTTCATGAAAACAGGAATTTAAAATATAGGGCATTTGGTATAATCTACTTTCTTAAAATTAGTAATTATCGAGGCAAGTGTGGTGCATTTCCAAGGCAGAGTCTGGTGTTACTAGACTGATTCATTCATACCATGCTATTATTGGGCCTTAAATCTCTGTATCTCAGGCTGTTTGTTAAAAATAAAGTGCTTCAGCATTAAGGGGAGTGAACCAGCTGGGATGATTCAGCCCACTCAGGGTGCTATATATTCCTTCTCTGCTCCATCAGTGTCTCTGAACTGCAGTCCCCAGCCTCAGTCCTCAACCTCAATCTCACATCTGTCAAGGGAAGGGATAAGAAGGGTTTTACACCAATTCATGTCCTCAATAATCCTTATTCTTGTTTCTACAAGAGGGTGGAGGGTGAAGCCTGTGGTGTGTTAATTCCTGCAGGGAATTATGGCTGCACAGCAACTCTTTGCCAAAAAGCAGCACCAACCATGGATTATTCCCTATATCTCCACAGTGTGCTCTACCTCAGGTGCAGTGATGATGTAGAGCACACTGGATCCCTTCTCTGGCCCCTGAGCTGTATATTTTAGCCCCCAGACAGGCTCTTGCATCTCTGTTCTCTGTTATTTGGCTTTGCACACTGTCCAGAATGGAAATACCAAGCAGTAAAATACTTGCTACAGTTTTGTGCTGCCATCAGCTCCCCTCTCCCTTCTCATTGCTACTACAACATACAGCAAAATATGAGCTAACAGCTGGATTTCATTATAAAATGCTTTCTTACTTGTTCCCCTAAAATAAATAAAAATAAAATTTAAACAATCCTATTTTCAGTGAGAGAAAAGGCTGTTGTCATGCTGGTGTGATGTGTAATGGAATAGAGTAGCACTGTATTTCATTATGATTCAGTGTGTTTTCATTTTAGTTGCCAAGGATTCAACGGCTTAACATGAATTCTAAATTAAGATTAGTATTCCAAATAAAATATTTTTGAAATATGTGTATTTCCCATTTCATTCTAATGAGCCTCAGTTAATGCACAGCAGGGCTGGCGGGTGTAATTTGAGCTCGGGAGCCGCACAGTGAAATGCAGCCCTTTGGGACCAGCTGGGCACATAAAAACAAAGGGCACAGGCATCTGGGTCAGCAATTCTGCTCAGCACAGGCTCCACAGAGCCAGAACCAGGAGCCTGGCACAGCTGCAGGTTTCCTCAGCCTCTGGATTTACAGGATTTCCCAGGACAAGAGTGTGCACGTGGTGCTGTGCCGCACAGCGCAGTGAGTGCTGTGAAATGGGGCAATAATTCCCCACACTGCTCAGGCAGCCCCAGGCAGGAGGGAGCCACACCTCCATCCTTCACTGTAACCACTCAGCTTGGTGGGTTTTAAGAAAACCAACAGAATTATGTCCTTCCACACTCTGGAGGTGACCACTCCATCACCCAAACACCACCAGCAGCTGCAACACTTCTCTCAGTTCATTCCTCTGAATTACTGCAGCAATTAATCAGGCTCACGTCATTTGCCTTTTCAGATTTCCACCTCATCAGTCCACAGCAGCCCCAAAAAGAGACAAACTTCTCCTTTACCCCTGCTCCAGGCCCAGCTGCCCCACCCTGCTCCCAGCACAGTCAGGGTTTCCCAAAAGGCACCAAAATAAGCCCAGAACAAGCAGGATTTCAGGTTTGAAAGAAAGATTCATCCCTCTCATGGCATGGAGGTCAAGCACCTGCAGGTCTCACCTCTCCTCCAGCACTGCACAATGTCATAGCATTGCTGAACAGCAAGAAAAAAAATACTAAAAATTCAGCCCATATTGGGACAACCCATGGCAAGAAAAATGACTAATGCCCAGAGTTATGAAGTAGCCTTTCAGTATGACTTTCTGACAACCTTATTCCCAGAGGATCCTTTTTATATTCCTCTGCTGTTTTCCTTTTCTCTCCTCATTATTTAAGAGTGTATAAAATGCTTACTGAGTGGACTTGAAGCCCACAGCTGAAGGATGATGCATTTCTAGCTAATGGTCTTTTAAAAGAACCAGCTAGAAAAGAGGTGATAGCACCAAGCAGCTCTGTAATTAGCAGGGATCATATGGGAACAAGACTGATGTACTGGGGCCAGGAAAATGCTGGAAAGAGAGCAAGGGGAGAAGACAACACTCAAAGGGAAAAGAGAGGTAGCCTGGAGGCTGGTGGGTAATAAAAGAAGGATCTGGGCAGACCTCAGTGGTGTACAATATCCATGATGACACACCAGAAATGGCCAGAGCAGTCATGACTCCTGCAAATGGGGCACATCCATAAACCAGCAGGCATCACTGATGCCCTCCCGTAGCTCAGTCAGTCACTTGATCCCTTACACAGGGGGACAATAAATTGAAGTGCCTTATCACTGAGCTGATGATAGAGCAGAAAATCCTGTGACATTAACTACTTACACCGCTGGAATGAAAAATCCAGGCAACATTTCGCTGCTGCTGGGAGGTTCCTGGACGGCCACAAGCTTTAGCTCAAAAAACTAAAGGGACTGAAGAGTGGCTTGCAAAGATGAGAAAATGCAAATTCACAAGTCTGAGCCCTGGTGTAAATAAAGAGCAGGATTTTGACCTGTATATTTTGGGCTGAGCAAACATGTCTCCAGCTCTCCTCATTCCCTGCCTGACCTCTGAGACCACAGAGAGAGAACACAAGCAATTTCCTAAGCTTCACAAAATCATATCTGCCCCCAAAATCCCTGCACATTCACAGCAGTTCAGGCTAAAACAGTGACCTGGCTGCAGCCAGCAATTCTCATAGACTGTGGCCCTGTTTGGCTTTTTGGCCACGCTATGCAGTGGACAATATTTAATTAGACTCATCCTGCTATACTGAAAAGCAAATTACAGACTTGTCTAGATTACTGCAGATAGGCATCCAGACATGAGATAATTAGGCTGCTGTAAGGCATGTTTCAAGTCTGTTGTGCCACTTGTCCCTTGTCACCCAAGGACACCAACTCTGAGATCTGCATCCCTTCTAAAATGGCCTCGTGCAAGTTGTTGTACAGGCAGCCTGGGAAACAGAGGCTGCACCTAAATTCTGGTTATGGGAAGTTATTTAAAAAATGCTGAGATAGAAAATGAATGTGTTTTATAAGGAAACATCATATTTTAATGCAGCAATTTATTCCCTGAGCCTCCAGAACAGACCCAGTTGATCCAATGACAGGGTGTCAATACTCTGCTTTTGTGCTGTACTAATTGTGTTTCCCCCTGTGTTAGCCCACCATGCAGTAATGGAAGCTCACAGATTCTGGGCAAAAGTGAGCTCAGATTACTCTGATTTCTACTTGCTGGTCATTTTCAAATGTTTTCTTACAGTACTTGCTGAAAAACACTGATTTGAAAGGCTAAAAATATTTTCTCAAAATAATCTTTTTTCAGAAACAGAAATGATTCATTGTTATAAATTGGCATCTGATGTCTTCAGGGTGTTTATGACTACAAAGCCTAGACCTAATCTGTCTTTTTAGAGATTGTTTTCAAGTTAAGCATGAAAAAGAATTAACTAGAAACTTGAGAATGGTTATCAGCTTTCGCCCTTTTTTTCTGGGGAGCTCTCAGAAAATGAAAACATTTTCATTCTTATTATTTTTATCATTAATATTTAAAAAAAACCCTTTGAAATAGACTGCAAGACTTTTCTTTTTTTATTTTTGGTGGAAAACAGAACTTTCAGCCACCTCTGGGGAAGCAAACTGTCTTGTTCAATGTGAGGCATGGACAGGGGGAGGAAGACAAGCAGGGGAGCTTTTATCATGTGGTGAATTCCACGTGCCCATTCTTTAGTCTCTCACATTATCCACAGATTTCTCGAACTAATTAATCAGTAACATAATTTATCTTTGGCTTAACTTCACTAGCCTTACACCAGGGATTGTATTCAGCCCCACTGTGCAATAAAAAATGGACATTAACTTGCTCAGATTTGGTATGAGAAAGATTTCCTCTTACTACACTGCTAGATATAATCTTACTACACTGATAAACTTTTATTATAATCACATAAGGCCCAACTTCTCTCCTTCCTAGAACAACAATAATATATAGATTCATTCCAAAGCTGTCACCTTTCATTTGGAGACAGGTGCTCCCAAAGGATGGCATTTCTGTAGTTATTACAACAAAAGGTAATTTTCCACATGACTATAGCAAAAGAGACAGAAATTCCAAGCTGGAAGTGGCCACAATGCCATTCTCTCTCTTTTCTAACCATGTTTCCTTCACCCAGGGAGAATCTTGGTGTTCTCCCTCCCTTCTGCATTTTATGATGATGTACTACAGCGCTGAAGGACTGGAATACTGCAGACCAAAACTGGCTCCTGAAAATGCTCTTTTACATGTTTTTAGGTAACATATATTATTCAAGAAAAAGGCACTTCAGTGTTTTACGTCCCACAAAAACCTCTTGTTTTAGCCAGAACAAGTAAAACTCTCTAGTTTCCATTACTAAGGTTCAACTCTGGAGCCAGTCTATGAGTGGTGTCACCTCTTCTTTTGCAGATGTAAACCAGCCCTACACAGATTTTATGATCAGTTATTCTGCATCAAAACCCAGGAACAAACACACAGAAACACCAAAAGCTCCCAAGCCCAGCTAGAGTTTAAATAGGAATCTGAATATTCAACATTTGAACCTTTGAAAATTTGTTGATGGTATGGTACCAAGTTTGCACAGTTCTGTGGAAAATTTAGCAAAAAAAAAAAAAAAAATTGATCTATTTGTAGTTGTATTAAACAATCCTTCTCCCAAACCTGCATTGTGCTGCTCAGAGTCAAACCCTGGAGAAGCAGTGCAAACAGCATCTGCGCTGCTCTGTCCTTAACTTTGGTTAAGAATAGGGAGGAAATCCATAATTGCTGGAGCTGCAGAAGGTTCAGGGCTTTGCTCCTTCAGCCCCAGTCCCAGCAGAGTCACAGTGAGTGCCCAAGCCTGCCTTGTTTGGATGCTCAGCCAAGGTCCTGAGAGGAGCTCTCAAAACAAATCTGCTCTCACCTTCTCCTCAGACCTTGCCTTTTGGACACAGAGTCTGTGTGTGTTGGTTTATTCACCTGCAGCTAAGGCCTCCCTTGCTCTTTAGCCTGGAAAATCCTTGACTTTGAAGGCTAAGAAAAACACCCTGCTAGGAAGGACACTGAGGAAATCCTCAGTGCTTTTTTTGGGGCTTTGGTAGGTATCACTGACCTAGATACCACAAACAGCAGGAGGAGCAAAATGCAAATACTCTCTCTCTCTCCTGCTATGTAAAATTATTCTGCACAACAGAAAACTGAGGGATCTGAAAGGTGAGAGGAGATTTATAAGGGAAGGTATGGGAATATTCTCTTTGCACTTGCCCAGCTGTGGATTTGTGATGTGCACAGCTGTGTTCTCTTTTTCACTGTTTGGACTGCTGTCTCTATAGCACAAGTCTCCTGCTTTCTTTTTCCTCCTAAAATCCTTGCTTCAGCTGGCTGTTTCTTACTAAGCTTCCCCCAGAGATACATGTATTTTTAAGATATTAAAATAAAGAAAGAAAAGCTAAAAGAGGCCATGTGTCTGTGCACAGGCATGTGTGTGTGGCAGTCTGTCTCAAAAATAGTCTTTCCTTTCCCCTTTATTTTTAATGTTTGCATAGAGAAAAAAAAACACAAAATCCCTTTGCCATTCCAGAGGCTTATAGCTCTGCACAAATGTTGCAATTATGCTTCTCAAAAGCAGATAAATGACAGGTGAAAAAATTAAACTCACTTAGACCAGGCAAGTTCAGAATATCTGTAATCAGCTGGAATTGCTTCAGTGACTCCCCCCCTTCTGTTTGAAGGCTCAGAAATCACAATCACTTGAGCTTTTTCAACACATTGTAATTAAACTCCAATTTGTGATGCCTCTCAAAGCCATGTTCTCAACTTACATGTCTGCTAAAAGGATGCAGCCAGTGCCTCATCATACCTTTGCGTCACTGGTACCACCCACCTAGAAACATAAAAAATACCTCAGGAATATTTGGGATACTCCTAAGGCCAGCACTGGTACATCCAGCACAGGGTCAAACCTTTGCAACTCTTTTAACTGGTTCCATTTCACACAGAATATATTTCAGGGGCACTGCTGGGACAAATCCAGCAGCTCCAGGCAGATATTTCAGTCACCCCACTCCCCACAAGCTCTGCAGAATGGATTTTGAGCCTGCACAGAGGGTGAGACCAGCCAGGTCCTCCAGCCAACAGTGCTGGGGATGCAGAGAGCTCCCTGCACCCTTCCTGTGTCTCCCTTCAAGAACAACCCCAGAGGGGCCCAGGGGACATTGCAGACCCTGCCAGACCCCTAGGAGGGGATGCTGTGTTTGGGCATCCCTGCCAAAGCATCAGAGAGTAGAGCTGGCTCTGGTAAAACAAGAAAAGCAGCTGCTGATGAGCCTGTACCAGCTCCTTTTCCTGGCAAGTCACTGACAATAAGCATGGTGAAGCAGTTTAAAGCAGGCTTTAATTATCTCTCCAGCACTTCCATGATGCAATTTAGCCAAGGCATTGTGATTCAGCCCATTTTGCTGTCCTGTATTCTATTACCTATGAGTCCAGGGAGCTTCTCTTTCATCCTCCCCTCCTTCTCCTCACCCCTTTCCCTCCTATTTCCTCCAGAATGAAAATTCCCAGAGGACTGTAACTATGCAAGACCTCTGAAAGCTCCCAGGAGTTCAAGGCAACGCTGCATCCCCTCAAGTGCAGCACAGGAGAATTTTAAGCTCTATTAATGGGTGAGGTGAGTGATAAGCTCAATTTCCACCCCAGCAGCCAGGTTTGTGCCCTCAGCTAACACCACAGGCAAAGCCACAATTCAATCCCAGGCTCTGCTTCCACCTGTGAGCTGAGATACACTGTCAGAGCTGTTCCAGCAGGAAAAGTTTGGCAGGCAGCTTTACATCCTCCATGCAAAGCCCTCAGTATTTCAAACAAACCCATATATTTATAAACTTAATTAGTCCACCATCAAGTTGTAGAAGTTTTAAAGTTAGCTACAGATGATGCATATTTGATGTAAACCATTGTAACTTGATAATAAAAAGATTAGTTATAGTGCTCTAAAAATGTTATGTCAGGTTTTTACAGCTGATCATTAATATTGAAAAATGTAGCTGTGTTTTCATACTGCATTGACTGACAAAAACAACCAGAATCTGAAAGAGACCAGAAAGTTTCTTTAATCTCTATTAATGGGTCTTAAATTGAAGCATTCAGAGAAACATCATCTTAAAGGCTATAAAATACTCCTGCAGCCCATGGTACTCCTTATAAATAGGTTAGCAGTCACCAGAGACCTCAGGTCAAAATTGTGTGGGTAGCTGCTATGACTCAAAAGAACATAAGATCTGACATCAGGAACAAAATAAGGATCTATTTTATAATGTTTTTGTAATAAACTTGGAATGGCACTCAAAAGTCAGAAGTAAAACACACCAGTCTCACTGGGTGGAGGTTGGAGAGGCACAATATTTACTGATCAGCTGCAGGAAATGGAGGGACAGGACTCCACTGGCAATTATAACTTTTGTGTGGACATAGTGACAGGCATCAGGATTTCCACACACAGGAGCCCTCAAGAGAGCAAAACCAAATTAAATTTTTAAATCCATCCCTTCAACATATTAACCAGAATTGTGGCCAGTTGAAGTTCTGGTTTGGAATGGCTCTACTGGAATTCATCTTATTCTCTTTGGAGATGAACTGCACCAAATTCATTCAAAGTAATGAACAGGCAAACCCTCCTGGAGCTTCACTGGATTAAGTTAATTCTGACAAAATCTGAGCATCTCCAGGGTGCTTCCCACCCTTCCCTTGTGCCACTGCACATCTAACCTGCATTTTACTTTTCCTGGAATATCCACAAGAAACTTATGGAGCCCCCACAAGCCTCTGATTTGCATTTTTCTGCACTATTAATAACAATGTGCTGAAGCCATAAAAGACCTATTGACGCCCTGATGGATTGTGAGAAAATGGAAAGTGATTTTTTTTTTCAAAGCTGCATTTTAAATCAGCTCATTACACATATTGTTTTATTTTATTTTGCACTGCATGACATCAGCATCCTCTATTTGCTATTCACTGGAGGTTAAAACATCCAAATGTGTCCTGCTTCCAGGCCCACAGTCCAAGTTGTGATTTGGTTCAGCAACATGGGCCAGATTTTCTCCTGGAAAAAGTCCATTCAAAATCAGGAAAATGATTCATCCCAACAGATAATTTGGCTTGGAAATTATATTTTCTTTTAAAGTAATTTAGCAAAGGCCTGTGGAAATCCAAGCAAACTCAGACTATGACGCTTTTAATATAAAATCAAAATAAAGTCCATATTTTTCCCAAGAGGCTCCTCATTTTCATTTGCACCAAAGTCCTAAATACATTTATTACAGATAACCCTGCTGGTGGAGACTTTTCCCTTTCTTTTCTTTTGCATGATTTTTCCCCCCCCCCAAAGTCTGAGATGAGGAAACGAGCAGGGGCAGACCTGCACAAATGACATTTTCCTCATTATTTTATCATGTTCATCCTTGGAAGAGGATGTGGGGAAGCTGGAATTTGAGAGCAGGGAGGCTGCACTGGGTGTGCATGTGGGATGGATGGGAATGGATGGGGCTGGGGTGGCAATGAGAGCCTTTGGAAGGCAGGAGCTGGTGCTGAGCCCAGCCTTGGTGTGTCTGCAGAGCTCCCAGGGATGAGGGAAATACAGGATTTAATAACTTGGGAAGTCTCTGTATTGAGAAAGGGGTAGGTGCAGGGTATTGTGGAATCAAGTCCTGAAGCACTGTCGGGAAGCTGGAGAAAATCCTTCCAGTCTCTTAAGCCAGAAGATCGTCTGTTTTATTTTATTGCTTGATTCTGAGCTACTTCAAGGTGGAGGAAATTGTGGGGACTGGATGAAGCACCACACTTGGCTTTCCCCCTTATCCATGAGCATTGGATGGTCAACACACAAATGTTTGCTAGCCAGAGCTATTTTAAAGTTTAAAATGGCAGCAGTTGGTGACCCTAAACTATTGATAACAAGTAAACATTTACTTTGAAATCAAACCCAAGAAGGTTTGTCTTGAGGAGTCCATGAACAGAGTCAGGAACACGTGGCTGAACAGATTTCACAAATAACCCAGGGAGGGCTGAGAAGTTATCACACCTGAATTATCACAGCTACAGCTCTAAGAGATCCTGCTGTAATTTTGACTAAAAACCAGAGTTACCTGTCAGGTGTGGGATACAAACACAGCAGCACAAGAAAAACTGCAGCATAAACAGCAGTGGATGGATAGTGGTGATTCCACAGAACAAATCCTGATGGCACTAACAGGATCATTTCATACCTTCTCCTGATGCTACACCAGCCTGGTTACTGTAGTTCTCCAAGGGGCTATCCAGAATAACACACCCAAATTAGAAACTTCAATATTTCCATTTCTCATGCAGCTAAGCTTATGAGAAAAGCTCTGATAGTTCACACTTTGTGTCCCTGCTGTCTTTTCTTCTTTCCAGCTTTCATGTTTCTTGAGATAAGTGTTTTTGTCACTCTCCTTAAAATGAATTACACATGGTAAATACAGCCAGTGTGCTCTGATCTTGGCTTGGAGAAAGCTTCTTGGCCTGGTTAGAAAACCCCACAGCATTTAAAAGCTTACACTTTAAGATTTAAGGTGAATATAAACAGCAGCCTGGCTCCTAATCTTGGGCTTTATGGCAGTGCAGACATGGCTGAAATTATCTTTAGGAATGAGATTTCTGTTCCTGAGCTCCTTTAAAAAATGTGACTTCCTTGCCCACGCACAGTATATCTGCTGCAGGGATGGAGATGTTTTAAATCTGTGTGAAGGGATGGAGCTGTTGGGGGCACTGAGGCTGGGCTGCTCCACTCCACAGCTAATCAGAGAAGGGAGAGGCTGGGAGCTGTGTGCTCAGGGCATCCCAGAGGTGAAGTCCTAAAAAACCACTTGGTGTTTGCAAATGAGGTGTTTACAAACAATAATGAAAATTTGGTCTATTTACCTGGCTCCCTTTGCAGAGCAGCAGCTCAGGTGCTGGGGAGCTGTCACTTCTCATTACCCAGGAAGGGCCACAGAAGCTTCAGCTCCTCTCACCTGCTCTAACAACCTCGACCAGACAGCCTAACATGAGCAAATAAAAGGATGTATCTCCCTTCATTCCTGCCAGCAGCACTGGTACAAAGGCAGCAGCACCAGATTTCCATACTCCTCTGATTACGCCAGTGGAAATATCTTCATAAACCTCTTCAAGATCAGTCTTTGTTAACTGCTGTCCCTTTAATTTCTGCTGCATTTAGTTTCACCTTTTCATGAAGTTTGCTTTATTTTAATTAGTTACACTAGGTATAAATTGCCCTCCTTCTACCTTTTTCTTTCCTGTTTTCCAAAACACCAGTCTTCCCTTTCCCTTGCATTTTCATAAAGCATAAAATCATCTGCATGAAAGAACTCCCAGTATTTTGCTGGGGAAAGAGTTATTTACCACTGTCCCCAGAATGACACTTTTTCATTCTCAAAGCACATGCATGAAATGCCCCAGAGTACGCCTCTGCCACAGCAAAACTTGTGCCACTTTTAATCAACTAACTGCCTGTTTATTAAACTAAACTGCCAAACCAATCTGAGGATGAGGGAGGTGGAAATAAATTGCAAAATTAAACAAGAAATTCACAAGTTTACTGTGCCACCTAATAAAACTGCAATGAGTTGCCCAAGTGTTTGGGAAAAGGGCAGCACTCAGGATTCAGCAGGAAAGAAGATCTCTGCCTCCCAAAGATGCCTGCTGACACTGGCTCTGTGGCTCTCTGAGGAAGGAGGTGGCTCCTTTGAGATTTTGCTTCGTGCTGTTCCTTCTCCCTCTTTGGCCCACCAAGCTGCTTCCAGCAGATTCCTTTAAAGCTGCTGCTCAGTTCTGCCTGCAGCTGGAGGTGGCTGGGTTTCCAGAGGGAAGCAGCACTTCAAGGAGCCTTGGGAGGAGCTGTAGGGAGCACATGGGGGGAACCTGCTGACAACGAGCCAAGTTTCTTGTTCAGATACTACATGCAGTTCCAGAGCCCTCGCTGCAATTATATGCCTGCATTAAAGACATGGGCTTGAGTTCACAAAATGTCTTCTGCCATTTGTGTGGTTTCAACAGCTCCCTGATGCCCTTTCCAGGCTTCAATCACCACCACATCCTGCAGGCACAGGTGGGAAGGTGGTGGGACTTTACAATGCCCTAAATTTGTGATTGATCTTCCCTCCTCATGTCCCTTCAGCTGCCACAATGGTCCCTGCTGCTGGAGGAGAGGCATTAAGAGCTCTAAGTGTTCATTAAGAGCGCCGGGCCCCATGCTGGAGCCAGCAGAAGGGAGCAGCATGTGGCACCACATCAACACCTATTTAGTTTTACAGTCCTATCAGACCTGCCCAGCACAACGTGCAGCTCAGCAGAAGGAGCTGAAATGTCTCATTGAGTTAATGCTCATCCCTGTGCTCCGAGCTCACCTTTAGGAGCTCAGCATCCAGCCCACAGAGCCTGTGCACACTCTGTAGCCCAGCCTGGCACACAGAGCTGGCTGCACTGACACACCTGCCAGAGGGAAATTTACTGTTGAAGAGGATTTGCAGTGGCTCAGAACCGGGGCTGGAAGGAGGATGCCTTGGGCATCACAGAGGACACAGTGTCAAGCTACGTCAGGGAAGGTACAGGTGGGATATCAGGAAGAAATTTTTCACAGAAAGAATAATAAAGTACTGGGATGCTCTCCCCAGGGAGGTGGTAGAATCACCATCTCTGGATGTGTTTTAAAAAAGACTGGACATGGCACTTGGTGCTAGAGTCTAGTTGAGGTGTTAGGGCATAGGTTGGACTCAAGGATCTTAGAGGTCTCCTCCAAGCTGATTATTCTGTGATTCTGTGGGACAGCACAGGGAGGCTCCTCAGGCTCCAGGCACAGAGGGACTGAAGAGATCAGCAGAGACATCCCTGTCCTTTGCAGCCTGTGAGAGTTTGCAAGGAGTAACAAGGACACTGGAGCTGTTCTAGGCTGAACTCACACCCTTGGACAGTGAGAAATGGTCGTGATTAGCCAGTCAGAATGATTAACACTTCACAGGGTGAGCTGAGATCCATGGACAGGGAGATGTAATGATTAAGTAGGTCGTGTCCAGCACCTCGTGAGGGGGAGGCTCAGATCCATGGGCAGCAGGGCCATCATTAACGTGGCAGCATCAATAGTTATTAACCTGCTCCTCGGTGCTGCTCGCGGAACGAACTTCGCTTCACGGGGGGAGGCAGGGAGAAAACAATTAACACAAGAACTTAGCCATGCTCTGAGGGTGAATTAAGATGTATGGACAGAAAGAGGATTAATGCAGCTGCATCAGCTTTGACCACAGTGTGAGCAGCCTCCCAGGCTCAGATTAACGTGGTCCTGTCATGTCAGCTTGCTGGATGGCTCCTCGTTAGGAGGGCTTGGGCAGTGGCTGTGCCTCCAGAAGTCAAGGTTAAATGTTACCCAACTTGGCAACCGGGGAAATCAAGCCAAAAGGGGAAGCAATTATCCAGTCTAGACAGAGCCTCACATCTGTACAAATGGTTTGATGTCAGTTGGCTGGTGCCAGATACATCAATTAGTTTGCAGAGGAGCAACATTAGAAACCAGCATGTCCTGTGTCTGGGCTCCAGCACAAGAGGCTTGTGGGTTTTCACAAAGAGTTAATGAAACTCAGGATTCCAGACAAGTTTCAGTACTTTGCAAACTTCCCACATTAGCATGGAGGCAACAGGCAAGAGTCATCAACAGCACTTACACTTCTCATGGTGCAGTGTGACATAAAATGTCCAGCAGCTACAGCGGTGTGCCAGGCACACAAAATACACAGATAAAACTGATTAAACTGATAACCTGCAATCTAAACCCCTCTTTTCACAGGACAGAAACAGCAACATGATTGGTTGCCAGGGTCACTGGTACAGCTGGGATTCTGGGAGAGGAGTGGGGGAAACAGTCACTCATTCATTTTGTAGCTGCAGAATTTCCCTTTCTGAGGAAAGCCTGGATCTGTGCCCCAGTTTCTGAAAGGCTGGGGTCCAGCCAGACCAGTGCATACCAATATGTCCTAACTGGTCTACGTTACACTTCTCTGAGCCCCTAGGTGTACTTTAAAAATGTGTTGGTGCATTTGAAATACACTGATAACATCCAAAACAGCAAAGCAGAGAGTAAGAGCTGCCCTGAAATACCCAGAAAGAGATTTTCCTGGGCAGTTCTTTTGGCCACTGTGATGTTTAGTCAACTCCCTAATTCAGTCTTTCAGCCAATCCTACACCAGACCTCTTCCTAAGGCCTGCAAATGACCAACCTACTCTTAATTAAGAATTGAGGACAATGACCTCAGAGGTGGCAAACTACTCCTTGCTCCTATTTCGAGACCAGAAGGAATGCTAAGAAAACAAAATCAGCAGGGGGCTGAAGTATCAGGAAAAGCTGATTCCTAGGGGTTAGGTACAATGCAATTCTGTGTACAAACAGCCAGCTAATTATTTCTTACTGTGTATCAGCTAAGGCTGACCTGATTAAAATCATAAATCAGCCAATGGCTCTGCTTCTATGCTGTGAAAATCCATGTCTGTGTTTGCATATTAATTAAGATAATGCTAAGTAATCAAAAACATTTGCTAGGAAAAAGAAAATAGATTGTAACCTGACAGAAGCAAACACAGGAGCACAGGTACATCTACTTTTCGATAAACTTCCTCTTTTTACACTGTCTCCTTTGAAATTATATGCAGTTTCCAACCACTTCTGAATTCCTTCCATCATCATTCCTTCCATCACGCTCGAAGGGAAAATCTCTCTGTCATTTGTATCCCACGACTTGTTTCCACTTGGTGGGAAAATAGCATGAAGGCTGTCAGGCTAGGGAGCTGCATAACTTCATAAGTGCCAGCATATTTTTTGGCTGTTCTTCCCCATGTGCTGTGCAATATCAGATTAATGTCACTGTTCAGCAAAGCTTGGAGCATTGATGTTGAAACATTAAAGCTATTTCATCAATACCAGGTTTGGAGAGAGGTCGTTTATGGTCATTAGAATAGAAGAGAATTTATTCTGGACATCAGAGGAATCCCCATGAGTCCTAGAGATCACGCTGCAATCCCTATAATGCCATTAATATAATGGCCTCTTTCTTCTTTATTAGAATTTTACAGCTAAGGAGGATGTAAGGAAAACTATCAAATCAGTGGAGTCCAGCACCCTACAGTCACTCCTGTCACAGAGTCCATATGCTGTTCTCTGCTGGTTTTCCTGTGTGAGGAACAACATTCATTAACCCACAGGGCTGAGCCTTTCCTCTTAGCAGCCACAGGATGCTACAGGGCTGATGGCTCCAGCAGGATGCTGAAACTCCCTGCCCCAGATACAGTGCATGAAGCAGCTGCAAATGATCTGCTTTATTTTATCCTCCCATTATGCTAATCCAGCAAGGAACACTTCAGCTTTGGGGCTTTTTTTGCCCATCTTGTTCCAAGCCAGAGCTCAGAGGGCTGGAGCTGGGATCACATCGTGCCTGCAGCCCTTTCACAAGGCGTGAAAATGTTTCTCACCAGGAATTCAGAAGCATCTTTTTGCCACTCCAAAGGGATGGGGTGGAAGATCTGATGCCCACCCACCCCCCAAATGTGAGTATTCTGCTGTCCCACTTTCTTTTCCCCCATTTTTACATCAACCTAGAGACATCACTAAACCTACAGCCTCTCGGCTGCTTTCTCTTCTCTGCCCCCCAGAGCAACAGGTGAAATCCCAGTGTCACCCAAGCCACGCAGAACTGCCACTCAGCTGGGTTCTGCTCCAGGGCCCCTTCACTCTGATGTGCCCAAAAGAAATTTTTATGCAAAACATTTCTGCTCATATAGGCAGGAGGCAAATTGGCTGCATCTGCCTGTCTGCAAGCAAGAGGAGCTGCCACATTTGGGTGATGCTGCTGCAAAAGCAACACCACAAAGATGAGCTGGAAATGAGTTTCAAATCCCAGAAAGTGATGATTTCCCAACTAAAAAGGAAGTGCCCACCCTCTTGACAGAATAACCTGCTGAGACTCAGCTGTATCCCTGCCACACACAGGGAAAACACTGTCCTGCAGGGCAGTTCTGGTCTGAGTAATGACATTACTCAGGATGAGACTCCTTGTTCAGCAATGGGCTTGATTCTGCCAGGAGGTTTCAGACAGGAAAAGGTCCATGAAGATGAAAAGGAATATGTTTTAGGTTTACAATTCAGCTGCTATGCTTTAGGAAATGCCCATCAAAGGAAATACCATTGTCTGTTATGTACAGACATAGAATTAGCACCTTGAAATGAGCTTTACCCATAAAAACACTGTAAAAATCTTAAAATTTCCTTTTCCCCCTAGCATGGGTGCTTAAATTGCCCTGCAGATAGCAGTGTTTTTATTTTTCAGTTCCTGTCTTTAGAAGTCTCACTAAGGCAAGTAAGGAACCCATTGCAAACAACCCAATAAAAATGGCAGATAAAATATCAGACTCACTCCTGTAGGAAGTTAAGAAACCTGCAATCTGTTCAAGGACGTTTTGTGCAAAGAAAAAAAAAAAAAGAAAGAAAGAGGAGGAAAAAGAGGCAGGCTAAATCCATCAGTTAATTATTCACTGTGAATTATTTACTCAGATGCAGTTAATTAAGAAACACTTTTAACGTGAACATTTCTCTGTCCCCTGAAAATGCAGCTATATTTGAAATGTTCCCAAAGGCACAATTCTGAGGCAGGTGCAGGAGGACCTAAGCCCCACAGCTGGTGTTTCTGTTCAGCCAGATGTGATCCAGCTCTGGGGTAAAAACCAAACAGCTCCAATGGCATGGCTGAGCTGAGAGGCTTAGAGTCCCAAATCCAGGCACGAACCTGGATGCAGCCTTGCCCAGGTGAATCCTGCCATGTTCAAGGTTAGAACTGGCTTAAACCTGAGCAGGTGAGAGCTCAGGCAGGGAGGGACAGTTACAGATTAATCTGCTGGAGTAAAGGCACATGAAATTTCTTGGAAGACGAAATAACTTGTTATACCTGGCCCACAAGACCTGGGACAGCCATTCCTTGCTTAGAGCTGGGAATTGCTCCTGCAGCACAAATTAACTGCAGCTACAGCAGCAGAGAACCCAAGGAAAGGCAATCACACCAATTGTTTGCATGTTTCAACAAGAAGCCTGTGGTTACTGCCCACATGGGAGGGGTTTATATCACTTTCCTCCTTCTACTCCTTGGAAACACTTTGCATTGTGTCTTGCTTAATTAAAAAAAAAAAAAACCAAACATGTGACCTCAGCATCTTTTCTCTCTGGGAAGACAAAGCAAGAGAAGCTTGTGAGCAAGGATAGTTCTGCCTGTGGAAGAAGCAGAGTTTCCAGGCTGGGGGATGGAGGAGCCCTGTGTGCCGTGGTACACGTGCACAGCTCAAGGACTCTGCTCCCAGGCATTAATCCAGCTGTGCACACAGCCCAGGGAATGCACCCCCAGCCATGTGAGAGGAACACTTCTGGGCCATTTTTTGCTCTCTTTGCCTAAGCTTTGGTGCAGTAATTTAACTTCCTGGTGGGAATGACATTTGCAGAGCGCGATAAGACAGCATCATTTCTAAATTATGGATTGTTGCTTCTGCCAAGTTTTCTCCTCCTTATGCTTTTCCACCATGTGTTTCTTACACAGCAATTGTACTTTATCACTTAGAGAATGGCGTTGTAAGGTTTCTTTCAAAGCTTCCCCTCAAAAAAGAAAATACAATATTTTTTCAAGTTAGCCTGAAAATATGATTTCAAGCTGAACATGCTTCATGGCTGCAATACAGATCCCGTTGATCTCCATCTTTCCCAGGTAGATAACACACACATGTAAAAAGAGCAGTGCTTTTAAACTTTTGGAGCAACATCTAAAAATCTCCGTCCCTCCACTACAAAGAGAGCAGCAGTTTATTCTGATTTGGCCAGGGATGTCTTTGGTCTTGTTTAGAAACCAGGAGCTCACTGCAAATGTTGAGGATGATAAGCTACATGGTCTGTATTTTACATCTAATGAGATGAACATCATAGTCCCTTCTGAAATGAAAAAAATTTAGGTGCATTTAAGGATGAAAAGTTGCCTTTACTGGCAACATTTTGCTTTTTGGCTTTACCAGTCACTGAAGAAGTCTCTATCAAAGTTTTGTCATTATCTGCACTAGTTTTAAAGGCATCCAAAAAACAATCTTCTTTGAACATTTTCTCTTGGTGGACATCCAGTCACTTCAATACATCTGCTCAGCCTGTCAGCAGCAAATAATCTTGGTTGGCAAATTAATTGAATAATTTACATCGCAATCAATTTTTCATAATTCCTCATTTATGCTGTAATTTATATAAATGTTGTATGGCTCCATGGGACTTGCAGCATGCATTTTGGATGCCAGTGGTCACAAGAGTACAAAATGACAATGCCCAAAGTTATTATGGGATTCACAATCTGATTTTGGTGACTATTTTAGATAAATATTTACTTCCTGGATGTAATTTCATTAATAGAGCTTAAGCACAGAAACATTTACAGAAAGCAAACACAAAAGAATGACAATGGCAGCTGAATCAGAATCGACCACAGATTCCAAGCAAACATGAAATGATGTTTTCTATTCTTAGAGCTTCTGCTGCTCTGAGATGGAGTTGTGGCTCTTCGAGGCTGTGTCACACACACAGATTAACACAGGGTCAAGCTGATAGTTTAATTCCTAGCATAATTTATATTCGCGCATCATCATTGCAAAATGTTTGCTTTTCTCATCTCTTTTGAAGACAAGAGGCCAGAAGAAATTACTTGTGTCTGGTAAAAATAGTTTGTCTCAGTAGGGACGCTGTTAATCGCTTAATAGCATAATACCTTTCATAACTTTCAAATTAAATATTAAGCATTTCAGCAATGTTTTGGCTATTCTGCCACAACCACCCTCCTGTAGGTCATGGTAGGGCATCTCTCTTCAAATATTGCATGCTGTTTTTTGCTTATCATCCTCTAAAAGACTGATTACTGCATTAAACTTGAACATAAAACTACTCGTATTGCTCTACAATCTACACAGCTGGAGAAATTAATCTATTCTGGTTTATGATGAAGGGAAAGTAAGAGCTACAGCAGAGCCATGAAGAGATTTTGTGGTGGACACTGCACAAAAGCCAGAATTTTTCTGGTTTGCTTTTGCTTCCACCTAAATGTTCCAGCACTGAACCCACTCACTGCTGTGCCTTTTGTCCCAAGTTTCCCTGTGTGACATGTGAAATACACAGGAAAGATCAGCTAGAAGGTGTCAAACAACTTCTTATAGTTGTTTACTACTCCTTTTTTATCATCCTGTGATTTCAGCACCAAACAATACACAAACTAATAGCAATTAATTCACATGCAGTTATTTAATGCAGTCCCAGGGCTAACCACACCAGTGCAAAGGTGAGGAGATCTCCAGTGAGGCTGCTCTTGCTGAGGTTTCTGGTTTATCAGTGCAACAGGTGGGATCTACTAAATGTTTTCTTTCCCTGCAGGCTCCCATTTAAGGGAGGCAGGGACAGACCATGCAGAGTGTTTCAGTCTGATGCAACTGTGAGCCAGAATTTGCAAAGTCATGGGGCCTATGTGATAAAAGCTTTCTACTAGTTAAAATCTCTCTTATTTTGAAAAAAACACCAAAACCACTCACAGATTCTCATATTACTTGTATTTTTGGGTATTTTGGGTGATTTTTTGTTGTGGTTATTTGGTTTTTGTTTTTTCATTCATTAACTTTTTGCACATACTGCATTATTTACATGTCACTGCACTAATGGTACTTATTAATTCCTTCAAATTATCAACAACTACTCCACTGGACCCAAACTCTCCTCTGGTCTAAGCTCTTGCACCAAAGTATAAACTCATCCAAAGTATAAATTCATCCTTTCTCCACACTCTCTATTTGCCAAAGGCTACCGCTGGTGATCTTTAAAACCATCCTGAATTTAAGCTGCAGCCCATGCCAGTAAGAATTATGCACATCAAAAGCTCTTGGAGCAAAATAAAAAATTCTTTACCAACATCACACCTGTATTCCGTGGCTGTGACACAGGAAGCATAAATCTACCACAGAGCCACAGGAGATCTTGCTCAAGTTTCTTTTATTTAGATTTACGAAAGATAACATTAAGTAGGCAAATTACCTCAATTCCCTTAAGAAATGATAATAAGGAATGTGTATTAGGATAAAAACACTAACTGCCAAAATTTACTAGGACTTCTTTTGTGGGAAAAAAATGGCTCTGTCTTATTGCCTTAAAAGTAAATGCACAAATTGTTAAGCATCTGAAGTTACTATTAGATCTCATGCCACAGAAAAGGAGAATGAAAAATGATTTCTCTCTACTGGCTATACACTAGACACAAATCTAAGAAACAGTGTTTATGTCTTGAAGCAGTGTTAAAAATGGTATTTTCTTTTACCCACATGCTTACAGAATGCTTAAATGCTTACAGAAGTAGAAGTAAGCATTGGCCAGTGCAAAAAGACAGCAGGTAAATTTTCTCTGCATCTTAGAATCTTGCAGACCTCAGTCCTGAGTACCACAAGTCTTTTTTGTTTCAATCCCACACCAACATGCATTTTTTAAGAACACACCTTTGGTGTGCCTGGAATAAATTAGTGGAGCCTGGCCCTGGCTTCCCACTTTGCCTGGCTGCAGAGTTCAGGGGCTGCCTGGTGATGGTCAGAGGGAGAGAGAGCTGGACCCGAGCTGCATCCAGCACAGGCACTGAGGAGACTCTGGTGGGAAAGATTCTTGAAGGACACTTCAGAAACGTGTCCCCATGCCCTTCTCCTGCCAGGCAATCTCCACCTGCAACCTGGACACCCCCAGAGCAGCTCCTGCACCCACCATGGAGGCAGACTCAGAGCTGGAGGTGCTCCCGGCCAGTTGGCAATTAATTTGAAGCAGATCCTGTAAATCTGTTGTTTGAAAGTTTGGTGGCTAATTTGCATCCAGAGGCTATAATATCCCTGATCACAGTATTGTGACAGTTTCCTCTCAGAATTCCTCAAGCTTTAATTGAAAATAATCAGCGGTGGAAGTTGTTCTAACAGTCCACATTCACTGACGTAAACAAACACAAGACTTGAAAGCTGTGAATGCTTCTGTTTGCATCTGCAGCTCTTTCACCAAAAGGCATGTTGTTAATTCCATTTATTCCAAACACAGCATAAATGAATGCTTAATTTGGGAGCCTATAAATAATGAGCATGCTCAATTACAGCAGCAGCAGCATCCAGAAGCAGGCTTGAAGTGGTGTTTGTGAGTCACTAGTGCTGTTAGGAATTTCCATGCACCAAGCCCCAGACCTGCACACTCCTAAATTCATGGAGAGAAGTGTGTTCCACCCTCTCTGGGACAGCCCTCACTGTAGTTCAGGCACTAATAGCTCTGGAGAACACAAAGCCCCTTTATGAATTATCCTCATTACTGCAATAATCCTTCACAGGCTCCCAGCAAGGATGTTAAACACAAGGTGAATTAAGTGCAATAGGAAGCAACAGAGGAAGAGCTATGCCTTTATCAATTTTCTTGATAGAGAACAGAGCATGGTAGAGATCTTGGGGGTATCTGGCTAATTTAAAGCATTTTTCATGATCAATAACAGTGAGGGATGCACAGCTTGCTACCACTGTTCTGAGTGACAGGCACCTGAAACACATCCCTCTCCTGATGTCTCTCTCAGGAAGAGACAAGTAGTTCTGGCAAACTGTCTGAGAGAGGCAGGCATGTAGCTGAGATGAGATTCACATCATTTTCTCTTTGCAGTCTCTCTGGACTTGTGGAATGACAGAATGTCACATATGGAAACCAAGAAGCCTTGATGTACAGGGCAGGACCAACATGTCCCTCTCAGCTCACAGGCTCTTTCTGCTTCCTACCAGTTTTCCTCATTGTGAAATTGTGCAATTAGATGTGACTCCTCAGTAGAAATGAATGTACCACCAGCTCACTTTCCTGTGCTCTGGGATCTACCAAAATTCCTGGCTGTTAACCTCATGCTGCTGAGCTCAGCCGATCAATTCCCCACCCAAGCCAGTCACTGTTACCACCTCATTAAAAGGAGATTGGCACTGGAGGGAGGAAGGGGACAAGCTCCCAGCCAGCTGCAACAGCATCAGCTGTCCCAAAAACCAACTGTGATCAAGCAAGTTCTCAAAAAGGAGTTTCTGCTTAACTCAGCCATGCTGAGGCGGTGACAGGCACAGGGAGTCACAGCAGAGCTCAGCAGCTCAGAAGATGCAAATTCCTCCATTGCTGATAATACTTGGCTCACTGAGAGGCTTCCTCTGAGAAGCTTCAGGGGTTTGAAGAAGCTGTCCCCAAGCTGTGAACAGGAGTATCAGCTGTGCACACTGAGGTAAGAGGGGAAGGACCCATCCTGTGCTCTAACAGGTCCTTCTTCTCCCATGGGTGTACTTTCTACACCAGTATTTTTTAAATTTAACCCACTAATTTCCCAGGCCAGCAGTGTTTTTCCCTTTCTGCTGGGCACAGGGCAGTGCCACACCCAGGCCAGGTCTGGCTGTCTTTGCTCACAAGGGATTGGCAGCAGCACAGGGAAGGTGCTGGCCAGGCTGTCCCTTCACTTCCCCGTGCCCTTACTCCAAAACTGGGTCAATCAGCATTTCTGCCAAAGTCTTAATTGCACTTGCTCAGGACTGGATGCATTTCAGGCCCCTGGGTATCTCCACTGCTTACCTCACCAATTAAACCTAAATACAAATCTTTGCCTCCAGCTGCCTCTCCCTCCTCCCTTGACCTCTCTCCACTTCCCCCTCTAGAAACAAGGCAGTAAATAGATATTTACTTGCATTCCTGATTTTTGAAGCACTGCAACCTATTTTTTAACCCACAGATCATCAGCAGTTTCGAACTGGTTTAGGAATGACATAGAAATATTTCCCTGGACCCACAAAAACACCACGTCCTGCTCAGAGACTGAAATACAGAAGAGACCAGATGGCACCCAGGCCTGGAACAACAGGCACTGACTTTCCTCAAGGAAATAAAACCAATTACTTGCCCCTGATATTTGAAGACTGTCATGGGGATATGGCAGAGGAGGAGGCTACAAAGTGCAGCCCTGCCTTAGCATAAATAAATAAATAAATAGATAAAATATAAATAAATAAATAGATAAATAAACAAGCCTAGAAGGGATTTCCTCTTGCAGCCTGGTGCAGTTTATATATCCCTTCCAGAGCCAAAGGGCAGAGATGAAAATCCTCCCTCTCTCCGATCCCTTATCCCCTTCGGCCGAGTATCTTTGCATTTCAAGGCACACTGGGAAAAGGCAGGTAAAAATCAGATTTGTTATCTGGGGGAGATAGCAAGGCAGACAGAGGAATTACAGGGAGGAGAGGCATGACCAAGGAGCTGAATGAGACCTTTCTTGTCTCATCCCAGGATTGCCCCAGGGTGGGCAGGCAGCAGAGAGGAAGCGTGGAGAGCATGACTCCAAAAGTCAAAGGGAATGGCTGGGAATGACTGACAACTCTGCAGAACTGAAGTAATCACAGTAGACAGGGATGTCATATTTTATCTGTGCAGAGATTTTTAATTTTGAGAGATCTCTTGCCAGTCATATTTTTAAAGGCATTCCAAAACATCCCCACAGTGACCTTGGAGCTCCTTTATGTGGAGCTCTCTCAAAGCACCTCTAGAGAAAACCAAAACTTCATTTTTTTGAGTGTTGTGAAATTGCCATGTCAGAAAGACAAGTCTCGAGCAGTAATAGTTACAGGTTTTTGTGCAATATTTCAATTAATTTTTAATAGGACATTTATAGTCTCTAACATGAAATTAATGAAATGCCTTCAAATGCAAATCCTGGGTAGTAAAAATTCTTCAACATTTATGTTTCTGTATCTGCTAGCCAGAACACAATGAAAATATTTTTAATCATCTGTAGATGATTAAAGAAGTTATATCGAAGAAATGAAAAACAAGTTTTAAAATTCCACGGCATTGGCTACAGAATTCTATGGACCTGGTACAGTTTCTTCATGTTTAAGGAAAAGTGTAAACTATGTTTAGTTTTGCTAGATTTCCAAATTCCTCAGACTGAGTTCTGACATCAGAACTCCTTTGTGCATCTAGGAGGCACAAATAAATGAGACAAAAATGTACATAGATCTTAGAAATTCCTATATAGGTGAGAATGTGCTTTATCCAGCAAGCTGAATGCTGAGGTCTGGTACCTGGCAGCATGAAAAACAGTAACAAAATTCTCCTTCATTTTGGTGTGCAGAGCGTGTAAGCAAGACCCAAATCGCTTATCAGTGTTAAAGAAAACAAAGGAAAATTGCAATTCCAGGAGGAAATTGTGTGGTGCCATTCTTCAGCTGTGAGCTGAGCACACTCATAACGCTCATTGCCAGCAATCCATAAAACTCACTGTCAAGCACTCAGTGTCCAGGAGGCATAAGAAGTGTCAAGAAATGCTTTATGCTGTTGCTAACACACTACAAAAGGCATGATCATTAGATTTCACTAGAGAACAGGCTGGCACTGTCCAGAAGGGAATTGGGATGAGACTGTGGTGATAGTAAGGAAAAGAGCTTTGATTTGTACAGAACAAGATGGGTTTAAAAAGGCATCCTCAGGCTGAGGCTCTCACAATCAAGGGATCCAGACAGACAGATGGACTGAGCAGGATCTTGCAGTGATTGCATCCAGCCAGCTGCCTGATGGAAGGGCTCTGGCTGTCAAAGGGAGAGAGAGATAAGAGAGGTCGTGTTCCCCAGCCTTGTCCCTCAATTAGATGCAGTGGGCTGAAGTGCTTTTCCTTGCTGATCTGTGGTTTGAACAAGAATAGCCTCAGGACAACTTTAGCTTGTGCTTGGGTGCCCACAAGCTCAAGAAACTGTGAGGGCAGAGAGGAATTGCTGGAGGATGCCCGAGTGCTGTTCCTACAACCTTGTCCTTTGTTTCTGGGAAGGAGGAGGAATGTGCAGCCCTGCACCACCCAGAGCTGCCCCTTGGCCCCAGGAAATCCCAGAAATGTGTCAGCTCTGCTCTACAGGACCAGCATCAAGGACCTGCAGTGCAATGGAGAACGAATCCTCCAGCTGGGATGGATGTGGCTCTGGGCAAGCCAGCCAGGATGGAGCACATTCACCAGGGAGGATTTTAAGGGAGGTTGGAAATGAGGACAGAATCACTGGGATGATGCTGGCAATGTTTTGGTGTTTGGCAAAAGCTCCAGGGACAGATGAGAGAATCCTTCTGATGAAAAAGGGGCCTTAAGAATATAAGCAAAACAAAATTATCCCTCTTTGGAGGCTACAAATATTTTTAGTCTCTCAAATCTGATTTGAACCAGAAAAACACTGAGCTAGAACCAGAAAACACTGCACATCTTTCAGAAACCATTACCTTGATGCATCCAGAATAGATTAAAGAAACTCAATTAAATCTGAAAAATCTGAAACGCTCTGATAAAATATTTTTGAATGCTAAGTGGAATCTGTGAAGCTCCATTGCCTTAACCTCCGCTAATAAGCTGCTCAATAAACTTCATGAAAACATATTTTATATACTGATAGCATCTCAAAGTATGAAAGGTTTTGCAGTTGTTCAGCAATCAGTTACCAGCTGGATTATGGTCCACTAATGCTGTTAGATTTCTGCAAGACAGAAGGCAGCTTTTCAACCATTTGTTATTTTAATGATGAGGAATCTCACCATAAGCCTTGTTAAAACTTCATTTAATCCATTACAGAAGAAACAAAGACATTTAGAAGTGAACATAAAAAAATTTTCAATCTATCAGAGCAGAAATTATAGGGTTTAGGGAAGCTCTTAAGGAGCATCCATGGAATAAAATGGCTCTGCTAATTAAGGGGCTGTATCTTTTCAGGTTTGACATTTAGGGACTGACTTCAACAGGGACTGAACTACTCTGCATGATAGCACTCATAATGACAAAGTGAAAAAGGGGGAACCTTTGCAAAGCTGCAACCAAATCACTCCATCTATTCCAAATATTACCCAAATTTTGCAAGGGTGGTTTTTTACTGAATTTTCTTCCCAAAAACATCTCAGAGGGAACAGAGGGTGCAATATCCCAGCCCCTCGATCATGGGGAATTCCTTCCTTGCAGAGATGAGTTCTTGGTTCAGCAGCAGGGACAGCACCCAGGACAGAACCCAGAGAGAGGCATTTGTGTTTGAAACCTTGACTGTGCTGCTGGGAGAGGTGAAATTGGTCCAACGGATCCATCAGCCCAAGCACCATGAGTGCCTCATGTCCTGAGCCTTGGACTGTGCCAATGGGACAAGCAGTGACAGCTCTGTCACAGACATCTTTTATGGAAAATCCTTTCCTTAGGATTTTTCCTCCTGAGAAGCTGAGAGCCCTCAGGAACAAAATGTAAACAATGGTTATCTGCTGCTGTGGAATGCAACAGGTGCATCTGTGCTTGGCCCATGTTGGTTGTTTCTAATTAATGGCCAATCACAGTCAGCTGGCTCAGACTCTCTGTCTGAGACACAAGCCTTTGTTATTAATTATTTCTTTTTCTATTCTTAGCCAGCCTTCTGATGAAATCCTTTCTTCTATTCTTTTAGTATAGTTTTAATGTAATATATATCATAAAATAATAAATCAAGCCTTCTGAAACATGGAGTCAGATCTTCGTCTCTTCCCTCATTCTCGGACCCCTGTGAACACTCTCATAGCTCCACTACCTTGCCATTACTCCCCAATTTCCAAAGTGCTCCTGAAGGTCTGGAAGAGGCATTTCCAGGGTTTTCAAGAGAGAAGCACCATTCCCTGTTCTCCCTGGTCCTTCTTTAGGGTGCCCCATTCCAGGGACGTGTTGCCTCCTGCACGCCAACTGAGGAGAACCAAACCTGGTTTTATAACCTCCAGAAAATATCAAATTGCAATATGTTACCTGAATGAGCATTTATTTAATGGCTAATACATTAGGGGTAGAAAATGGCCACTTCTGAGTGCACAAAAAGAATGCATTTTCCAAAGGACTAAACACTGAGTTCAGTCCTTCAATTACCCTCACAGCTCCCTACCTGCAGACCAACACGCCAAAAATTTGCAATTATTAACTCAGCAAACAAAATCTAAGTTTGCACTTGGAGGTGCAGATAAAAATGTTTAAACTCAAAAAGCGAGGTAAAAAACACTGCATGTGCTTTAATCTCAATTCTGCAAGATTTCCTGGAGAAACCTTGTTTAGAGCACAGATTTTCATATCCCTGAGGGGAGGACCTGCTGTTCCACCCCCTTCACCAGCTCTAATGAAGTTCCCCACTGCTGTTGTAGGATTTAGGCAAAGCTCCTCCTGAGAGTATTTTTCCTGCAAGGATTTCCCCAGGATTGAGCTTATCAGCCAAGTCACCTACGACACCAGGAGAAAGTTCAGGGCTCTCTGTCAGATCTTGATCCCATTTAAATTAATGATAAGGAAGAGGGCATGGTCTCTAATACCTATCTGCTTTCTTCTTTTGAGGGAGATGAAAAACATTGGCTAAAGTTATATCTACCTTTAAAGTCCAAGTACCAAGGAATTATAAATAAATAAATACGTGTTTAATTTTGAATAGAGCACATTAAATGTTAAATATCCCAATTCTGTGTGTTAAAAAAGGACTTGTGCTGCTTTGGATTCTTCTGAAATGTTTGATGTGAAAATACTCTCCAGCTCCTATACTCTTCCATACCAAATCAGCTTATCAGGTGTCCAGCTGGTTTTCCTACAGAAACAAGGTTTGTTTGTCTGTCTTACTTCAGTAACTTTTGTAACAAGTTGCATGAACTGTTTCTCAAAGAATTACTTTTAAAAGTTTCTTTCCCCCCAAGCTTGCAAAATATTAACATTTGAAATCATTTTACATAATATCGCTCTTGCAAGAAACTGCTGAAATGGTAAATTAAGTGCCATCTAGACTGGCTAAGGACTTTTTGATAAGAGAGTGATTTTGAATGAAAAAATGGATACTTAATTCAAAGTCAATTAAAAATGGAATTATAAAGTATCTAGATGGGAATCGCATAATTGATATCAGCAGCACAAAGTCTATAAAGAAAAATCAACCCTGAAATTCTTCCAAAGGGTCAGCAAAGTCTTGAAAACCATCTTCACCAAAAACTTTGACTTTTTTAAAGCTTTTCCTGAAGCTTTTCATAAGACTTCATTAATTAAACTAAGCAGTCATGGACTCAGAAGCAGGAATGAGTTCTGAATCTTAACTAAGGTTCTGGCTTCCTAACTAAAGCACAAGGTTTAAGAAATGGCCATTTTTCACTGTAGCATAATATTAATAAGAGTTGTCCCAGTTTTCTGTAATAAGATTGGCTGGATATAACTCCTAGAATACCTGGTATTACAGATCATATTCTGCTCTTTGTTTAACATAATAAAGGGAAATGTTTCCTAAGGACCTAAATCTGTTTACTCCCAAAACAATAAAGAATAAAATTTAACCCAGCGGACCAAGCAAGAGAAGCTGAAAGTTAGAAGCTCTTATATCCTCAACAACACTCAGGGTGACTGCAGAATAATGTGTGTATATGAAAATATTTAATTTAAAACTACCAAAATCTATGTCAAACAGCACTTGAGGTTGGTAATAACTGATCATCTTCCTTTCCCCAAAACTGCACCTATGTTCTCAAAGAACCCCATCACTTAATTAAACACATCCAAGGATGCCCATCCACACAGACCTCCTGCAAGGGACTGCAAAGGCACAAAACCACACAGCTCCTCTCTGTCACTTAACTGATCCACAAATGTCACATCAAGCCCTTGTTCCTCCAGCTGATGGGAAGAAAAATGGTCTGAACTAATTTTCATTTAAATTTCTTAATGCAGCGCACCAGTTGTTTGTCACATCCTGACACGCTGTCATGTTGTTTTACAACGTGATGTATTGTAACTTGATATGAAGTGAACATATTTCATTTAGAGAAATGCCCTGATGCCTGTAGACTTGGAGAGTAGACAGGTAGCATCATCATTTCCTAGCACCTGATTTAGAATTACCAGAACTCCCTTCATGGCTTTCAAACTGCTTTAGAAATTATAGCTGTGTTTACTTTGTGCACTCCAGAGGTGCTGCACGCTCACACCCACCCCACCAAATGCAAAAGGCACTTGGCCATGCCAGGAATTGCACCAGTGCAGAGGCAATTTCTGTTTAGAATAATCAAAAAATAAACTTTATAAGAGATTTTGTAAGGTTTCTATCTCACCTTCCTTACTGGAACGCAAGAAGGTTTATTTTGCCTGCACAAACCTTTTTATGCATTTATAATGGAAGGAGTTATTCATATTTATTATGGGAGAAGTATATTATACTGCAGACACTGTCATATTTTCATTTAAAAAAACTTCAAGAGAAGACCCTAAAGAAGGGGCCCATATTTTTCCAAGAATCCCCAAATAACTCCTGGAAGCTCAGGTGAATCTCCACAGCTGATCATCTACAATCTGTGTGCTGACCAGAAGGGGCTGCCCTGTCTCTCTGCCTGCTCACTCTCAGCACAAGGATCTCACACCCTTTGCTTCTCCAGCTTAGCTGCACACCGACTGAAAGCTGAATTTATTTCGCAGAGCTCCTTTTTAGTTACATCAGACAGATACAATTCACTGTGAGATGGCATTAATATTGAAGTTATAGGGAAAGGGGGACAAAATGCATGGCTGGCAGCAGGGAAAGGCAGAACTTTGCTCTCATTGCTGTCTGCTGCAGAAACTGAATTTCTTAAGCACAAGACTGAAATTACACATATTTTATCCTCAAATAGTACCCAGGGAAAATGCATGCATTATATGCATTGTCTGCAACTTCAAAGAGTGCACTTGTGAAGGAGAGTTCAAATTTCAGCCCCTTTCCAGTTCCTATGATTCACTAACTGGACTCATCTCTCATTGGTGCTGCCCTGTTATTCAGAAAGCTGACAGGATGAGAGAATATTCTCTTACTCGTGCCACAAATAGTATTTAAGGCTTAAAAATAAGATTCTTAAAGTATCCCCTGAGCTTTGACTGTATTCTGAGAGCCATAGTACAAGCAGCACTCCCTAATTTGTACAGCCCACAACAGGGCTTCCCACTTAATCCAGGAAGATTAATTTCATAAAAGCTAATTGATTAACTAAATTGGTTACATGTGGTCCCAGGGATCTCTGGATCTATAAAGTGCAAGTTTCACTGAAGTAGGCAATAAGTGAATATCAAAGAGATTGGTTCAAGGCTAACCCCCAGCCCTGCTGACAGCAATGTTCACAAAGGTGACCAGCACGTAGAAAGCTTCTTGAAGTGCTGAATAAAACACCCCAACACTCTCCTGTTCCTAAACCAGACACAATGCAATCTAAAACAAATGGATCAATTATTTCAACTGGCATGGCCTACTATATATCTTGGAAAAGATTTCAAGCAATGTTGAAAAATCCTCCCCATGACTGCGATCTAATCAGTGTGTGCTGCTGGACAGGGCATGAGCAAGATGTGCTGAGAGGACCCCCAAAGGCAAGAGGAGAGGCCTGCTATGTTAGCTCCCTGAAAAGCTAAAGTCATAGAATTGGGTAGGATGGAAAAGTCCTTTAAACTCATCAAGTCCAACCCAGCACCAGCAAACCGCAAATAAATCCAGGAGATCCCTTTGCCAGCAGGGAGGATTTCATAGTCAGGAGCCACAGAATCACAGAATGGTTTTTGCTACGGGGTTAAGGTGAAATTCAGCAAAACTTCACCAGCAGAATACATTTACATTTTACCCATAGAAGTAATGCTGGATATGGGCTCTGGAAGGAGCACAGGGCAGTGCCATGCCCCAAACCAGTGCCCTAAGCACACACCCTGTGGGCTGACCTTCACTCAGCCACATGCCTGTGTCACAGACATCTTTTATGAAAATCCTTTCCTTAGGATTTTTCCTCCTGAGAAGCTGAAAGGCCTCAGGAACAAAATGTAAACAATGGTTATCTGCTGCTGTGGAATGCAACAGGTGCATCTGTGATTGGTCTCATGTGGTTGTTTCTAATTAATGGCCAATCACAGTCAGCTGGCTCAGACTGTCTGAGACGCAAGCCTTTGTTATGATTACTTCTTTTTCTATTCTCAGCTGGCCTTCTGATGAAATCCTTTCTTCTATTCTTTTAATATAGTTTTAATATAATATATATCATAAAATAATAAATCAAGCCTTCTGAAACACGGAGTCAGATCCTCATCTCTTCCCTTATCCTCAGACCCCTGTGAACACTGTCACACGCCTGCCCTGTAGACTCTCTGAGCTCCAGATCCCTATTCTGTGACCTTCCACATCAGTGTCTTATCTGGGCTCTCCAAAAAGTGTAACAGCATCACCAGAAAAGCTAACTGCATCTCTGAGCCACAAAGCAGAGAATAACTCTGTCTGTAACCCGGCTGCTCCCGCTCGCTTGTCCCTTCCCATCCTGAGGGGCAGATTTCTCCGCCTGAGAACACCTGACAGCGGCAGCCACCCGCACTGTGCACAGCACTAGTTTGGTGACATATTCTTGCCATCACCTGCAGCGATGCCCTGCTCCCCCAGCAGCTGCAGGATGTGACTGTAGCTGACAGTAAACTGTAACATCTAATGGACTTGTGCGGAGCGTCTGAACGCCTGAGGAGCCCTGCCATGTGTCAGTGCCGCTCATGTTTAAGAGATCCATTAGCAGTGCAGTGATCTGAGGAAAGGTCAGCTGTCACAGCTGGTGCCAGAAGTGTCACCTTTGTTTAAGAGGATTTTGCACCCAAGTCCCCAGCTGACTAGATGGCGCTGATATCCTTGTGCTGAAGCCAGAGATGTGTCACCCCAGAGTGGCACACGTGCATCGATGTCATTTGCTGCAGCTAAGCCCTTTTCCAGTGGGCATTGTCAAAGTCCAGTGGCAGTGTCACCATTCCTGACACTTCTTTTGGGAAGTGCTTGGACTTCTTCAGCCATGCACCAGAGCTGTGATAGCAGACAGCTCTGAATCTGAACCAGCAAATCAGCACAGGAGGCATTTTGTGAGGTTTCAGACAGAAAAATCTTCCTGCCCTGTCTCCCATTGCTGGGTCTCTGTAGCCATGATATTTTCTGAAAAATCCTTTCCTTAGGATTTTTCCTCCTGAGAAGCTGAGAGCCCTCAGGAACAAAATGTAAACAATGGTTATCTGCTGCTGTGGAATGCAACAGGTGCATCTGTGATTGGTCTCATGTGGTTGTTTCTAATTAATGGCCAATCACAGTCAGCTGGCTCAGATTCTCTGTCTGAGACACAAGCCTTTGTTATCATTCTTTCTTATTCTATTCTTAGCTAGCCTTCTGATGAAATCCTTTCTTCTATTCTTTTAGTATAGTTTTAATATAATAGATATCGTAAAATAACAAATCAAGCCTTCTGAAACATGGAGTCAGATCCTTGTCTCTTCCCTCAACCTGAGACCCCTGTGAACACTCTCACAGGTCTCTGCTAGGAAACAGCAGCTCTGCCTGCACTCAGGACAGGGCAGCAGGATGCAATAAGCATAGAGAATGAAATCAGAAATAACTGCAAAAAAAAAAAAAAAAAAAAAGCTAGCTGAGTTACAGAATGGAAAACAGGATTAGAGGCAAGGCAGAATCAGCGTGGTGTAATTACTGTTCTGCTGGATGGACTCGCATGGTAATCCCATTCAGCCTGAAGTTGGCTTCTCCAGGACTGTGACTCCCCAAAAAACTGCTCTGGGCTCTGCAAAGAGCTAATGCAGAATTGATTCACTCTCAGCTGACGGAGCCAAGGTGTTAATGGCTAAACACAGCTCCTGTGCTAAAACTGCAGGGTGAAATTCCAGCCTGAATTTCTCAGCACAGGAGCTGGGACTGCCCTCAGCTGTCCCCTGGTCATTGCCTCTTACATTCTGTTATCTTATCCATCTTATGAAAGCATTCTTGTTCCAGAGTCATCTTGCAACTCTCTGCTATTCTAAAAACCTGGTAGTTTTGGAATACCTGAGACAGAAATAATCAGCTACATGAAAGGAGAAGTTATTGCTTGTGTCTGGTTACTGCTCTACTTGGATTCTTTAGGCAGTAACAGTTGTATAACAGCTAATGCTGCTCATCTGTTTGAGGAACAGTGAAATGAAGCCTCAAATAAGCTATTTTAAGCCGCTGTAGTGGATTGTTAAGTAGCTAAGGAATGCTGACATATCACTTTTATATTTTTCAGTCCTTTGAACTAATACCGTAAATTATAAAAATAAATTTGAAAGTTGGGTGCCACATCAGAATGGGCTGCATCTGCAGTGAGCTGCTCTGCAATAGGGATTGAATAGGGTTTAATCTGGTCAAAGTAGGTTTATTGTGCTGTGATCAGACAAGTGACCTTGACACTCCTGAAATTGTAATGAGATTAACTGTGATTGTCACCCAACAACTGGCTCAATGACAGCAGAACTCAGATTTTCTTTACAGGAGTGTCAAAGTGAGAAGCTGACCTAGAGTTTATTGATGAGGGTGTGTGGCAGAAGTTTTAAAACAAAAAAAAGTTGTGATTATCAGGCACAAGGAAGAACATGCAAAAAAACAGGTGACAAAACCAAATTCCTGGCTGGAACAAGAGTACAGAAACAGAAGTTAATGAAGGAAACACAAGAAAAGACCAGTTGCTATTTTGTAGATATCTGGATAAATCCAGGCCAATTTTCACTATAGTTTCACAAAGACACTTTAGTCCTTGTTTTCCTCTTTTGTCATCCACAATGAAGGTAAATTGTAATTCAGGGTGATAACATCTATCAAGAAACATGTAAGTAATGAAGTTTTTGGGGCCTTAAGCCTAGATTTGGTGGCCTCAAGACTCAGATTCTGTAGCCTCATGACCCTGGACATGTAGAGGAGACATCTCAGTGTTGGCACATAGCCAGAAAGGTGCATGAGAACATCATCTGGGGAGCAGGAAAATAAGCTCCAAACAATTTTATCCCTGAGGAAATAACTATTTTGGCCACAAATTTTGTACCTTTTATTTAAAAACTATGCATTTAGACATTATGTTCTAGCAAAGCTGGACAGCTCAGTAAAATCAGACTGCTTATTTCTGACAAGGTTGGGTACAGAGGTTTCACTGCTTTGATAAGAGAGCATGAGTCTGTCAAACTGAATGTAAATAAAAATCCCTCTAATATAAAACCAAATATATAGGTGGAAAGTTTTGTGGTCCTAAATGTAAGGCTTTTCCCCACCAACAGGGGTTGGGAAGTTAAAAAAAATCTTTTCACTTTTATGTAGTCACTTTATTCGCCACCAAACACATTCAATATCAACCTCTTCCACACATGCAGCTCTTCTCTATCAAAAAAATTATAGGGCAGTTGCTCAGAAGTGGTGGTATTTGATGTTTTTTGCTACTGAATGTGTGTATTTCATGAAACAGCCCCAAAAGGATTCTGTGAAAGTTCTCAATTCTTATTGAATTCTGTAATGCTTGTGAAAAGGCAAATTTCAGAGGCAGAAATCAATGTTTCTGAAGGTAGATCATTAAGGACTAGAAAATGTACACTCCTATTCATAAATGATCCGGAAAAAGAGATGAATAGTGAAAAGACAAAGTTCTGCAGGTGATACAAAACCATTCAGAATAATCAAATCTAAAGCAGACCACGAACGGTTGCATAAGGAACTTGCAGTACTCAGGAAGGGGATGGTGAAATGGAAGAGGAAATCCAGTTTTTTGCTGATGAAAGGATTGAATGCTGGGAAAAGCATCTATTCATGCCAATCAATAGGCTCTGCATTGGCTGCTGCCATTCAGGGTATGGATGCTGCAGCCTTTGGTTGGCTCCCAGTGAAACTCAGACTGTAGCCATGATATTTTATCAAAAATCCTTTCCTTAGGAGTTTTTCTCCTGAGAAGCTGAGGGACCTCAAAAACAAAATGTAAACAATGATTGTCTGCTGCTGTGGAATGCAACAGGTGCATCTGTGATTGGCCCATGTTGGTCATTTCTAATTAATGGCCGATCGCAGCCCAGCTGTCTTGGACTCTCTGGTCAGTCACAAGATTTTATTATCATTCCATTCCTTTTTATTCCTTGCTAGCCTTCTGATTAAATCCTTGCTTCTATTCTTTTAGTACAGTTTCAATATATACCATAAAATAATAAATCAGCCTTCTGAAACATGGAGTCAGATTTGTGAGATTCTTGTCTCTTCGTTTGTCCCTTCCCTCATGCTGGGACTGCCTGCAAACTTCCACATTCAGACCAATCTTCAACAATATGCACAATGACTAGAAAACCATGAGGGATTGTTAGAAAATTTAAAGAAACAAATGTAGGGCACCATCAGTGCACTTGGATGAGGCAAAAGAAGACAAAAAGTTTCCAAAAGGTTGTGTGGGCCTTTATGGAGGACCAATAAATACAGTGATCCAAAAGCACCAAGCTTGGGCTCCAAGCAGAAGCAGATGGGAGGAGGAAGGTTGTTTTACACACGCCCTGCTGCCTATATTCCCTTCCTAAAGATATATTCTGGTTATTCCCTTCAGTGCTGCAGAGAAAACCTGTGGCCACATGGACCCTCCCCTCCCAGCTACAGCAAATGTCACAGTGCAAAGGAAACCACAAAATGTGTCAGCAAACCATGGAAAGCACAAAGCTGTCATTCAAAGCCATTCAAGAAGCCCTTTCTGAGCTGAGTAGAAGCTGTTGGTGCTTGGAACTTCTGAAATAAACTAATCCCTTCTCCATTGCTCCCTAAATGTGCTTTGTTGGAGGGGAGGGACAGGAGCAGTTTGTCTTTTCAGCTCCTCAGAGATACACATTGAACTACATTTGAGGTCACTGGAACTGGAAAACCAAATTTCATTCTTGATTGATTTTTTCAGTAGATGGAAATGCTCATCTAATTGGTTTTTACTGTTTGACCTTTCTATTTCGTTTGGTTAATCTTCATGATGATGAAATAGCACTCATGATATTCACACAGAGTAACTGTTGAAGGCCAGAGCATGAATGCTGAATTTTACAATGTTCTGCTGCTGTGGACACCCTAGAAACAAAACCAGGTAGCAGTAACAACTTCAGCTCTTGATACTTCTGAAAGACTAAATTTAGTTTCCTTGTTGGTCATGATTAGTCAGGGGGTGCCTGAGTAGGATATGTATGGGAATCCACCTTTCGGACCACACCAGCACCACTGAAACTGAACCAAAAAAATAGATAAAATCCTCAAAATAATAATTTCCTTGGCAAATTTTATCAAGTCTTTCTGAACTCTCCCAAAAAAATGACAGTTTAATGAACCAACAGCAATGGACAGGGTGGGAAGGGCAGAAACTCCCCAGCACTAAGACTGGGACTGAACCACATCCTCCACCCTCTGCCCAACATATTCTGGAGGTGTTTTTGCCTGGTCTCACATTCACTTCACACATGTGACACCACACACATTGCCACTGCCTACTGCCTGTGCTTCCAGGTCATTCTGGGTGCCTCTGAAAAATAAAGGATAAAAATGTCCTACCCTGCAAAAGTTTCGAACTGAAAAATGGTGAATATTTCACTTGGTGTGAAAAATCACCCCTCCAAAATAGGAAGAATTTGCCAGGAACCAAGTGTGCTCAAAGAGACACCGCTCTCTAAAAGTACCTTGCAACAGATGCAGATTCTAACAGAAATCCTCCATTTTGCAGGGCAGCAGCATCACTCAGCAATCTGCTGTTAATAGCTAGTTCAGAGCACCAAGAAGAGCCCCCAGACCTGCACATCCCTGGCATGACCCTGGTTTGTCCCACAGTCCAAAGATTTCCTTCATGTCTGTAAACTTTATGATGGAGTACATTACATCAAATAGGAATTTGGCCCATGTAGCATAGGTCACCAGCATGAAAAGAAAAAAGCAAAATATTATCCACTCCAGTCTGATTTGGGCTAAGAATTTCCTCATTGGTTATCAGACAGCTTCTGGTATCCCACAGGGGTGGAATTTTAAGTTCTAAAGATCTTGTGCCATTTTTTAGGCTTTGCTGCAGCCTTTTGTGAAGAAATCAGCTTGGTTTCAGAGGAAACAATCCCCTTTGCTGCCTCTGCCCACAGAGAGGACAAAAACCAGGCTGCAGTCATTTGGCTCCTTTGCTACTCCTCTGTGCAAAAGGTCAAAACCGCTGCAGAAACATCAGCTGTGTGTGCTGGCCCTCAGAACCACCTTGCTGGGCTGAATAATGCTCCCAGTGGAGCACAATGCCCAGAGCTCCCCACATCAGCGTTTCCAGTCCATCACCTGCAGCAATTACGGGACAAAGGCACCTCCTGCGCATTTACCCCGCTCTGGTTTGCTCACAGTGTGCAGCAGGGTGGAGGTCCCAGCTCGGGCACGTCCCATGGGGAGGCTGAGCCCTCCCACTCACCTTTTCCCCTTGGAACAGCACAGCTCTGGGATTTGTTAAACCAAGCTTGCAGAGTGCTTTGGCCCCATTATGCAGGGAAGATGCACAAGAAGTAAAAAGAGGGAAAGAGAGGCAGAGTTCCTTAGGGACCAGCATGTTCAACCATCCCTTCAAACCACCACAAACCTCATTTACTAAGCCCCACAGGCTCTCATTAAATTTCTTTGTCCAAATATTTGCCTTTATAAATTCACCCAGGAGCTTTTTCTGCATTTCAGCCAGCCAGAATGCCACTGGGGCATTGAGCAAGTGCTGAGATTTTACTGGCACCCACTTTTGAGCTGCTCTTGGCCAGTAACTGAGCTCTGCATCCATGAATAACCACCACAGAGCAACTAATTTCACCTACTGAGGTTACATTTCCCCCAGTTCCTTTTTTGCTCAACCACTTAACAAATCAATTCTTTCTGAGAGACCTCAGCTCATACACAAGAGGATAACAATTATGTGCCACTGTGCTTTGGCAGAATGGAGTCAGGCACAGTTGAGGTAGAAAATTACTTTCTGCACTTTCAAAACAGGGAAATGAAATAAGAGAAATGCAGAAGAAAGTGATATCTTACATAGATTCCCATACCTATTTCTTTTAGACAAAGATCCAGCAGCAGATTTGATGCAATAGTTCACCAATGCATTTGTCTTACTGCAACCCTCAGGGTAACTTCAGCCTCTGTGATCTCTGTGTGGCCAGCACATCCTTGCATCCTTGTGCACAGAAAACTGCAATCTCAGACCCCAGCATTTCTTTTTGTTCTCAAAAGAGCACCTAGAAAAACCAGCAGCTTTGAAACTCACCAAGTACATGGTAACTGCTTGGGTTGGCTGCAGTCGTGTGTCTAATCCAGCTGGAGTGGACAAAAAGGGCATTTTAGCCACAAACTCCCCTTCCCTGAGCAATATTGACAGGGTAAAATTAGGTCTAAAGGCATTTGCTTTTGTCTTTACTTCTCATTTTATCCTGAAATGGTCTGGAGGCTACACAGAAGAGAAATGAAAGGAGGAAAAAGCCAGGCTTTACTTTCAGCTTCCTCTCCATGGAGGTGACAGCTCTGCAGTCTTCAGCAGACTCTCAATTTTTTGACAGTGTGGGAAGCTGGGTGGAAGTTATTTTTGGGTAAAAAAGCAGCTTCCCTGAGCAGGAGCAGCCAGAACACCGTGGTGTGCCCTGCTGAGCCCCCAGGGAATTGCCCCTGGAATCCCACCAGCATCTCTGCAGCCTGGTCCAGCTGAGAGAGAAGGCCGTGAAATACAGAGAGGCAGACAGGGATTCCCTGAGAATTTGGGAAGCTGAGGAGTACAGAGCCAGCTGAAAGGCTGAGCAGTTCCCTCTCCACACAGAAATTACTTTAGCCAGCCCTGAGAAGGTGAAACTGCACCATCTTCTCTTACAAGGAGCCTAGGACCTGCTTTGCCCAGGTTTGCCAGAGGTGCAGGGATCTCATTGATATCAATTTCCTCCAAATTTGTGGGGGAAAAAGCATCCTGATACTAGAATGAGATGCAGAGAGAGGAAGGCATCGGCATTGCAGCTCCTATTTTTTTGTGTGCATTCATACAATACCAGAAATTAAACAGGAAAGGATGAAAGGCGTGTTTTATCTCTATCCAGTGTGCCAGAGAAACTGATAATGAAGTTTTAAAGCACAGAAAAGAAAAATAATCTTGTCATCTTCTGATATCTTTTCCCTGCCCTATTCTCTTCTATATGCATCCCCTCTCCCCAGCACTCTCATCTAATCAATCCTGCTCTGCCAGTCTAATGCACATAATTTTCTCTTAGGGTGCATTTCTATCACTCAGGCATTGGAGACTCATATAAATATAGAAAACAAACTGAGAGATGCCATGCATTTCAAAAAATGTCCCTTCACACCCTTCTTCAAAAGCCCAAGATAGTAAAATGCCCAAGAAATTGATAGAGTACCAGAAATCAACTCTAATATGCTTGACTCATCTGTTGATTTTAATTGAATGGTCTGTATCTTCAGGCAATTTCATTATTCTCCCAAGAGCTGGGGAGCTAAATGAAAGACAAACCTCGTTAACCTCTGACCATGAAAATCAATAATTTTCAATAAAATTTGCTCATTTGTTTCCAAAGGATCCCACGTCTTGACTCTACTATCATGTGCTCCAGAGCTAATCAGCTCTGAAACATCATATTTTCCCACATAATTTTTGCCAACTTAGCTACAAAGTCTTTCCCTAAAGCCACAGGAATCCTTGCATGTGTATGAAATACAATTTCCCTCTGGCTCGTGCGGTGGTGTGAGCTGACAGTATCCAACCTGCCCTGCATTCAGAGCCACTCCAGAGTGACAGTGCAAACACTTCAGAGAGCACTACACTTATTTTTAGTTGTGTTTAGGGTCATTGATTCTTCTTCACCCACAGAATTGATTCCTGCAAGTTCATGTTACACACTTTATTTCACCCAGTTGTGCATTCACTGAATGCAAAAGCACTTGCCTGTTTTGAATAAAAATGCCAGTTCTCCCAGCACAAAAAGCTGAATATAAGCTTGTTTCTGTGGATGCACCAAAAGCAAAAGGTGAAGAAAATACTAAATATTTCTTCTAGTCCCCCTTTTGCCAACAGTAACTGTGGTACTCTGCTAATGAACTGCTTAAGCTATTAGATTCCTTCAAGTGGCAGAGAGAGAATATTTGTGCAGACCCCAGCTACACAGCAAGAAGACCTCCATTCCTTACTAGCGGAGAGTAAAATACAGAATTTTCAGACCAGAAGTTGTTGTTGTGCTGAAAGAGCAAATATAACATTGCTGGAGTGTGGCAAATATTGATAAAAAAGCAGATCAGTGAAGGGAAGAATCAGTCCCCCCCAAAAAAATGCACAAATTCCCACTGGAATTCTACAGGAATGCTACAGGAATAACACCAGCTTATAACAGAACTATCACACAAATCCAAAAAATGATGTTTCTAGCTCCTGGTCTGGGCTGAACACCTGATTAGAAGGCTTCAGAAACAACATTTATGAAGAAAATATTAGCAACAAGAACATTTCCAGGTCGTTGTAGAGCAAAACTCTCCAGCTGCTTTCTGTAGAAGGGAGCCCCTGGAAATCAGTGAAGCACATCAAGAAAAGAGAAGAAATTGTGAAGAATAAAAAAGTCTCAGTGGAATACCATGTCCACTGTCAGAGAAGCTCTGTGCTCATGCAGAGGCAGCCCCCACTCTGGGTGACTGCTTTCTGCAGAGGCTGGCAGGTCAGAAAGCAGCAAACCCAAAATGCATCCCACAGGACACCCCCACATCACACAGAGCATCCCCAAAGCAGTGACTCCTCTGATGGAATAAAATCTTTGTAAGGGAGCTGAAAAAGTAAAAGAAGCAAAAGGATAAATCAGTTCCACAGGGATAAATGTGAACAGGAGGGACAGCATTGATGCCATTTGGGTTTTGCTCCTCTCTGAACAAAAACTCTCACTACAATTCTGGAGCATCCTGCAGGCCAAGGCATGCAGCCCCAGCTTTCCTGGGTGGAAAACCAGTCCTTGCTGACCATGTCAGCCTTGGCTGCTCTGTGGAGAGCTCAAGGGAAGGCACTGAAGGTGATAATATGCCAAAGGAGATGTTTTGCCACAGAAGTTGGACCAAAATGCCCATTCCCATTAAAATTCCTTTCACACCAGCCAGCCTTTGGCTGCTTCATCTCTGCCCAATTCCCTCTGCCAAAGAAGTCCCTCAACTAACTTACATCTAAGTGAGACACTTCCTCAGGTTAATCAGCCCAGTAAGAACAGTTCTTTTGCTGACTGAGAACCTTGGTGGGAGGAAACCAAATAAATTATATTAAAGGTCAGGGAAAGTTGCAGCCACCTCGCAGCAAATCCCTCCAAACACAGCTGAGCATTTTGCAGAACCTTATTGAGAAACAATCAGCTGGCTCCTCTGACAGCTCAGTTTGGGCAGTAAAACTGGATATCAGGTGGGTCAGTAATGGAGACAGCAGAAGGTGCACGGTGAGATCCTGCTCCTGGTGACTCAGCACAGACACTCAGGAAAGAGCAGAGTTTGCAGAACAGCAGGGAAACCTCATCATGGCTCAACTTTCTAAAAGTTACAAGGGGCAGCTGACAATTAATCCCTTTCCTCACTGCTTTTGAGGGGAAGTCATCAAAAAGTTGTGTATCACACATGCTAAAAATTATGATGAAGGGGTGTCCCACAGGGAAGCATAATCGAGTAAATATTTATCACCAGGCAGAGAAAGCAGTGAACTCTCAGAGCTAAAATTAAATACAATGGGACACTGTTCAATATTAGATAAGAAAAATCAAAAATATGACACATTGGATTAAGATTAGATATAAGCTTTTTCTGTGTTAGGTGAAAACTCAGAGAAAAGATTAGCTGGATTTGCCAGGAATGTAATTTCCACAAACAAAAAGAAAAGACTGCATCTTTCAAGAAAAGGATAAGAATGTTTATCAAAAATCTGCTATGTAACAAGAAAAAAAATTACTGTATTTTAGACCTGGATTTTTTGTTCCTTTTCCAAAAGAGCACAACCTATGGAGTCACCCAAAGGACAACAGGTTCTTGTTCCTTTCTAGATAACATGAATACTGGTAATTGCATTCCAGCTTTCCACTCATTTTTCTTTTGAGAAAATTCCCACTCTTCAGATTTGAAATGAAAATGCTCTTAACACCAGGGAGTGCACTCTATTGAATACCCACATCAAGTCAAATCAAACCAACTGACCTTGCCTCTTTTTCCCAAACACTTGATGTTTTCATTGCACTGTTCATAACGGGATTATTTACTGCAAGATTCAGAGCAACTGATTGAAATCTTTGGCAATGGAGCAGTGATTGCACAGCAATTACTCTACAAATATTATCCAAAAATGCTCCATATCATAGGAGGCACTTCATTAATGCTGTGCTTGAGTAACTCAGGTGATACCAAATAATGTTTCCCACTGACAGCTGTACCTGCTGCTTAGCACAAAACAACTTTGAGCCTGGCAAGCAGCAGCTTGTCCTCCTAATCACTGCAAATCCAGCAGATCTCTGGTTTTCCTTCCAAAACTTTTGCTTTCCTATTGGCAAAGCAAAGTGCTGAGGAGTCAGTCTGGGGCAGCAGCAATGCTATTACCTGAGTGTTTGGGATCTGTGCTCAGGTGATACAAAGGTTAGCATAGCACATTAATGTTTGTAAAGCCATTTGACAAGCTATATCCACCTCAGCAGTAGTACTGTCACACTCAGTTTTGGGGAACAGCAAGTCAAACCACAGTTCTGAGCAGCAATAGAAATAATCATGTTGATTTAGCCTGATCTAGCACAGTGAGGGTTTCAGTGTGCACAGCCAAGGTTTTCAGTAGTGGGTAATAACTTTGGAACCTTCTTTATAGGATAGGCAATGTCACACACTTACATGAGACCTTTTTTCAAAGGCTGCTACACATAATTCACTGGCTTTCTAAAAACCCTAAGCTGACTGTGCATCCTGCCCAAGCTTATATAGACACTCTGAAACTGTTTATAAAACCTGTGCTGAAACTCTTTTTCCAAATAAATTGTAAAAATTTGTGCAATCCAAAACAGTAAGAAAAGAAATGTCTTATTTTAATAGGCAAAACATTCTGGAAACTGACTGGTTTAGTGCTGATTGTTTTAGTAGAGGGGTATTGGTGACCAAAATGTAGGTAGCTAAATACGCACCTGTGGCTGTGCAGCACAACACAGCAAAATTGTGTCTTAGTGTCAGCACACCTTAGTAGCAGCTTTTCCCAAATTAGATTAATTTAATTTTAAGGAACAAAGAAGGTGGACATTCATTTTATGACACCAGCCTTCCTTCTTACTTACAAGGAGTCTATTCTGCTTACTGCCAGGTTTAGCTTTTCTTTCCCCTTTTTTTAATTATACATAGAAGTTTGTGATAGTGCATAGGAACAAAATGCCCTAAACATGATTTTTCATATGTCACTAATTTCTAAAACACAAGAAGGTTGTTTTCGCAGTACTAAAGGAAAGTACTAAATATGTGCTTGAAGTGTAATCCCTTCAGGTATGGTAATTAAGGTGTTTAAGTGATTTGTTCAATGGGGATGGACATTCAATTAGAACACAAGTGTACAAATCATGGGAATTGTGATTTTCCATTGAAAATAAAATCAACAATGAGGGATTTTTCCTTCTAAACTTCACATAAAAATACAAATTTATTAGATGTCGTTTAAAGTTATTGAAGACTATCAAAAGAACATTATTCCAGCATTGATTCAAAACCATGGGGTGCACTATCAGCATAATTAAAATGAAAGTATATTGAGCTATTTTCCTTTCCTGCTTCCATATTATTGTCTAATTGTTCAGAATGCCTGTTTGTTACAGAGGCAAAGTAATTAAGCACAGCACGTTGCAACAAGGGGGATCATAAAGCCAGAGTTGGCTGCATTACCCACACAGATATCAGCATAGGAAAACATTAAGGAAAGGATCAGGATTGTAATTGAAAATAATTGGATGATCCAGTTCATTTGGCTGACATCAGGACCATTTGAGCACTCAGCACTCTTTAGCCCTGGATGCTCACCATTCACCTGTGCTCTTGAAATGGATATTTCCAAGTGAAACTCTGAAGCAACTTTAAAATCAACTTGTGTGAAGGGCTGAGCACCACATTCCCTGTGAATAGTCAGGGGGCTGTGTTCAGGTCACCACCAACACAAGAGGTGGGACTAAAATTATATAAAACGCAGAAGATCCTTATGAAGCCAAATCCAGTTTCTCTTGAAATCAATGCAGTTATTTCCTTTCCCAGCAGTAGACAAGGACAGAGTTGTCCTTTCTCCTCCTTAGGAGAGAACAGTCACACATTTAAAAGAAAGAATTTGTGTCTCCATGTTTTGTTAACATAGCAATTATGCTGTGGCCTGTTTGGGAGCACATTTAAAAGCCTAAACAAAACAACTTTATCACTGTCTCTCACAAGCCCAAGCACCATGGATATCTCCAGCTCTCAGCAAGTTGTGACTGCACAACTCGCTGTTTTTTGTAGGTCACAACTTGGCAAAACCAAAACTTATCACTCAGCAAAACCCAAATTTGCAACTCAGCAATACAGAAACAGCCAAGTCACAACTTCCAAAATTACTGACTCGTACAACCTCCAAAAGAAACTATCACTTCCTAATGATCATCTCACAAAATTGATAGCTTAACACAGAGAGAAACCTACCTGTTAGCAGAAATCCCTTTACAATCCTGGAAAACTGGAGCTTCATCACTTTGCAGACAGTGCTACCAGCCAAAACCCTGGGAAAGATGCAAGGAAAATGCAAATTTAATTAAAAGAATTGTACACATGGGAAATTTAGAGCGCTGTGCAAATCTCTTCAGCAATGCAAATAATTGTGTCCATAATTGACATTTTTAAAGTCAAAATATAACAAAAGGCCAGTGAGACAACAGCAGGTGTGAAATTACTAGTTTGGGACTAGATCAGGATCAGTAGCATCAGCTCAGGGAGTAGCAGAGGAAAAGGTAAAATAGGAAGGGAAAAAAGAGCAGGTAAAACTTTTCAAACGAGTTCACAGTAGAGCCCAAACTTGTGCTCTGTGGGCCTGCACAATAATTCTTTAAGGGACTTTTAGATGAGAACTTGAGGAGTGTTGGGTGGCCAGGTTGGAAGATTGAACCTGGCACCACTTGTTCTAACAGCATCAGCTCATCTTGTTAGCGTTCAGAAACACATAATCACGGGGGATTATATGTGGTGCTTTTTATTTAAGAGCTCTGGGAATCGGGGTATTACCCAAATCTGATTCCGACCATACATCCGAAATGATCATGTTTTATACTCTATCATTACATAACTTTCATGTTAATTATTAAACTTATATTGTTCTATTGTAGACATAAATTTAGCCCCCCTCTGAATTTCCACCATAGTTTCTTGTTATTCTTCTTATGGTTATATAATAATTACATTTAATTACTAAACAATCATCACATCTAACAATTACATAATTTATCATACTGCTTGCGCGGGTGCAGTTGATCTGGGAAAGCACAAAGATTAGCATTTTAGATTCTATCTTTAACTTTTTCCAGGGCTCCACTATCATTCTGGCCCCAAAATCTGCTGTTGCACCCAGGCAGGAGTGCTCCGTGCCAGCACGTACTGCAGCAAGGGGCACGTGGGGGACACCCCGAGAGGGGACCCTGCAGGGAGCCAGTGACAGCTGCTGACCTCTGCAAAGCCAGTTCATCAACCTGCAGTGCTCTCCTCAGATCACAAGTGCCATTTGCTGCTAAATAATTGAGGGAGTTCCCAAGCAAGCTGCCTGCACAGTTTGCATTTATGAAATGAGCTCTCCTGTGTGGAGGGGTTTAAATGCCCCACTGGGATCTGCTCACACCCAGCAGCCTCTGCAGTCATGCAAAGGTCACTGTAAGGTTAAGTCAGAGCAGTTTCACTGAATGAAATATTGATTCAAATGTCCTTGCTGAAGTTCTGCACCACAGGAGAGTGGCAGGCTCATCCCTGGGCAGGCTGGGACCAGCAGGCTCCCAACTCCAACTCTGGGCTTCCTCAAACCTCTCTCAGTCCATGGCTGCCTTGAAAGGAGTTGGAAATGCTACCTTCAACTAAAACACCACAAACTTCCCCCTGTTCTGGGTGGGAAAAGTTTATCCTGGAGCACTTTAACAGAGCTGAGGGCAGGACTGACCCTCCAGGGACCTTGAGACCTGCTGCTGGCAGGCAGGGAGAGCAATGAAACAGCTCTGCAGGAGTTTCAATGTCTTCTGAGTTTTGCTATGTGACAGGGAGCGTTACAGAGGGCAAGGCAAGGGGCCAGAGGGGATTCAGAGCAGGGAGCAGGGTCAGAGGAGGGGGCTGGAGGTCTCAGCAGGGGCACAGACTGCACTGACCCACAGATTCTGCAACTCTGCACACCAGGACGGTGCCAACAGCAGCCCTAGAGGGAAGGGTCAGTGTTTGCTGTAATTCCTGGAGTATTTTCCCTGTGTGGGCATCCACACTGCACCATTCTCAGGGTGTTAGCAGCTATTCACCACTGACCACCGAGTCCAACAAACTCCCAGCCACTACATCAGAGCCCAGCTGCTGCAAGAAGGATTCAAGGTCAGGGTTTATACACTGCCCTTGCTGTAAACTCAGCTCTGCCTTGCTCAAGCCACTTAAGTTTGTCATATGTCACAAGCCATGCCACCAAATAAGTGCTATTTCTGCAGGGGTGGTGGAAATAAAGCAATCTGAAGGTTTTGGTTAGCAGTTTCCTGAGAAATCACTTATTCAGACATCCAGAGAGTGACAGATTACTGCATTTGCTGCTGTACATTTTCTCACAGAAGCATTTCAGACACCACAGCCAACACACAGAGCTGCTCCCTAAGCTCAGAGCCCAGGACAAGGAGGCACCACCTCTCCTTTCACCCCAGCCAAGCCATGATAACTACACAGTAATAGTCAAACACAGCCTTGCATGAATACAGAAAAACATCTCTTTTCCTGGGCTCTGCATACGTGGAGTGATAACTGATATTAGGAGCAACAACTTGGGTCTTCCAATCCATCTTCCTGTCACTTGAGGGTTGCCTCTTATTATCAATTTTTAAATATCTCACCTGGAATAGCTCTAATCATACCAGACACTGAACTACTGCCACTTGCCCAGGGAGACCCTGTAACACAGGAATCCTCCCTGTCAGAAGTTTGGCTGATATTTGAAGCAACTTTTCCTTCATTTCATGATGTTACTCTCCCTTAATCCTTCTACCTGTAAATAATTCCTCTGTCCCAAAGCTCACATTTCTTAGGTATTTCTAAGACCTTCTTTGCTGTTTCACTCCACTTAATCTTTCTTTCCACAGATACCACACTGTACGGTCTTAATTTTTCTGTGTAATTTCATTTACTTGGGCTCATAAGTACTTTGTTTCTTTTCTCTGAGCTCTTTATCAGGAATATGTCAATGAAGATGGAGGGAGATATCTGAAATTAGAGGTGTTCTCCACATAACTGTCTCATTGGGAGAGTGCAGTAACACATAAAAAGTAATATGAATCCAGAATAATTGGACTTGTAAGGAATTCATTTTTAATATAAAAGGACGGTGTGCTTTTTATTAGCAGACTGGTTCAAAATTTCTTGGAGATGAATCAAGATAAAAAAGCCCTTAATTAGAGAGATTTCCCCTGTTCTGTAGAGAGTCAGTGGTCAAGTCAGACAGATTTAACCACCTTGGAGTGGCCAAAAGCTGATTTTCCACATTTAAAAACCTGCTTTAGAGCAGAATTCCACTCAAATGAGATATGACATTTAGACCACCTCACCAAAAATACATCTCTATAATCTAACTTTTTAAAAATTTACTTTATATAAGTAAATATTGCTTGATCTAGCAATGAAAAACCTAGTCCAACACGCTGTCCAGCCAAGGGGATATCTGAATTCATTGCTCTGAATCACAAACGTCAAAGGAGCATCTTCCCTACCTGCCCTTTGGCTAATCTGGGGTGAGGTTTGGACATTTTTCATAACAGCACCAGGAAATTCTTCCTGAAGGCCTTTTTCTGTTCAATTCAACCACCAAGGGTCCTGAGAGTTTTCTTCAGATGAAATCTACAATTAGCAGAAATAACCTCAAATCCCTTGTTTATTTTTAGCTGACCAAGGTACAGAAATTACAACATATGTGTTAAGAGATCAATTTTCAAAAGTAGAAAGTAAGCTGAATATTTAAGAATACTCTAGAAGCCATTGGCAAATACTTTAAGATAATAAACCATGAAAAGACAGAAATAGATCAGGGTAAGTTCCCTCTCCCCAAGCAAAATTGCTGAAATCTCTGCTATTAATTCAGCAGTGTCCTGCACTTTTCAAAGAACAAGGGTTTGTGGGGTTTTTTTCTTTGTTTAACTTTTTTTGCACTCTCTTGACTTGAGCTCCTGTGGTGGCCCACACCATCACAGCTGCTGTAGCTCGCTCTGCAATGTCACCTCCTGTTAGTGCCAGGCAGAGGGGAAAGCCCAACATGACGTGGTGCAATCCTACATGGCCCTGCTGAATGTAATCTGGGCTGTCAGAGCATTGTGCTGCAGCCTTGAAAGGGAAAAAGGAATATCTGCTGGGGGATGTAGAGAGTAGAGGACCATGCTTTAAATGCCTCAGAGTTTATCCTTCAATAGCTCCCAAGGAACCAGACTCTTCATTGCTTATGTGAAACTTTTATGGTCTTCACTCTTCCCATCTTCTATATTTCTTTATTTTTGCTCTGAGCAAACCAAGCACTGCTTCCACCTAGTAACTTCTCACAAGGAATTCCACACTCCAGCATCAATGCCCAGAGCTTCAAAAGAGGCATTTCCATGGAATTTCCCCTGTAGGGCATTTAACTCCACCAGCAAGGCTTGTAGCACTGCCTCAGCCCCAGGGTAAACTCTCAAATCACCTGTTTCTCCCTGCAGCAAAGGCACAACAGGAAATAAAACCAAAGCAATCTGAGGAGCAGCTCCTCTGCCTCTCCACAGGGCTGCCCTCGCTCCAGTGACGCCTCATTTGGAGCAAGGTGCTGCTCGGGAAGGGAAGTGGCCAGCTCTGACTGCTTCCTAATTGGAGGCCATATGTTGTACTGACCACCTGTGGAAAGGTTTGCGTATCCCACTGTGAGGAAACATGCTGAAGTGTGGCCACAGAAGAGAAAGAAGATGTTTTAATAAACTGGAGACCCCTCTATGCAATCAATGCTGTCTGTGATGGTAATTTAACCAGGCAAGTTGGGAAAATTGTTCTGTTAAATGCTGAGTAAAGCCTCTCCCGTTACTCTTCATACCATGGCCAGTCTGTTAAGAGTAGTGAAAACATTTCACCAATTTCTCATCTTCATTTCAAGACTTTAGAATCAGAATAACAGCAAGCAAATTTCCATTAAAATTCGGGGGAAAAAACCATTTTAAAACGTTCTTAAAAAAAAGTTGAGAAAAATATTTGAGTGCCAAAGCTTAGCTGTGCATTTTCAGACCTTGCTAAAACCTGATGCCAAAAAATACAAGCAGGAATCCTCATGTGCAGAGGATCCAGGGTGCCCCTCAGGGCTGGTGTGCTCTGTTCCCCTTGTCCTGTCCCAGGGAAGTCACCAGGCCATGGTCAGGATCAATTAAAACACCTTTAAAATACACTTGAGAGCACTGTATCCTTCAGCTTCAGCCTCAAGTTCACCACCAAGGCTCAGACTGCTGATTCTGACACTGATCCCCTGGCCCATCCAGAAAATTGTTCACACTTTGTGCTGATCTGCAGAACTGTAGACCAGATATGGGAAAGAAGATTAAACAACTGCTCAGTCCTGAAATGGCTTTACATTGGTAAAGTGTTTGGGAGAGGAAATAATAATCAAATGCTTTCTATATTCTTCACCCAAATTTCACAATCTGGAGAAATAAAGGGCAAATAAATTTTTGTGCTATGGCCCAGGAAGTCTTCTCACTTTAAATTTATAAACATTTATGAGCTCGAGGTGGTACCTCCTGGTGAGCAGCCTTTTAGTGTGATCAGTATTTTGTACTGTGATCATCAGGCCATAATGACACCCCTATTTTATGTGAAAAGCAGTAACTGGGAGCCAGGTAATGTTTGTAGGAATGGATAACATAACTTTCAAGGCAGCTCATACAGCTGGAAGTTACACACACACTCTTGTACAGAGTAAGCAAGTCAGAAGCAATTTGTCTGACTAGAGATATTGATTAGACCAAAAGAGAAGATAGTTGGGAAACTGAGAACAGGGGCAAGAAGTTAGCATGGGGAGAGATACCTCCCAATGAAAGGAAGTGATGGGTAATTTATCATCTATGGAACATGGGGACATTAGCAGAGGGAAGGAGAAAAGTCCTGACTGATGAGTGTTTGCCTCCCTTCCAGCTAATTTGGCTTTTATGCAAAAGTTCCATCCTGTCACTTCACCATGTTCATCTTGCCAGCCACAACTAAAAGGTTCATTAGTATAACTAACAAACAAACAGGAGATGGAAGTAGTGAGCGCTCGAGCTAATGACAACAGACTGACTGGTACCTGGTACCTACTCCTATCACACAAGATCTGGGCTTTAAATTAAATAGTTCTCACATGAAGGTGAAAGCAGCTGAAATGCTACTTTTTTAGGTCTTTTGTATTCTCATTTCATAAGCCAGTTGTTGAGATCAGATGTGACCTGGTGATCTGTCTTCATACAAAAGCCAAATGGACTAGAGTGTTTTTATGAGAACAAACTAGAGGCAAATAAAATTTTAAATAGCTAACATCAGCTGTGACACTTCCTTGATCTGTTAAAAACGGCTTATGGGCGTCTGGCATCAGCGACAGCCTGGCAAGGTCCTGCACAGAGGCACAAATACAACCCGGGCAGGGAACGAATGCAGAGCAGCCCTGAGGAGGAGGACCTGGGGGTGTTGGTTGGTGAAAACTCCACAGGACCTGCTGGAACAAGTCCTGAGGAGACCAAGAAGATGCTCCAAGGGCTGGAGCCCCCCTGCTCCTGGCTGGGGGAGCTGGGGGTGTTCACATGGAGAAGAGAAAGCTCCAGGGAGAGCTCAGAGCCCCTTCCAGGGGCTCCAGGAGAGCTGCAGAGGGACTTTTTACCAGGACACATAGGGACAGAACAAGGGGAAATGGTTCAAACTGACAGAGAGCAGGTTTAGATAAGATATGAGGAGGAATACTGTGAGAATGGTGAGGTCCTGGCAAAAATTGCCCAGAAAAGCTGGGGATGCCCCATCACTGAAAATGTTCAGCGTCTGGCTGGATGAGGTGCTGAGCAACCTGGTCTGGGGAAGGTGCCCCTAACCAAGAAATTGAGATGGAATTAGATTATTTTTAAAGTCCCTTCCAACCCAAACCACTCTATGATAATATTAGCTTTGTCCAAATGATGATAAATGTTATTTTTTTCCAGTATAGCATCCCACAGCCCCCACTTAAAAAAGAAAAAGGGTTTTTCGTGGCTAAAATGTACAGCAGAGATCCCTTTCCTGCTCTAGCTTGCACTTGTGTGCATTGGATATATATTTTCAGTGTTATTTTGGGTTGCTGGCAGTCGCAGCAGTGTAGGAGGCAGCTGCTGCCCCAGGGTTGTGTGTTGCAGGTATTTGCAAGACTTCTGTAAAATGCAGGCTGCACCAAGAAACCCTCAGACTGCAGTGTGCTGCCTCATGCAATAATCTGAATTTGAAATAACTACTTTGTAATGAATGGGTCAATGCTGGACTATTTAAATGCTTGCACCCTGTTACAATTACAGAAATCCCCACCAATGCCTCATGATAGTTTATCTAGAAAGGATACAACAAACTGTAGCTTCCAGTAGAGCAATAGCCATCTTAAAAGATTAATTTAAAAATATAAATCATATATCAAAATGCTCTCCACATTTTCCTGGCTACTCCAGAGTTCCTATGTCAATATCTCAATAATGACAATGTCACAAGTGGGTAAGATTCCTGAAGACAAGCAGTGATTTTGTGTGCCTGACAGGAGTCCCTGGAAGAGGTGAATGACTTTTATGTGATGCAGCTCGTTCCTCTCTGCAATTTGAGTCTGTTAAGCAAAAACATCTCAGGTCACCAATCACCCTTCAAAATCCAGGCTGTTCATCACCACAGCACATATGTCCATAAAAGGAAGAAAAGCTTTAGCATCAAAAATATGGAAATAGGCCCAATAAATTTGGTCCTAGGATTTGTTTTTTAAAGTCAGAAAACTATTACTGCCAGACTCTTTGCTGGGGCTATAAGAGAATGATCATTTTCCCTTGTAATGGTTCTGACATAAAGTGTGTATCAAAAACTGCAAACGCTTCATATCCATCCAGCTGTGCTGAGCAATAAACATGATAATTATGCAGATAAGGCTTAAATAAATTCCTATACCTAAGGGCAGCTGAATGCTTTTTTAAGCAAAACAATAATTAACCCTCTATAGGGCTGAATGAGCACAGACCTTTGCTCTTTCCCAAGGTGGGAAACCTGAATTTTGGCACCTCTCAGGCATCTGTCATGGATATAAATGGGTCAGGGCTCTGCAGAGGAAAGAGCTCCAGGGCTGTTCCTTCTGAGGTTCTGAAAAGGGTCAAGAACAAAATCTACTAATTTCTATACCCTGATGCTGGAATTTGAGGTGAGTTTCAGACAAATATCACAGGAATTGCAGGTAAAGGGAGAGAAGATCATAAAACACCAGAGGAACTGTCACTGAAAGACAAAGAGGAGTTCTGAGCCTGGCAGTGAATGAAGTCCCTTGCAGTAACTGGGAAGCTCAAGGGCTCTCAAGAAGGACCAAACTGCTGCAGTGCAATGAATTCTGACACTTTGGTGATCTGCAGAACTGCACACAGGCACGTGCTCAGCTCAGCACCAAGATGAAGGTGTTCATTTTAAGCTCTTTCATTAGGTTGAAGCTTTGTTGTGTTTTACCTGGGATGTCTGACAAGCCAAGCCTCTCTAGGAACTGCTGCTGCTTGAGGAACCCTGAGACCCATGCTAGCAGAGGCTTTGGGCTGGCAGGACAAGCAAGGCCAGCTCCTCATCCTCCTCATGGCAGCCACCAGCAGGCTGCAATGCCTTTGTGGCTGTTCTCACCACCATGTGTGACTACTTCAGCTATAAAATCCTTCACTACAGAGATTCCATGGTCACACAGGTGTTATTTTACAAACCGAGTGCTGAACTAAATGGTTTGCCACACTGTTCCATAACAAATGATGATAAATCCTTCATGTATATACTGTCCCTTCCCTCTTCATTCCTCTTGTCATTTTTTGAACTAGGGTTGAATATCAAAAGGAGTCAAAAATCTTCTCAACCCACAAAGCTTCTGGCTTTAAAGCCAGCATAAGAAACATGGAAATTGTCAAACTGGTTTTTATGCTCCTGAGTTCTAACACAGCACCTGTCAGCCATGGCAGAATGATAGAGAAAAGATCTAAATTGCCCCTTCCATGGTGAGGAACTGGGGGGAGTTACCAACCTCAGACTTTTCTGCATCACTGTGATTACCAGACACTGCATTTCCCTTCCAGAATGTTTCCTAATGGCTTTTGGAAGCCATCCAAACCTTTTATCCCCACCAAATCACAGGGTAACAAACTCCACAATTCGGTTATGCACGATGTGGAAATAATGGTTCTTCTGAGTTTCTAACCTGCTGTGAGATTCAGATGCTCCCCCAGTCCCCTTATTGTGAAAAGCAGTGAATAATCACCCTTCTGCATTGCCTCCCCACTCCCAGCCCTACAAGTGGCTGCTGCAGCACTGCCCCACCACAGCTCTGCCTGGAGGGACAGTGCTGGTGACAAGTGACAGATGGCAGGAGCTCCAAGCTGAGCCTGCTCTTGAATCGCTGAGAATACAGAGCTGTGGCTCCTGTTTAACAAACCTCCATGAGCAGTCCTGCAGGAGGGGTGAAAATTAAGAATTTCTCTCTGCTCTAAAGAAAAAGAAAAGAAGGAGAAGGAGGAGAAGAAGGAGAAGGAGGAGAAGGAGGAGAAGGAGGAGAAGGAGGAGAAGGAGGAGAAGGAGGAGAAGGAGGAGAAGGAGGAGAAGGAGGAGAAGGAGGAGAAGGAGGAGAAGGAGGAGAAGGAGGAGAAGGAAAGGAAAAATTAAAGGCAGACCTGGCTCTGCCCACTGAGTCTCCCCAAAGTTCACCCAAGGCAGATCTGCTGTGATCTACTTCTCTTGTTTTTGTTTGTATTCCCCCAACAGAGATGAGCAGAGAAGGACTCAGACCTGATCATCACCTCTGTCTGGATTTTAGAGCCTTACCTATAAATCTGAGCACAGATGTAATCGTCTTAGATTCCAAAAAGCCAGGTTAAGATGGAAAATTAAACATGAAAAGTTTTCTCTTCTCCCTTTCATGCACTGACTCTTTCAAAAGCTCATTTCTGCAGGCCTCCCATTGACTACTTCTGTTCTAGGAAAGGACATCTCCAAAGCCATGTCACTCTGCATAAGGAGCTCAGATCTCAGGGGAGGCTGGAAACCCAGCACAGCCTTTCTGAGGAGCGTGGGCACAGTGATGATGATTTCAGAGGGCTGGCTGTCCTGTAGAGTGCCATGTCAAGACAGGCAAAATCCCCTTGAAGTCCATTCTTCAGAGCTGGACGGTCCTGGCTCAGCCTGAAGGGATGAATCAGACATCCCAACTGGATCCTGGAGGCAGAAGGGAGAAGAGCCTCAGGTAGTCCCTGTGCCAGTCCTGTAACCAATTGGCCAGAGAGGTGCTTAGTATGAGTGTCATCCCTACAGCTGTTCTGGTTTTACCCTTAGACAAATGTCCTGGGGCTTGCTGCTTCTCCCTGCAGGTCTGTGAGGCTCACAGACTTTCTTCACTTACAGATAAAAATCTATAATTTAGACAAGTCAGTCTGTGAGAAAACTAGGGTATACAGAAAAAAGAATATTCAGTCTTTTATCAGCTTCCCTTGCATGGACAAACCAGGAACAGGACACCTCTGAACTTCATCAGAAGCAGAGCTGGCACACCTCTATGAACTCTTAAAAACAAAGGAAGACTACACAGTGGGTCCAGGGCCTATTTCAGACTGAAAGATTGGATGGAAAAATATCTCCAGGAGGACTAACTGAGATTAAAGAACACAATGTCAAGTCAACTCCTGCTGCATTGGGATCTACCAAAACTGCCCAGTTCTGTTCAGTAGAGTACTTTGGGTTTATCTCCCCACCTGGAAACTATTAAATTATATAAATCAGAAGCTTAACTAAAGGCCAGAAAGTCTCTTTTTTTTTTTTTTTTTCCTGTAGACTCACTGGTTTCACACATCTCTCTTTGGGTTTCAATCCTCTGCTACAAAGCCACCCTCACCCTCTCACTGCCCCATTCGATCTCGTGGCACTCACACAGAGAATTTCCTGCCAAAACACATTACTCTGCAATTTCCTGCTCTGAGCTGCCCCTGTGCTCATCTCCCTGGTCCCAGTGTCCCCCAACAGCTTGGAGTCATATGCTCCCACCATCTGACCCCTGGACTCCTCTCCTCCGCTGGAGATGCAGGTTGAACCTGGAGCCAAGGGGAGCTGAGCTCCAGCCCTTCCAAAGGGCTCAAGGGCCCAGCACCAGATGGTGGAAAGCAACTCCTAACCAGCAGGAAAATGATGCTTTCCTCTCACAAACTGAAATGTCAATAAAAAGCTGACTGTGTATTCCAAATTCAGCCTGAAAGCCGATTCCATTTTTCAGTTCAGAGCTTCAGCCTTCATAATGCCACAGAGCAGCTCAAGTCTAAGTAACACCACTCAGTGCCTCCTTTGGTGTCTGAGAGGGATTAGGGAGGACCATGCCAGGCAACTTCTCAGTGGGTACAAAATTCCTGCTCAAGGAAGGAAGTGCTACTTCTTGTTCTCCTCATAGCAGCAATAATGAAATCCCTGCTGCAATAGGAGGAATGAAAACTGCAAAGAACTTAAATTTTCAGTAAGGTTATAATCTATTCTGGGAATATTCTCTTCATGGATGTTAATCTGAAAGCTTTTACTTCTAGTAACAATCATTCCTACATTTTCAAAAAATCATAGAGGGGTTTGAATTGGAAAGGATTTGATGGATCATCTAATTCTAACTCCTTTCCACAGGCAGGGATGTCACTCTCCAGAGCAGGTTGGTCCAAGCCCTATCCAATGTGGCCTTGGACACTTCCAGGGCTGGGGCAGCCACAGCTGCTCTGGATAACCTGTGCCAGGGTCTCGCCACCCTCACAGTAAAGAATTTCTTCCTGAAATTCTAATTTCTTTTTTCTGATTTCTTCCTAATCTAATTTTCTGATTTCTTCCTAATCTAAATATTCCCTCTTTCAGTGTAAAACTGTTCCCCCTTATCCTACCACTATCTGGCTGTGCAAAAAGTCACTGTCACTGTCTTTTCCAAACCCTTTGAGCCACACTCACCCTACACTCTGCAGGTGCCATCCAATCCAGCAGCTCATCATTGCTGCTTGCTGCTTTTAAGGCATCTTATAAAAAAATAAATACTGTGCACACCTCTAAGTGAAATGTGATGGTTTTGTGTGAGACAAGTGTTTTTCAGGGCTGATCTTTGGTCAGGATTCCCAATCCTTCCTGTATTCCAGCCACTTCCAGAGCAGCTCTGGGAGTCCCTGGTATTGCACTGTGCTTGTTATACATTTAAAAATAACTTCTGCTCTCTCAAGTAGGAGCCAGAAGCTACTGTAACTTAGCAACATGACCAAGCACCAAGAGTGCACAAGATACCCCCAAGACCCACCTGCTCCCTCGTTGTTCTTATTTATTTGCCAAGAGTTTGTTATTTACTGATAAGCAGAGCATTACCCCCACACGTATGCTCCACATTTACCCACCAAATTCACTGTTGACAAAGGAGTTCATAAGCAAACAAGAAATTAATAAAGCCCTGTATACATAAGTGAAAGCTGATAAGATCAGTAATATCATCTGTCAGGCAAGTTAGTATAATCAACTTGCTAATTGCATGAGAAGTACAAGAAAGCCATTTGCTTTGAAGAAACTTAATTCCCTAAATTTGAGTGTGGCTCTACCAGTCTAAACATTTCCTTTTTATGTGGTACATATCAAAACATATGACCTGCTTTCTTCTGATCATTTGATCTGCAAAAATACAACATAAGATGGCTTGTTCAGGGCTGCATCCAAAGTCCAGAAGAAATCAATGATAACTATGAGAAAAAGACAGAGCTTTTTGCACACCAAATCTTTTTCTTGTACATTAATTAGTAATTATGCCTCGGAATTTTTTCAAGTGAGCTATTTCTCCTGCTGACTCTTGCATTTTAGGCTATGGGAAACTGCATCTTCATTCTCAGGGGTAACATTGTTAAAAAATATGAACCCAGAGATAGGATTCTTAAATGAGGCTTTCTTTTTTCTGATTTCTAAATGTGGAATACCATAAGCTTACATTAAAAAAAAAAAAAAAAAATCATGCAGACAATAAAGCACAGAATTGGAAGTTGAGGTTTTGGGTCTTTACTTCTTTTCTTTCTTTGTTCTTTAAACTTCCCCTTGAAAAATGCCAATCTTGTACACAATTCCACCTACCAAGCAAGAGGCCATTGAAGGCTGAAAAAGCAATCAAAGCTTGGGTAAGTGATAAATTGTCTTTTACACTGGTAATTAGGTTGGAGACAGCACTGACTTATTTCTCAAAAGACCACAAAAAATGACCATTAAATGCTTCTACAGAAAGCTGAGGAAGTGGAAAGCTCTTCCAGCTTGTGCTCCCTCTGAGAAATCTACCCCTCCATGTGCCATGGTCATGCATGATCCTGGTTATGGTCCTGGCATAGCCAGCATCATTTTTCATTTTTCAGAACCAGCCCAGAGGCTGCCTAGATCAATGCTCAGCCTTGGGAGCAGACACCATCCCTTTCCCATTTGGGTCTTGGGCTCAGGAATAGTAAAGAATCTCTCTTAGGCCTGGAAATCAAATCAATCTTGTGTGCGCTTGGCGATGTCGCCTTTCAGGGGTGTTTTGCTTTGTTGGATAACACACAACAACTCTACAGGGGGGTTTTTTGGTCTCACAGGATCTCAGTGACGTCTGTGGCATGTTTAGTCTCCTCCTGAGGCAGTGCTGGGTCTGTGCACTCTCTGTCACAGCACAGGCCCAGCTCCTGCACAATGAACACTGCAAAGCACGACAGGTTCCTTTATCTCCAGCCTAACAGGTATCTTTATCTGGGCTCAGCTGACAGTGGTCTCTAGGCAGGCCTTTAAAAAACCTCCCCATTATGTTTCACTCATTCACTCATGGTTTGGCATGAGCCAGTCCAGCTGCTTGTGAAAGAGAGAAGAAAGAGGAAGCAGCAGCAGCCGTGGCTCAGCCTTTCCCTGGGGACCTCTGGTGCCCCTGATCAGTTTGTGTTCCTTCTCCTTGCTATCAGCCATTCCATGGAGGTTTCCTTGCTGCTGAGCTGGTGCCCTCATTAGTGAACTAGAGAGCACTGGCAATGAGCTGCAGCCCTGCGAGGAGCTCTGCAGGGGCAGCACCATCCCTGTCCTGCTGACATCCTCAGCAGCAGCACCCCTGGCTGACCCCTGAGCACAGCAACCTCCAAACCCTCAGGGAGAGGGAGTGCTACAGCAGCCAAACCCACAGCAAAACACCTTTTCTATGGATGGCCTCATCTTCTTTCAGTGTTTAAGTTCCTCTCCCTGAGAAGCAAGCAGTAACTCTTGTTTAGAGTGACCAGATTGATGGGGGCTCTGAAACAATCCTGCCTCTCTGAGCTGTTGTTATCCTCCCTTCAAAACATCCCCTGGGCACCACAGGAGTGCTCATAAAAATGCTGTGCAGCCAAAGGTTCCTCATTTAACCTCCCAGAAGAGGTTAAACACCTCAAGCTTAAAAACAAAACCCAGCTCAGGTATTAAATGACCAGCCTGTGGCTGCACAGCAAAGGTGAGTACCGGACCAGAAGCCTACCAGCAGAGAAAATTGGTCTTTAATAATTAAAACATGTAAATTTGCATCATGATTCCACTGGATTATGACCAGAAAACACAGCTTACCCACTTCTATGACCAATCATTAATTTAAATTCCCTGTGCATACAGAAATACAGTTTTATATTCACATTATATTGTGGTTTTCATGATCTAGTTTTGCTTCCCTTTACGCTTCCAGAACAGGACACCTTAATAACACTCAGAATAAAGGACCTTAAACCTCCAGCAGAGAAGATACCTTTATCTTGCCTTAATTTGTACTACTTGTATCAGAATGGCATTTTTAAGATTAAGATGAAGAGATATAAATGTAATCTCTCAGGAGTTTAACCAAGCTACCTGTGGGCCTGATGTTCTTATTGTTTGCCTGAGGAAAACAAATCTTTCATCCTTATCTATGTATTTCTTTGCTAATTAAAATGCATGGACTGCTTTAAACACTATTTACCCAAGAGGCCTTCAGCAGTGCTCTTTCACCATTAAAAAAAATTTAAAAGAACATACAAGCATTTGGAAGGTTTTAAAGATGCCACATACAAAAGCCACTCATTAATATTCCTGAAGAGTGCTATTATCAAAGCAGGATATTAACACTACAGGTCTAGCTATACAAAACAATTGCCAATCTAAACACATGGCAACAAGTGAAATCAGAAGCAGTTGGAGACAGACACAGAGAATGTTCTCAGATCTTGTCAGCTGTTGCAGAGAGCTGAGCAATTCAATGTCACCATTTGCATTTTTCCCTGGGTATTCCCAACACGATGCAGAAAACCCTGCAGCAGTGAGAGAAAATTATCCAGAGCAAATTGGGAGGGTTTGCAGTGCTGCTAGCAATGATTCTGTTATATTCCAAATTCAATTAGAAAGGGAGGCAGCTAAAACAGCAGCACCTTGCTGATGAAGCAAATCTTTCCCAGGCTGAAGGATAAAGCAGCATTTCCAAAGTCTGCTCATGCAAGAGATTTTACAAAACCTGACGACCACAAACCCAAGTTCAACAAGTTCTGCTAATATCCTTTGCTTCTGCTTGCCTCAAATCAGCCCAGAAACATTAATTATGGGTGTGGACCTGCAATTACAAACAAATGAGTGATCAGATCTCTGTGATTTTCTGCTTATCAGCCAGCCTGCCTTCGTGGTATTTCAAGATAATGCATCTCAGTCTGTGTGTGCAATAGATTAGGGCCAGGCATGTGGTCAGTTCATCAGCACAGCAACAAGCAGGAAATTATGAGGCACAGGAACTCACATGCTTGGAATATCAGCAACTCTGAGAAAAGGTGAGTGCCATGAAAAAGTCAGCTTTTGCCCTTGATTATTCTTATTATTACCCCTGTACCCATTTTACTGATGGGCAGGCCAAGGCAACAAGAGGTTACTGAATTGAGGCCACACAGTGTATGAGTAGAGGCAGAGACTGAAAAGCTGCACTCCTGCTATTTTCCCCTGGACTTTTCCCTGTAAACAGAAACACTCACACTTCTTTTAGCAGAATTTAGAGTTTTTAGCAGACTTGCTTTGCAGTTGAACAATTAGGAACTCTTCCATGATAAGCCACCTTCAGAGATGGGTAAGACTGGAAATAAAATTAGAGCAAATTTTGAAGTGTCTATATTTAAGTGAAAAGAAGGAAGTAGAATGACATTCCTCTGGGATAAATACCCACTACACGTGTGTCTGTAAAATTAGTGATACCATCTAAATTAAGATAACTCATCCTTATTACATTGTAATGCCCTTGTGCCTAAAATTCACACACCCACTAGGAAGAGAGGGTGGTGGGGCTCTGCCCAGGCTCCCCAGGGTATGGTCACAGCTCCAAGGCTGCCAGAGCTCCAGGAATATCTGGATAATGCTTTCAGGCACAGGGTGGGACTGTTGGGATGTCTGTGCAGGGTCACAGAGAGAGTTGGGCTCAATGATCCTTGTGAGTCCCTCCCCACTCAGGATATTCTGTCATTCTCATACAAATCTATCTCAGAAAAGCAAGTCTTGCTCCCAGACCTTCTATTCAGGGGTGCTACACAAACTGAGGGAATGTGTCCATATTTTAGCACCCTACTTCTGTCTTGTGTCATGTTGTCCTTCTGGAAGGAAGGAAAGCAACCGAGGACCACCTTGGGATCCTGCAAACCTGAGTGGAAACCAAACAGAAACTGGAACTTTCTGCCTTGACATGAGCAATGTGAAAAGGCTAGAATCAAAATCATCCCATGTGCAAGCAACGGGAGAGCAGAGATCTGATAGGACCCAACTTTCAGAAGCTGGAATCCATTTTAGCAGAATTAACTGACAGCATAAATGCAACAACTTCAGCTGTTTATCAAGTGACTGGTGCATACAAATCAAGGATGCTCAGTGTCTAAATGCTAATGTCTTCATAGACTGTGCAAGCACGAATTTGCACCTACAACAAGTGGAAGCCACTTCCCTTAAACCTTAACAAACATGACTGAGAGAAAGGAAAATGAGAAAGGCAACATGAATATTTCAGGGTGTGCATTCTGAAAGCTTTGGTGCAGCTGCACATTTCCAATTAAATTCAATTGGAAACTCACATCTAAAACCTTGAGCAATGCATAGGTAAGTCAAAGGGTTTGATGTCAGAGGATGATTCTCAGAGTCAACTGCTTTTGTTCAGCAGAAGCCTTCACAGAAGAATGAAGCACAATCTCTCCTCTTATAGAAAGTGGAGGCTGAAGGGAGCAGGAAGGGAAGTAGGAAATTCAGAATAGACATTGGTATAATTCTGTCCAGCTCAGTATCTAAGGAATCACACTGACATTATTTGTAATGGAAATGATACAAAGAGGTCAGGTTTTGGCTTTTCCATTACCCATCATCAGACAGGATTCAGAACAATTTCCATTTTATTTGAAGCAGCAAGCCCAATCGGATGAAGGTAGCTCCTGGATAAAAGGATCAACCACTGATCCAACTCTAATCAGCACAATGATAATTCTCTTACCTCCAGCAGGATTAATCTGATTGTTTGAATAAACAATTTGGTTCATCTTTTGGAAGCAATCAGAGAGCCCAGATGTCTTTGGACATGTGTCAGTGTTTTACTGTGTAGCAGGGTCTGCTTTTCAAAATACTCCCATGGTTATCTCCTTTTCCTGGGCTTTCGTTCCCATCACACCCCAATTTGATTTTGGGATATTAGACTGGAAGATCGAGTTCAGGAGCTCATCTACTGCCCTCCAGCAAACCCCTCATGCTACAGCTACCTGGAATAAATCCTCTGGAATGTGCAGAGTGGGGCCTGAACCTGCAGCACTGTTTTGCTCCACAGCTGTGTCCCCCTTGAGACCATGTTCATTAATATGTGCACAGCCTTCATGGCCTCCTGAGCATGGTCACACACGTGTCCATAGCCACAAAGAGTTTGCATTAAAAAGCATTGCAGATGCTGGAAAAATAATCTTTCTTTTGTGTATGACAAGTTGGAGTCTACTAATGTTGATTTGCAAAATTCCAATTATAAAGGACAATCTAGGCTAAGCTGTTTCCAGCAGGAATCAGAGACTGCCATATTCCCCTCAGATGTGATGTGACAATTTTTTGTCTCAATATTTTTGCTCTGAAGATGTTTTCTCTTTACAAATTTTTAGTAATTTGTGTTATTTTGTGACATGTCTGTGGCATTGTATCTACATATCATTACTCCAAGTTGTCATGTCACTTTCCACAAGACTACTGCTGCCATGTCAAATCCTCCCAGAGCAGAGCACTTGCTTTTCTTTATCATTAAGGGCAGCTGCTACTCTGTACAAATTGAAACATCAATATACTGCAGAAAGGTTCCAGGCTGCTGGAAACAGTTGCTCCTGAAATTAGTACACCAAATGCTTATCTTTTTCTTTTTTTTTTTTTTTTTCTTCTTGTTCAAAGTGTTAACCTGCATCACTCCAACACAAACAGGAGGCATTTTGTTCAAAGAAACAAAGTGAAGGGGGTTCAAACATCCAGAGCCTGGTTTTGAATGCCTAAACCGACAAAAAGTATGTGAGAGAAGGTCATATTTTTAGATACCTTTTGTACCTAACAGTACATGCAGAGATCACAGAAATATCAATTGTAGTCATAAAGGAAGCCTTTGACATATCTGGAAATTTAAGCTTGCATCAATTGCATCCCACTGCAGTGCTTTAACCATAAACCATTCATCCTGGCACAGCAACAAGTCAGATGAAGATAAAAGAGGAAAAGAGAGAAGTCAGTGAGATTATGCACACCAGAGTAACTGTTTATATTTCAATTTTTCCCTGTCAATTGCTCAAGTGCAGTTGAATAAAATAGGATTCAGAAAATAAATCTCTTCTTAGATATCGTCAAAAGGGTCATAAATTTCAGTACCCTTAGAAATGTCGTTCTTGGGGCCTTAACTCAGGTCTAGGAGAATTGCATACACCAACATTGCAGATTAGCACCAGTTCAGCTTTTGAGTGAATGAAGATGTCAGAAGAGATCAAATACATTTTGTTATGCTGTAGAGGCAAGACAATGGTGGAGCCACTGTGCAAAATCAGGAGTGAAAAGAACTCAAGAGTAAAAGTCTCATTTGACAGGGACATGTTCCAGTGTGCACACAACCTCTCCTGAAGTGCTACAGGCTTCAGAGTGACTGCAGGATGGAGGAAAAGCTTTCATTCCTTCCATCAACATCCCATTCAAAAGTCAGGCAATAGCAGCATCTGTGTCTGGAAGACTAAACTTAAAAAAGCTACAGATGGTAGAAAAATTAATTTTGAAAAATGAAATTGCATTTGTTTGCAGGAGCAAACAGGCATAGCTTAAATTTAGGTTTGCTCTCTTACTTTTCCATGCTAAAGATATGCAAAGAATGGAGGATGGGGAAAAGCAAATTTATGGCCACAGTCTCCCTCCAGCAGCTTCTCAAAAGAAGTCAAATTTAGTTTTACATTAAGTGCTCTGCAGTACTTGGATCACAAGTTCACAAGGGCATGGAAGTAGTTTGCATATAAAATAAACAAGCAAATAAAGCAGAGGGAAACTCATGAAAAGGGAAATTTGGGAAAAGCAAAAACAAAGGCAGAGTGATCAGGGGGTAGAAAAGTATCTCCCACAGATAGCTCCATCTCTCCATTTTCTTCTCCATTTCCAAGTCCAAAATATGGACCAAGCACCATCAGAGTAGCAGACACTAATCCATCATCAAACATTCCTTTTGATTGCAGGCAGGGAAAGGAAGGAGCTGCAGTTTGCTCTGCAGGGAGGGTTCAAAGGCACCCCCAGAGCCTGGCACAGGGCAGGGTTTGCTCACCCCCAGAAGGAGCACAGACCTGGCACAGAGCAGGATTTGCTCTCCTCAGGTCCCTGGGTAGCAGCTTTGCTCTGCTCTGCGGCTGGGACATCCCAGTGGCACCAGTGTGGGAGCAGCTGATCTCAAATGGGGATCATGCCAACCTGGTTTATCATAAAACTACTGGGAAATAATTTAGGGATGTTACCAGGAGTTTCTTTTACTAGCAAAGAAATTCAGGGCTTACACAGTGCTTTGGCCTTTTTTCTTTTTAGTGAATTAGAAAAACACTGATTAAAAGTCAGTCTTACACGTCAGTTTAAGGTAACCTTCTTTTGCACTCTCTTTCTCAGCAGACAGCAACACTACCTTTGAAGATAACCATTCATGCATAAAATTACTAATAGAGACCATCTATCTGACAAATGTCTGTTCCTTAATAATTCATATCACTTGATCTATTTTCAAAGGTTAGTCTTACATTTAAAATTACAGTTCTGAATAGGTCAGCCTGTTACTTAAAGATAAATTACTCCACCTCTCCGTGTTACTGTGTTGTGTTTTGATAATGACAGGCTTTTTATTCCCATGCTTTCCTCTTCCTTCTCAGAATCAGCAAAGTAGCAGCACAACCCACCTTGCCCACACCTTCCAGAAGTCCCATTTTGATTCTTTTTGGCTAAGGCAGTCTGAGCACCAACTTCCAGTCCTTTACCTGCTTTTAGCAAAGGCTTAGGAAAGACTCAGCGCTGCAGGGTGAAAAGATGAATCAATGATGTGTGCTAGGACTAAGCTTAGTCCTGCTGTGTGGGAGCTAAAATGCTGTATAACCAATGCTATTACATTCATAGTAATTAAAGGATCATTTCTGCTCTCCTCTAGATAGATAAAGCAATAAAATGACAATGTTTAAAGAGGGAATGCCAGTGTAATGTTCATGCATTTAACAACTACCCAGGAGATATGCATTGTAAATATACTTATAACAGAGAAGTTCCTACTGTTTTATATAAGGAAGCATTTTGTGCTGGTAATTTCATACCACTGAGTAGTCTGGAAAGTTACTTGACCACAGACAACTCATTGTTTTCTTTTTTGAGCACACGGTATTGGTATTTTTCTATGATTGTGAAGAACTGTCAGGTTATAACAGTTTGTCACATATCTTATTACAAATACATTTCTGAACTACTGAGGGTGAAAAGCTCTTCTCAGGCAACCCAGACACATGCACAGCAGATCAGAGCACCCGTCTGTTAGCTCAGCAGTGGCAGGAGGGGAGGAAAAAGCAATGTTTGGGGCTGTGGACACTCTGTGTGAGCTGCAGCAGGAGAAGGTCTCAGGAACAGAGCCAGGAGAGCACAGAGCTGCTCCCAGGTCTGAGACAGGACAGCCCCACCCTGCACAGACACCACCTGCACAGGGAAACTGAGATGGAAAGCAGCCCCAGGGAACTGCTGGATCTTGTGCAGCAGTTCTGCAGGATTTCTCTGAGCTGTGCTCCTGATGTAATAGCTCAGGTGTGTCACAGACATCTTTTTATGAAAATCCTTTCCTTAGGATTTTTCCTCCTGAGAGGCTGAGAGGCCTCAGGAACAAAATGTAAACAATGGTTATCTGCTGCTGTGGAATGCAACAGGTGCATCTGTGATTGGTCTCATGTGGCTGTTTCTAATTAATGGCCAATCACAGTCACAGAGTCTGAGACAGCTGCCTTTGTTATCATTCTTTCTTATTCTATTCTTAGCTTAGCTAACCTTCTGATGAAACATTTCCTTCTATTCTTTTAGTACAGTTTTAATGTAATATCTATCATAAAATAATAAATCAAGCCTTCTGTAACATAGAGTCAGATACTCGTCTCTTCCCTCATCCGAAAACCCCTGTGAACACCGTCACACAAGTGGAATAACTGGCCTTTGCTTTGCAGATAACAACAAAATGAGAATCTGCATGACCCTTTAAAACAGACTCAGAGTTCACTCTGTCTGCCATGAAGCCAATGCTGTTGATGCAAGTGTCTCTACTGGGCTGTGCACCCCATCCTCTCCAGAGTTAATCAGGACAGGTTTAGAAATAATACATCCATTTCAAATGTGATTTCCTGAGGCCCCTTCTGAAGTAACAATACATTTATATGAAGAGCAAGAAGCCAGCATCTCCAAAACAAATACTACACAAACAAGCATCAGGTTCCAGGCACAAACACCAGCAGTTACCCAGAGGCAAATTATTCACAATGTTTTATGATAAACAAATCAGTGATACATAAAGAGACCAACCAACCCCAGCTACAAAAATTCCAAATCCCTTTTGCAGATGCCAGACAGGAGAGAAGAGCCCAGCCCAGCATATGAGCAGCCACCAGGGTCTCAGGACAGAGGAGCTTTTGTCAGTGTAGCCCATCGAGTGTGCAAAATGCCACAAGGGACTTGCAGAAAATTTTGACACTGCTGTGGGTATTAACAGGGCAACCCCTCTAATGCTCAGATTGCCTGTCCTTTACCTACCCAGGGTGTAAATGCTGATTTTCCTGAAGCATTTGGCTCCTCCTCTGCATCTCCCACCTGGAGGTGGCACTACCCTGGGTGCAGCAGTGCCCCAGAACAAAGAGTTTCCCGCTCCACTGAGAGCAAACACAGCCAAGGCAGAACTACAAATCTGTTATTTCAGACCCTGGGCAATCAATGATTCACAAAGAAACAAAGCAGATTCAGATGGCCCTAGGGAGACTACCAAAGGTAGAGTAAGAGAAAGAATGGATGAAATGCATAGTCTGTGTTTTTTATTTTTGTTTTTTAGCTAACTAGATACGAAGGGCTGCAAACTTGGTGTATCCCATTGCCAGCTCTTCCTTGGATCAGCAGAGTCTCTGTTTACTGTAAGGGGGTGTACCCAAATGTAGGGGTTCAGGAGAGGCAAGAGTGGTGTAGGAAGCTGCAGCCCACAGGGCAGGGTTGCACCAGTGCAAGAGAGGCTTTCACTCCACTGGCAAATGTGAATTGTCATGTTCAGTCCATCCATTATTATTCCTTTGTACATGGTTGTGACACCTAATTCTCCCAGGGCTTGTAAAGCATGAAAAACCCCATATCTTCACCACAACCTAAAACATTTAAAATGTTTTAAATTGTGTGGGTTACCCCAGATCACCTTCCCCACTGAGAAACTAATTCAGACTGCCTTAAGTGCAGTCTTTTCAGCAAACTGTGACCAATGAATCCACCTTTCTTACTTCAGAGTGTGGACCTGTTCTTGACATGGAAGGATAGAGTCGCTACAGTTAAAAATACCATCAACAGCAAACCCATACAAACAAAAAAATCCCACCCCAAAAGCCATGACATTATACAGCAAGCAGCATGTCTGTACATCAGCACAGACAAGGAGCTCTGACTCCAGCCATACTCCAGCTTCTTTTTGCTAATCTATTTCAGCAAGAGCTGGGCAAGACAAAGCCTGATGCCTGCAATCCTCCCAGCCCAGGTGGAGTCTCATTTTTCCAGCCAGCAATCCCACACTTGCTGTACCTAGAGCCTGTTCTGATTCTCCCAGCTTGGGGCCCCGCTGGCCTTTCCTTTGCCACGACTCTCACTGTGTGATTATCTACATTTGCTCGTTTGCTCTGTGATCATCCAGAGGCCACACTGCAGGATCCTTGCTGCTTTAACATGCACCAAATCCCATCAGTTCCAGTGCTGTGGCTGGCAGGGCAGGCTCTCATTCCTCAGTCACCCTCTCAAGTGCCAAGGCACCGAGTTGCCAGCGCTGTCTGATTGCACCCAGAGCCAATTTCATCAGCCTTCTGCCAACCTGGGCCTTATCTGCTCCCCAGAATTAATTCCTGCTTTGCTGCAATGCACAACCAAAGCTTTAAGTTCCTTGGCCAATTTATTACAATTAGTCTTTCTGCAGTGCTTTTGGTCTTCTTTTTAATTGTCCCACAGAGGCTGTGGTTCTGAGAATTACTCCGTGCACTCCTCTGCTTCCCCAGATCCCACACTTTGATGGAGAGGCAAATAGTTACTTTTCTACCCCCATTCCCTCCTGTACATGTAAATCAAGCAAACTGAAGCAATTGAGGCAGTGCTCAATGCTCAGGAGTGTGGCACTGAAGGTGGGAGAGGAACTGACAGGTGGCAAAAGTGCAGCTCAGTTCCTCCACTTTGGGAAGTTTATTCACAATAGATTTCCTCTGATCAAATCACCTTGAGTTGGTTTGTCTGTTCATTTTCTGTTTGCTATCTCAGCTTAGTGCTGGTATGAAAACAACCACACCAGGTGTTTTCTACAGTGCCCCATCCCAAGTAATCCTCTCCAAGAGTGGTGGGGACCCATCTGGAGGATGGCCCAGCATCACCATCAGAGGAAGAAATTCACCTTTTACACCTTCTTCTCAAAATTCTTCCTTTCACATCTATTAGCATCTAGATTTACTGTCTATGAAAAGTGTTAGGGCATCAGTCCTGCCTGCAGACATGTAGAAAGAAGGAATTTGTAGTGTTTAAAGAAGGGAAAAGACTTCAAGGGATGTCTCTTGAGCTGGAAGTTAGGGTAGGCTGCCTCAGGGCTGCAAGTTAAGGATTTGTGAGAACCAAACTCCCATTAGTTCCCAGGTTGGCAATCCCTTTTTCTTTCTCTGCAGAAGACAGGATGGATTCTGAGGTGGTCCTCAGCAGGACCTCCCCCATGGGCATCAAGGCCAACTGCCCTGAAGACAGAACTGAGAAATCTGCTTGCCCTGAAGCTTCACCAAAACGTGAAGACCTGAACCATGCAAAATCCTGATGCTCACCTAATTCTACCAAGAGCCAAATTTCATTGCCTCTGGTACAGAAATATTATTTGCCTATATTACTTAAGATTTATAAAGCACCCAAAATTCTCTGAGGGACTGCCAAGCATTGAATTTATTTATGTATAAATCACACACACACAGGATATTTTGGCTGTACCTCTTCCCCTTCCTGAGTTTTTTCTCAACCTCTTATTTACTAGCCTTCCCAATATGTTACATGGCAAGCTGACCAAGAATAACAGTTATTTCCCCTGTGGCATTTGAAGTTGCAGACCTAACTCTGTGAAGTCTACAGTAACCCTAAGGATTTTCCCAGAGAGCCACATGGCCATGCCAGGCAAGTGTTCCTCAAAGTCCTCAGACAATTGTCAGTGTGGAGTCCTGCCTGTTGCCTTTATTTCCTGCAATGTTTCACTCTGTGGCTGCACATCACATACAAGTTGTTGGGGAAAGGACCGTGCTCACATTTGGGATGTATTTGTTTCTCTGAGGATGTTCTGAGGCAACTGTCTCAGCCATTTCACCTTCAAGTGGTCCCCTTTCTACAGATGACCAGTCATCCAAAACACCAGAGAGATTTTAAGCCTCCTTGATCTAAGGGAGACAGATGAAAAAAGACATGATGCAGGCAAATGCCACATTTGTGTCACTGACTGAAGCCCTGCTGCCAGGATACATTATTCAGTACCTAACAGAGCTCCTGATGTAACCCTGAGCTGAACTCTCCTCAAAAGATCAGCCATCCATGGCTTCCCCACAGCGAGTGGAAAGATTTGCTGCCACAGTCCCGGGGCCAGAGGGAGGAATACCCACCCCTGAGTGCCCACACAGCCCATGGAAATGCTCTGTATGACAAGCAATGTGAGGAATACCCACCCCTGAGTGCCCACACAGCCCATGGAAATGCTCTGTATGACAAGCAATGTCAGGAATACCCCCCCCTGAGTGCCCACACAGCCCATGGAAATGCTCTGTATGACAAACAATGTGAGGAATACCCATCCCTGAGTGCCCACACAGCCCGTGGAAATGCTCTGTATGACAAGCAATGTGAGGAATACCCATCCCTGAGTGCCCACACAGCCCATGGAAATGCTTTGTAGGACAAGCAATGTGTCCACATTTTTCTCCATGGAGAATTCTCTGCTGTGAACCTGTACCTATATAGATAAGGGAGTGCTGATCCAGGCACTGAAGATAAGTTGGTCTCCTACTCTGCTTGGAAGTCTATGCCAATGAACAATATGAAAACAGTGGTTCTTTTCTCCCAGACATATTATTACTGCTAACATATTTGATGCTAACAAGGAGACAGCAGAAACAGATCTATCAGCTCACACCTTCCATCCCAGTCTTATTTCACATCCTCACATAGGCTTGGAGAGAAGCAGGGCAGAAGCTGTTCTGTGAGCAGCCCTTCCCTGGGCTCTGCATCTGCAGGCACAGATGGAGCAGGACACAATCATCTCCTGCGCTGTGCACAGCCTCACCTCCCATCAGGCAGGGAGGAAAGACACTAGCCCGTTCTGATCAGGTTCTGCCCTCCTTGTTCCTCTTAACTGCCTCTCTGCTAGAATCTGTTTTGGGGGTAATGGAAAGGAAAATTGAATTAGACCTTTTTAAAGGGTTTGCTAATGAATTTATTCATGAGTTTTCCATCAAACTCCACCACAGGCTTAGTTAACCAACTCTCACCTGTGACTTCTACTAGAAAAGCCAGGATGCTGCTTTCCTATTGCTTCAGTACCTTTTTACATTTCATGGCCATGTACTGCCCTTGGAGAACATCAGCCCATCTCCTGCAGTAATGAGATCAGCTTACATAAATCCTAACATTCTCATACTTCAAGACATCTCCTTTGCAACTGCAGGACACCCCATGCCAAAAAGCCAAAGTTTTCCATTCCATTCCATTCTGTTCCATTTCATTCCATTCTCTCACAGGTTTCAAGAGTGTTTTGTACTGGGCACATATATATATATATATGCCCAATACAGGCTGGCTAGCATAGTTTTAATTTAACTTTCAAAAATATATTTCAAATTTTAATTTAACTTTCAGAAATATATTTCAGATATGTACCAGAACAAAGACTGGTAACTGTGGGGCTGGCAGGCCACACAATCTGTTCCAGGGACCTTTGGGGACTGCAAACTCAAGCGCTGTGTCACAGCGAGGCCAAAAGGCACAAACCAGGTCATAAAGGCACAGAAAGCCATACAACAGGCATATGGCTTCTGAGATCAGAGCCAGCAGACCTTTTACTCCTAAAACCCCTCACAGTGTTACAGCTGGAGCTCCCAGATACAGAAAGCTGTATTACCAGATCATCAGCTTGAACCCTTCTGGGTGTGCTCCAGCCACAAAGTGATGGAGAGGGAAATTTTCTTTCTGCTTATGTGTTCTATCTGTCCTGATCCACAGACAAGGGGCTGGCCAGGCACAGCCCAGAGGAATTTCTGTTCCCCTCAGACCCTAAGGCCAGCCTCATAAAGCACACACTAGTTAAGAAATAAAATTGTGGAACTGTGGTGGGGGGACCCTGGCTGAACTCTTGGTGCCCACCAAAGCTGTTCAATCACTCCTTTCCTCAGCTGGACAGGGGGCAGAAAATAAAATGAAGGGCTCATGGGTCAAGCCTATCTCTTGCTCCTCTCTCCCAGCTGCACGTGGGCAGGTTTTTTCTCCTCTTCTTCAAAGCACAGAGCCAGACAGAGTCTCCTAAGTTACCTTTGCTGCCACAGGAGCCATCCATGGTGTGATCAGGACACAGCGTGTGACACACACAGATGATTAATGATAGCAGTAATTAAGAAGGTGGCTGATTTTCACATGTAAAGTCCTGGCTGTTCCCCTCTGGACCTCAGCTTCTGCAGTCAGGTAACTCCTGACAATGCCTGCAGCAGTGATTTATCTTTCTATCAGACAATGCATGGGATGTCTCACTTCTCTCTGCCTGGGGATTGCAGCCCTCCATCCTAATCAAGAACTCACAAGGCAGATAAGGTGCTCTGCTTTAATGAAACTCTGGAGTTGTTGGGGAAAAGGTTTGGTACACAGTGTAGAAACATCAGGGCAGACTGAAATGAGATTAACTTCTGCAAACCTTTTGTTTAAGTGTTTACTAGAATATTCTAAATAATTACAGTTATGGCCAACCCAAGCCATTACCTTTAGCAGATTTTTTTTATTGTCTTGTTTGGGTGTTCTTAAATACATTTTGTTCTCTCTTTTAAATTAGAAGACAAGATTTTAAATTTACCCAAGATTTACTCTAATCTTGTTAGAAATAAAGTAAATTTCAGAGACTTGTTGAAGCCAACAGAGTAGTCCAGAATGGTTGCAGTGTCTGGAGGAGAGGGGCAAGCAGCAGGGAATGGCAGGAGGTGCAGGGAGAGGGGCTGGGACAGTGTTTGCTGCTCAGGAGCCCCTCAGAGGGATTCTGCTGAGCTCTCCCCATGCCCTTTCTTCCCAGAGACTCATCCATGACCACTGGCAGAACCAAACCCGGAATGAGGGGCCAGGCAAGGAGCTGATGCCTCAAAGCCATCCAAGACTGAAAGAGGCTGGATGGCAACAAGACCTCATGTCGTGTAGAGCACAGCCATAACACCGAGATGTGAAAGATGCAAAAGGACAAATCTGAAAGCTTTGGCAACTTTTCCTCCATTAGGCAAAGAGATATTGGCATCTATGTCTGCTCAGGCTTTGTCTGGTGAATAATTGATGCATTTCCTTGTGTTTTTATTCAAAACTGACTTTAAAATTCCAGTATTTCCTTATTTTCTTAAAGATTAGAAGTCGATAATTGTGATTTTTGTAATCAACAAAGAGTCTACATCAACAAAGACTTGGAAATTAAAAAAAAAAATAGGAAGAAAGAGTGAAAGGAAAAACAAAAGGCATCTCTAATAACCGTGGCAGGAACTAGACAGACATTTCCTTCACACTGAGCTGCCAGGAAGTAAAAACATACTGTGGCAGGCTGCAGTTTACCTATGCTTGCATGCAGGCATCGGAGGCTCAGTGGGACTAATTACGAAAATATGATTATAATGGATTAGTAATTCTGTCAATCAGACACATGCATATGGTAACAAAAGAGCAATGGGTAAAGATGCCACAGGACAGGAGATTTTAATGCTGTGGGTTAGTACCAAAAGCATGTCTCATGGGGGGAAAAAAGATTTGAGTTATGCTGGGGGAGAATTGCTGGGACTGTATATTAATAAGAAATGATGTATCAGATCTGTGGCTCAGAAACACATTAAAACCAGCTGCAAAGCCATTTTTGCCCCTTCTCTCTGAAAGTGGTTTGGACAGACTTGGAAAGGGGGTGATTTCAAGCTGCACTAAAGTTTGCAGGCAGAACTGGTAAACCTCAGCCTCAGATGTGCCTGCTCAATCAAAAGAGAGGGTGACATGGCTGAACCACCAAGGACATTTCACTCATCTTTGAAATCACATTCTAGAATCAAAGAACAAGAAAATCTGTGGAAAGCTTTGCCATTTAGAATTGGAGAAGAAGAAAGTGTCTTTGAATTAGTTTCCTTAATGGATATTCTTCTTTTTCCTCCTCACCCATGCCTGGTTTGCTATTCAGCACCTGCAGGAGAACTGCACTGTGGTCAGGATGTCTCAGGGAAGGCAGCTCACGACCTGTCCCCTGCCTTCCTTTCTCTATAAAAGCACCGTGAAGTAATTTATTCTGTAAAACAATGTGATTTTTGTAAATAACTGCAAGCACTTCCAACTCCATTCTCTACTTTGCAGCTCTGCCAATGTGTGCCCCAGTGACCTGGCCAACTCCTGGCATATTAACGTGGGTTTTTCACAATTTCTGTTCCTTGCTAGCTCAGGGGTTCTGAGGCAGCTCCTGTGCTCATGGGCCAGTCTGGAGGGCACTGTTGCTCCAGGGTGTCACCATCACATTTTCTGAAAAATCCTCCTTGCCCAGGAATCCTCTCCTGGGAAGCCGTAAGGCCTCAGAGAAAAAGGAAAACAATATTACCTCATTTGCTTCTCCTGTGTTTTGCTGCTTTGGAATGTGGTTTGGAGATTGTTTATCCAACAGGTGGTTGTTTGATTGGTTTCATTATTTGAACTACAAAGTGATTCAGATGGTTTCCTGCAGCAACCTCTTTGGAAACAAAGACTGGGAGAGAGAAGAGGAACCAAGGCGCAGTGAGATGAACCCTGAGCACAAGGCCTTCCCCTTTTTTGTGGACACCTCCTTTCACCGCTTTGTTCCACAAAAACCCCATTGCTTCAGCAGCAGCAGCCTGAGCATCAGCTCAGGGGCTTCCTTGGGAGCTCCTTCCCAACTGGCACAAACAAATTAATTGTCAAAAGCAAGAATGTGCAGAACTTTAGGATCTACAGTTCTCAGCAGATTCTCGGGTCATCAGTTCCAATTTGTGCTTGTTTTCATGTACAAGTGGGTGAGCAGTAAGCACAGGTGTGTTGTCATTCCTGTAGAATAACTTCCTTCCACAAAAAAAGATTCTCCCTGATGAGCATTTTCAGAACCTGCTACTTACTATTTGTCCCTAAATGAGCAGCTGAGGGCTCCTACATGACCTGTGCTGTGATTACAAGGGCTTTCCCTGAGCTTTGGTTTCAGATTAAGTAATTCACAAAACGGATTTTTTCTGCAGAAGTGGAATGGCTGCAGCTGGAGGGGAAGGGAAAAAAATTAATTCAGCTCATTTGGAGACATTGCTGTGGTTCAGAGGAAAAGCCAACAAAGAGACCACGTAAGCAAGGGATAAGCTGTGGCAAAACTTATTAAATATGATTGTTTGGTAAAATGCCATCATGCTGATAAGGGCGTTTTGGATGGCAGTGAATCCAGCTTGTCCATGGTGCCCTCAGTCCAGTACATTTTTATATCAAACATCCAAAAACCCTTGCTAGCTGTTTGAAGCAGCGGCAGGATGTTTGTCCCTGTGGTTGCTCAACATGCATTCACACTGCCTCCAAGGCCCCACCTGTCCATAGCCCAGCACTGATTTGATTTCCAGGCTCACATATTTCACTGCAAGTCACCCAAAGAGACCCAGAAAAGTCATCTGGACTTGGAACAGCCTCTGTTGCCAGTGGATGCACCTGCAGTAGCTGCAGAGGGGTTTTATATCCACTGAACAAGTCTCTCTCAAGGCAGCAGATTTGCAGCTGACTTTAATAACCTGTGTGGTTTAAAGCCTTGTCACTTTTGTGCACCATGCAAACCTGCTCAGGACTTTTACCCAATGCAAGCAGAGAAAGAAATTTAGTCTCTGTGGGAGCTGATGAGGAAAGGAACACTTGAAATCCATGAAAGGAACAGGATCGTGTCCCTGGCTAGGAATCCTCCTCTTTAGAAAGTGCAGGGGCCTCCTAAATGGGTAACTAAGGGTTAATCTCTGATATTAGGATCACTTTAATCAAGATGTGCCACTACAGATCTAAATTTTAGATACCAGTTTCAAATTATCGGTTTTCATGAGACTTTCAGAAAAGAGAATTCTCAACACTTCAGCTTCCCTCTCTCCACTGGCAATATGCACTCAGAATGGGACTATTTAGCCAAACCCAGTGCTCTGAAATGATGGAGCAGTAGGATGCAAATAGTTCAGATGTTGATAATATCACATCTTTCATCCCCCTGCTGAAAAGATGAATTCAGTGGGCTCCTTGCACAGACCTTGCCACGTGTCTAATGAGACTATTTTCATGTTCTTGGTGGCAGACACAAGGGAGGTGATGGAGGGAGCCAGTTTTGGGAAGGACATTGGAGATTAATCAGCAGGTGCTCTCCCCTCTGTGTGCCTGTTCTGCTGAAAGGCACAAGCCCACTCAGAGCCCTGCTGCACAAAATCCCTGCAGGCTATTGCAGAATGCAAGCCAGAGGCCAGCTGATTAGAAAGGCACTAGAGCAGGATTGATTTTGGGTCTACAGCTTACATTACAAGCGAGCAGAGTTCAAAACCAAGCTTTAAAGGGAAACCAGCTCAGACATCAAGGAGCAGGCATGAGGCAGGAATTGTGTAGCAATGGGCTCTGCCAGGTGTGCTCAGACACCAAGGCAGTGCCCCAGCTGAGGGCCAGCACCTCCATCAGCTCTGAAAGCCAGGCTGGGAGCACAGTGCTGCACCCCAGGGCTTAAATCAGGCAAGGTAACTCTTGTCACCACTGCAGAATTTCCCCCTCAGAAGTCAATAAGGAATTACCATCAACATTCAAAGATTCTTGAAAGAGTCCCAAAGCTGTCATCTCGCTTTTTTGTTCACATCTGACTGTGTTAGAAAGGAACCTGGTAAAAGAATTCACCACCAGCCCAATTTACCAGGCACAAGGATAAAAATGTACCTGAGATCAAAGGTGTTCATCCACTAAACACAGAACTTCTACAGGGCTCCATCAGATCAAGAATGTCGTTTTTCATAACTACACTAATTCAGCTACCTCCATGTTTTATAGGAAAAAGCAATCTTAACAGCAACCAAACTTGAATTTCTTAAAGGAAAATATTCTAGTGCAGAGATAATGTAGGAAATATTACAAGGAAAATCACTGGAAATAATAAATAATGCCCAACCTCTCACTATGCCTTTTCACTAAAACTATATCACCATACTTTTACTATTTTCCTCTATATCGCATTTCTTTAGCTCAGCAAACTGGAGCATTTCTGATATTTCATTACCCTGTGAACACAGCTACTGCTTTATTAATGACAACAATACTGTTTCTCAAGGACAAATAAATGTATTTTGATGATATCTGGAACAGAAGGGAGGAAATAACCTTTGGTCTCAGATAAAGGAAAGAAAGTAGCATGAAAGAAAGGTACATAATTAGCATAGGAGAAAAGAGTTTTATATGATGAAAGAGGTTTTATTAGAAAGGGATTTTCTTGAAGAAGGATTTGTGTGCCAGGTTTTCCTTTGCCATGCACTCTATTCAAACCTATCCCTTCCCCATAACCTCTCCCAGCATCATTCACTCTCTGAAGGCTGCCAGCATTTGCCTCCCTGCCTCGTTGTTCTCAGATTACAGCATTCCCCATTGAAGGGTAAGGTTTCCACTTGCTCACAGTCACAAGACTCATTCTCCTGAGGCAGTATCTTCCACATCCTCTCTCCCCCTGTTTCCTGTGTAACCAATTCCTACAGATCTGACAGGGGCTGCTCAGTTCAAACACCAGCTCTGCCAAGGTCAGAGCAGCACAGGATGCAGAGATCCTCTTTCATCCCCTCCCCTCCCACTAGAAATGAGAACCAGGGAAAAACCCTTCTCTCTCATTTTTAGAACAATTTAGTTCAGCTACAGCTCTGCTACCACCTTTCAAATGATGGCAACTGCTGGTAATTGGAGAAAAAAAAAATGGATGAGTTTATGACTCCAATTGAGAGCAATAGCCCCTTATTTACAGGGCTGCAGATTCTGCTCTAGGCACACACCATGAGCAGCATTCGCCTCTTCCCTTTTCCCCAGGAAAATGGGACCACTCACAGACTAAAGGAGAACCCTTCAGAAGATGCATGGCAGAGTGTTCCTGCAGTTTGTCAAGGCAAAGTAAGGAAAAGATTTTATTGGTATCATTTTATTTCCAGTTAAGACCCATAAAATCAATCTCTGGGAAGTTCCAGAGGTTGATGTCTGCATTTACAGGCTAATGCAGCGAGCAGGCATGGCTGGAAATAGATAGCTGTAAAAAGAGACAGCAGCAATGCAAATTGGACTGAATCAGGAAATTATGCCCTGAATGGCACGACTGTAAAAACAGCAGAGGCAGAGCAAGTAAAACTGAGACATCCCTGTGTACACCAAGGTTTGTAAATCTGTGTGGGAGCAGGTGGAGTGCCAGGGCAGCACTGGAGAGCAGCAGCCCTTCCTCTAGGAAATTGTTACACACTTCTGGAACTGAGTTTGGATCCACAGACTGCAGAACCCCAAACTATACAAAAATGCTTATGTATGCAAAGCTCCAACTGCATGGAAAAAACTCTAAACTTACATTTTTCTAGATGAGCCCTGCTGCGTTTTTGAAGTCATGTACAAAAAGAGAAATAAAAAGAGAAATCAGGTCTTTTCAAGTCTCCAGGTACAATTTACTATGCATCCCACAAATTCACTCGTTCAGTTCAAATTGGACCTCAATCCTTTTGCTTCCTTTGTGGCTACAGAGCGGGATCCAAACACGCAGCAAGTTTCAATGGACCCTCCCCACTGAGCAGACATCACTACAAAGTGTTGATAACTCAACCTTTCCCTTTAAACATGAAACAGTGCTTTGAGTCAGGACCTGTGGGCTTTTTCTTAGTTTCGATCCCATTTTAGCTGCTGCCTAAAGCAGAATGCCTGGAGCATAAATGAGAGGGCAAAAATCTAAGTCAGAGGTATTCTGCTAACTCTAATTTATATTTCAGCTAACAAAGATCAAAACACAGGGAATTTGAAATAAAAGCTGTGATTCTCAGGACAGCCCATGGCCCAAAAAGGAGATGGAGCCGGGAGGCTCTGCCTGCTGCCGCCATGGGGCTGAGTGGACTCACTCAGGCTGCACGTGAGAGGAGCACATGGTTGACCTCTGAAATAATTCCCTCCTTGTGCAAGCAAAATCTGACCTCATGCCCACAAAAAGTGTTCTTCCAAATAGATAATGACTGATTTCAGGCGCGGAAATTGGAAACACACGTAAAAGGGGAATTGTTGAAAGCCTAAATGCAAATTATTAGAAATATCCCATGGTCATTTAGACGCCTTTTCTTTTGTGTGCTTTGGGTAGAAAAGACAGATCCCATTGCAAACTGATTCTGTGGGAACTCCTTGCCTGTGGGGAGAAGTAAATCATGGGGTTTTCTCCAAAGGACTCCAAAGTTTCTCAGAATATTTTTATTCTGATGCTTTCTGTGCACTTTTTTCCTTGAGGTTGTTTAGAAGCTCTAGGCAGATTGGCGATGTTGAGTTTTCTTCAGTCCCTTCAAGTCTTGTTTTTTAGCCCCTCATTCCATTCAGCAGCTGCCTCTTTTTTAGCAGGAATAATATAATTTTCGAACTTTTCCACACAGCTCCATTTTTTATCCTCCTCCCAGTTATAATGACCACCACTGGTTTTATTTATTTCTCTAATATCTCTCCAGCACTGCAGCATGCAGAAATACAAACTTTACTTCAGCTCTTTCCACTGTACCACATTAATCTCCCTCAAAACTCATTTCACCATCCACATAGATTCTTTTAAAAAATTCAGTTAAAGGAACAATTCTGGAGTTTTATTTAATATTGGAAACATCATCTCATGGCTTGTTTTTTTAATGGTAACATTTTTTTTTTTAAGTAGCATCTGGCAGAGGAGGTACCTCAGCAAACATCTGTACTCAAAACACAGCAGACATTGAAAGTGCCACTGATGATGTGCATGTGGCTCTGTTGCTAGAAAATAGAATATAAAGGAATAAATGCCACTTGCTGCATTTTTTAATGTCAATCTGAACCTGTATTTTTGTCACCAAGACAGAAGGGCTCTCTGCCTTTGGTGCTGCACCTGGTCCCAGCCATCAGGGCAGGCACAAGGATGTGCTGGGGGAAACTGAGGCAGAGCAAGGAGGTCCCCCCTGTGCTGATAAAGCTGCTTTGTCCTTCCAGATAAAAAACAAAAGCAAAGCCACCTTCTGACTGAGTTTGCAAAAGCTGGGCAAAGCTTTTTCCAAGGCAAGGACCAGCTGCTATTGCCCAGCTTCTTTCTGAACCCTCACAAAATCCAAACTCCTTCTCTAAGCTCTGCTGCTCTTAACATGGAGACTCCAAGAGTTCCAATGGCCCAACCATCCATGGCAGAGTGGGAAAGGAAAAAAAGAGATGGAAAATGCATCCTAGCCCCTGTGGTATTCATTCACCATAAAGTTGGAAAAAGTTGAGTACTTGTGCCTACTGGATGCTCCAAGTTTATCAATGTATTTTCTCTTGCAATATTTAGCAGGATGAATTTTTAACCACAGAAAACACTCCCTACAAAATGAGCTTTTCCCTAATGACTCACAACTTGCAGAGGTGAGCAAAGAACAATCTTTTAGTACTGAAATTTTAACATTCCTTTGGGGGCGCACAACAAATTGTTTTCCAGGTCAATTCATGCCCCTGCTCTGTGTAATCCATAACGAGTCCCATTGCTAACAGATGACTGCAATAATGCTACCTTTCTAATCAGGGCAGAGGAGGCAAAATAATCCCTTTAAAATGACCCCAACCAAAAAACCCATCATAAATCTGCTTACAGCTTCTAAACAACCTCAAGGAAGAAAGTGCACAGAAAGCATCAGACTAAAAATATTCTGAGAAACTTTGGAGTCCTTTGGAGGGAAAACCCCATGATTTCCTTCTCCTCACAGGCAAGGAGTTCCCGTAGAATCAGTTTGCAATGGGATCTGTCTTTTCTGCCCAAAGCACACAAAAAAAAGGACAGCTAATGACCATGGGATATTTCTAATATTTGCATTTAGATAGAGAGCGGCTTTCCACAATTTCCCTTTTCTTGGGCACATGAGGAAGAAATGAAGCAAAAAAACTGGAAAAAGAAGAGCAAATGCATTGAGTGATTTGAGATTTATTGTGAATATTCATAATGCAGAGGTGCCCACATCCTGCATTGCTGTGCTCACAGCTGCAAATAAAGGAGATTTTCAATTGCACAAGTGCAGCTGCCTTCAGTCACCACAGAGTTCAAAGCACTCAGCATGCACCCTCCTTCTGGCCTGTTCAAGCAAACACACATCATGAAATAACAGATCAGCTTCTAAGGAGATAAATGCACACATTTGCTTTTATACCAGCTCCAAGAAATTGCATCACATCCTGCCTGGGCTAAATCAGGGCACATAATATATGAACAGACAGGGCTTGTGCAAAGAACATGACAAATAAATGGTTATATATAGAGACAACATCACTGTGAGGTTTTACTAGACAAATAAACCAAAGCTGTAAACACTTCTGAAAAATAATTAGCTCAGCAGTTTACTTGGGTCCTTGTGTCTTTTCACAAGTCTGGAGTAAAATGAAGTAACCTCACCTCAAGCTGCTTTTGGTTATCTATCACTCTGAGGAGCCTTTTTGAATTTGTTAATATTTATATTCCTGCCTTGAGTAGCAGCTCCATTATGGAGCTGGGCTCCATTGGGCTGGCTGTTCTCCACATGGATACCCATGAAAGGAACAGCCCGTGCTTAAAGTGCTGATTTTGATTTATTTACAGCTATTTTCTCTGCTCAGAAGGGGAAAAAATTGTCTGAGCTGAATGCGTGGTCAGCAAAAAGCAACTCTTAGTCACATTAAGATGTTTTTACTCCTCAGCTAAATGTTAAAGGTGCATGCTTTAAAGGGAACAGTGAATGTTGATGCTGAAACCAGTGAGCAGTGGAGGTGCCAAAAGTGGCATCGATGTCTCAGGAAAGAGGGGTCAGATCTGCAGCACAAACACACACATCCACATCCTGCTTCCAGGGAGAGGCCCCCACACAGCCCAGCTATTCAGGTAAGAGCTCACAAACCCTGGACACCAAACGCACATTTATTCATCTTCCAGCCAAGCCAGACCCACAGCCAGCTGGAAAATGCTTTTTTTACTGGCTAAACAACCATAGAAGGTACCACTAAATGTCCCTCCATTAGCAAACTTCATTTCAGTCCCTCTGCTGCAATGGATTTTTATTCCATTAAGCTCATATAGTCTCTCCACCCCTAGAAAGAAGAGCACGTGATAATGTTTAGTAGAGCAGCCATTCATCCACAGTCCTGGCACTGCTCTGAGCAGCAGAGATCCCAGTCACTCATTCTCAGTGCTTTCCTAAAGCCAGTTGCACTTGGTTTTGTGGCTTTTGGCTGGGTTAACCCTTATTTGCTGTCCCTACTGTTCATTCCCCTGAGTTCTCAAGCTGCTGTGGTAAGCAAATAAAGAAGCAGCAGGGTCCAAATGATACCTGGCCTTCGTCTGCTGCCTTGTGTGTGCAAAGGCATTGCACAGAGAAGCCTCAGGCACGAAAATCCAGCACTGCTAAGTCAGAGACAGCCCTTCATTGGCTGCAAGCAAGGATTACCAAACCTCAGATGGAAGGATCAGACTTTAATTCAAGAAACAAAATCGATGCACAAGCAAATGAAGAAGCAATCCAACTGGGATGATGTTAGAGAGGTGACTCATTCAACCAACAGCCCTTTAGCAAGGCAGGAGACCTCCCTGAAAAATGAATTCCCTTCTGGATTATTGCCTCCCAAAGCAATAACATAAATCCATCTAACATTTAAGCAAAGGGATGTTGGACTTGACAGATCAACAATGATCCTGTTTGTCTACAGAGTTATAAGGTCACCAACTGAAGACCCAGCTGAGAAAAGCAGCTGCTTGTGGGAAGGAGCCAGATATCACAGGGTAGCTAAAGGAGATTAACCTTTGAAGGAAACAAAAGATATTAAGAAATCATCAAGGCAGAAGCAGACCCAGAGGAACCAGCAGTTAGTTCACTTTTCATTGCTAATAAGAGATACAGTAAAACCTGTGTCATTCCAGAGTCCTTTGTCAGGATTTGGTTTTCTGGGTATTTTTTAAGTCAAGGTAAAGATCAGCTGACAGATCACACAGTCCAAACACCATGAAGCATTTGCCATACAAAACAAACCCTCCTCCAAAGGAGAAATCAAGCAAAGAGTCTAGATTCAAGAACCACCAAAACTCTTTCTCCAATCCCACCCACACAACCAAGCCATTTCTGATATTATTATTAATTTGTTTAAATTCATTTGAACCTTTAGGGGTATTTTTTTTTTGCCTGATACTTCTATCATATTGTATTTTGAATTCCATATTAATGGGGAATGTGGCTATAGCAAATACATGTATTTTTAACCTCTCTTTAGATGACAAGAGGAATATAGCAGCAGGAGTGTACAGGATAGGAACAGCATTTTGGTCATTTTTTTGAAAAACAAGTCATTTGTCTCCAGGTTAATCACACTGACTGGTAAAACCTGCTACTGGTGCAGGCAAATTCTAACCATAAAAAATGGTCATGTTAAGAATTGGTCTCAGAGGCCAGCCGAAATCACCAGATCCAAATTATCATCAGACCTTAAAATTATGCTGGATACCTGAAATTATCATCAGACCTTAAAACTATGCTGAAAAACTCCATAAATGCTGCCAGGACCTTCAGCCTTCCAGAGCACCTGATGTCTGCTGTGACAGAGAGAGAAACACAGCTGAAGTTTCCATCACAGACTGCCAGCACTGCTGTACTCTGAAAACCAGAAAGGAACAACCTGGTACCTAAACCTAAACAACCCTGTGTGTTCACACATGGTGCAGAGCACACTGCCCTGTTCTTTACAGAAGCAGCACAGCTGAAGTTTTAAGTTCTGCAAATGTTACAAACACAACAAAGCAGCCCATTTCCTCTGCTGCTTCACTTTGAGCACTCCAGGTTTGCAGAAGATCAGACTGCAGCTCTGCCAGCACAGCTCCCCTGCTGCAGTGGCTGATCCCAAACCAACCCTGCCAGGATCACCCAGCCCCTCACAAGCCTCATGCAAACACTGCTTCGACTTCTCAGGTGATAATTCACTTTTTTCAGCAGGACCTCCAGCTGAAAAACGTGCATTATCTTGCCCTGTGCAGACCTGAGAGCAAAGCTCAGGAAATTGCTGCATCCCCAGCTGCTGCTCAGTTCCTTTTTTCCCCCTCTCTTCCAGCCTGGAAGGACTGGATTAAGAATTGCAACAGTGCCCACAGCTTTCTCAAACAGGCTCTAAGGAAAAAGGGAGCAGGCATTAAGTAGGCAAGCAAGGATTAGTTATGCTCATTTGGGGAGACTTAATCCTGAGAAGAGGTAGCAGAGCTGCACAAAGAAGCAGACAAAAGACTCAAAATGCAATTCTAATGGATAAATAAAGAGCACCTTTCACCTGCAAACTCAGCCCATTTGAGCATGATTTCACTAAACTCTTTTCTACTCAAATTCTGCTTTTCACCCCTTTTCAGTCATATTCCTTTCATTCTATGTTGGCTGCCTTCATTTTTTATTTATTTTACTTCACCCCCATTATGGTTTTCCTCAGTGAAGTTTTTAGCCATTGCAGCAGCTCACATCTCTCCTGACTTTCTGTAGGAATTGATGGACAGCAGTGCTCATTATTTCACAGGTGCCCTTCTTCTGGAGAAGCTGCACCATTTACAGCACAAGGGAGAGTGTGGTAATGGCAAAGGGATTTTTTCTGTCTGAGCCAGAATCTAGTGTTAAAATTTTCAATATTTAATCCATGCCCTCTGTGTGGGAAGATCATAAGTGATCTCCTTGCATACACACCTACATCCATGCAAAAAAAACCTATTAGACCACAGTGTCTGCTGGTGTAAAAGATGTAAGCCCCTGATGACAATGGTTTCTGCTCCAGGATTGTTTTTTGAGTGTATCAGACAGCCACAGCACCAGGGTTACAGCAGAGCTGAATTCAAGTTCCACAGTTTTACACCTGGGATGCATCTAGCCCAACTGGCTGCATTTTCAAAAAGGTTTGGAGCCAGTTTCTAAAGCTCTGAGCTTTATTCTTTCCATCTGCACGTATTTTGCGCATGCCATTCTATTTCATGCTTCCCTTCCTGACAGAACCTGCCCTTCAGAGCACAAGCTGCACCCACAGACAGAAATGGGGGGCACAGCCACTGGCCCAGAGCCTGGCAGGGCACAAAGCTGGGCACGCATCACAGCAGGAAGGGCCACTGAGGTGTGCAGGACCAGGATAACATTGTTCCCACAGTGCTGTAGGATTTCAAAAACAAATTCGATGCATTTCAGAGCTGGAAGCAAAGTGCCAATAAAAAGATCAGTCAGACCTGTTTTACCAGGAGCTTGGCATCCACTGAAGAGGACAGCAACAAAGGTAAAGGGAGAAATAGAGAAAGATGGATCCCCAGAGACTAGGAGGACTAAAGCAAATAATGAGGCATTTGCTTTGGAGCCTGAAAATTGTATGATAAAGTATTTCCTTAAATGAGCAGATTGCAAGCAAAATAGAGTGTGGTACCCTCATTCATGATGGCAGGGGCTTGCAGGAAACTGCTGCCTGGGCACGAGCAGAAGGAGCACTGGCAGATAATTTTAGAATAAAAAGGGTAAATAATGAGGAGTCCAGCTGCACTGTACAAAGCAGCACAGTGAGATACCCATTAGAGAGCAGGAATCACCCCCCAGACAGCAGCAAAACACAACATCACACACTGATGTTCAGGACTAGTCCTTACCACCCCACTGCTAGGGTATGAAATACACCTCCCTGTGCCACAGCAGAAACAGGCACAAACAGGAGCGTGGCAATACTTCAGCAGGATGTTCCAAGCTTAGAAGTCACTTACAGTAGAATGAAACCTATTCAGTATTTATTTTCCACAGGTTCAAGTCAACAGTCCTAAGCAGATGGCTGCCGTTAGCATGAAATGAGCACCTGAGGAGGGAAGGGGAAGCAAGTCATTCCAACCAGCCATCTGCTTCTTAATTTTCAAGCAAAGGGCACGCAGAACGAGGAGGCAGCAGCGCTCTCCCCACGCTGTGCCATGCCTGCCCCATCAGAGTGCTGTCAGCATCACTGAATTCCCCCATTGCATTGCTGGGAGCCAGCAATGATTGTGCCATGTGTCACTGCTTGCTTTTTCAGAGAAAGTCTTCCCCCCAGCCAAAATACTTCATTTGCAAATCACACCTGAGCAGAAGTTGATAGGGAAAGCTGGCTCCATCTGTACTTACAGTATCTCCCTGGCTTCAGCAGGACATAAGCAAGCACTTAAACGCTTCACAAACCAAACCCTTGGAGCAACGTGTACCTTTCTTTCAAACAAATGTATGAATTAATCTTGCTCCAGACGGTAAATGTTTATACATTACCAGTTATTTATGAAAGCTCTTGCACTGCATAATTTAAAAATGACAAAACAAAACTGTCTACTTCCAAGCCACAGACACTCGTTTTTCCTTTTCAATTATTCATGTCTCCTTTTGTAGGGAATCACACATGACTTCAAATATGGGTGCTGTGTAGCACCCATAGCCTGCTGCAGCCCAAAACTGCTGACAGAAAGATGAAGAATGATTTAGAAAGTTGATATAAATATAAGACATGCAATCTGTTCACAGTAAGTGTCAAAAAGTCAGTGAAACTCAAAGGACAAGAAATTATGGCATTGAATGAGTGTAATGAAAGAACAAGGGAAAGGAGCAGCTTTCAAATTTCTCATTATGCAAATAAAGTACTGAGAATCAAAACGCCACAACTAAAAAGCTGTAAAATCAAAATAAGATACATTTCAATTATTTAACAGAGAGGTTATCCCTTGTAGCCTGAAAAATCCCAAGTGCTAATTAGCAACAAGGGGAGACACGTGTTGTGCATGTGAAATTCATGGAAAAGTGACAGCAGGGATCAAACATGCAACAATTTGAGTGACAGAGACTCCCTTGCTCAACTCTCCACAGTCCTGTTGTCATCGCCCACCTGACAGGATCAGAAAGGGAGACAGTGGTGACCATGGGGGGCTTGGGTTTGCCTTCTGTCAAGGCAAATGTTCCCCAGAGAATACATCAAAACATGGAATTCATCTTTAATCTTCTGAGGGGAAGGAAAAAAAACCTGTCAGGAGGTAAAACAAGCAAACAAGTTAAAATTCAACTGAGTAATTTCTCCTCTTAGCCAGGAAAGACCCTGCTGCCCATGGATAATTTAAGTTAACTGACAGATAGTTTTATCAAAGCCTTGTCTACAGGAAGAAGAAAGGAATAATGCAACTTTAAATGCTGCTAAATGCTAGAAGGTCATAAAGATTTATAGTTTACCCTCCTGTAAATACCATTCTTTATAACTGATCCCCATGAGATTTACTGAATGCTCAATAACCTTTCTCTGGTGGATGCAAGAAAATCATCAGCACCACCTCAAAACTCAGTCTATTCACAGGCTAAGAGCACTGTGCCTGCAAATCCACCTCAAAAGTGCTGCTCCTTCTCTTCCCATTTTTCAAGCTGGTAGTAATGAAGATGCTCTTGTGTTGGAGAATCCTCCCAGTCAAGGCCGAACTTTAAATGTAAACTTGGAAAGAGTTCTCTGAGCCAAACCTGACCAATCTGGCCTTGTGAGCCCAGCACAGAAGATGAAATGTGTACACTGGGCTCTGCAGGATTACTGCTGGAGAGACTCCTTCACCTGCAGCCCTAAGAAAAACTAAATGTTTGCACTGAACCAGGCAGTGCCTTGGCAACTGAAAACAGGAGCCACATCTGCTGTTGAATCACTTGCAGTTTTCTTCACTTCTGAGTCACAGGGGATACTATTAAGTAGAAAAAGCAGGTAAGGAAATGGAAAAATGTTAAATGCAAGTCAAATTTCTAAATATATTAGCAGGAACCTGCTTCGAGTGAGTGGCCTGACAAAATGATCTCAAATTCTGTGCACAGTAGATGCAAGATAAATTTGGACAGGGTGCAAAACAAATGATCTTTTTCATCAGTCAGGAGAGTTTTGGACCTCCAGGTACTCCCAGACTCCAGCAAGACTACCCAGAGCAGATCTCCAGCAGTGGGAAATCTCTTCCTCCAGAGATGGAATCCTCTTCCACCAGCTCTTGGTGACCACCTTGGCCTGTGCCCACACAAATGCCCAGGTCTGGATCAGAAGAGCAGCTGCCTGCAGAGGTTCCAGACACAGCTGTAAATTGTGCTCCTCCTGCTCAGAAATACCCTGAAGAGAGGCCTGGTCCCATAGCCTGGGACTTCCAATTTAGGCTTTGCTTAAAACCCATGGTCTGGCTACTGGGTACAATTCTACAGCTCTGTAAAGTTCTGTAGATGCAGGAAAGGTGGCATGGCATCAATGCAGGAAAGGTGGCATGACCCTGATGCTCCTGTGCCATGCAATCCTTCCTCCTGCCTGAATCTGCACCTGCAGAATGCCCCTGCAAAGGGAGCTGTGCAGAGAGCACGAGTCTCCTGGCACAGGATCACAACCTCTCTTATCACACTCTATTCTTGTCTTGCATGAAAAGACAAAAATCACTGGCAGGGCTGACGGGCAATGAGGACATTGTTTGTGCACATTGCAGCTCTCAGCTCCCTGCACTCACTGCCAGGAGGGGCTGGGTGCAGTGTGAGTGGGCTTCAAACCTCTGACCCACCCAGCCTGTGCCAGGGCTTTCCTTCTGGCACCCTCCTACTCTCCAGGTTTAGTATTTTCAATAAATTTATACAAAAGGGAGAAATTATAGCCCCACACACAGCATGCTAACAACTCCCTAATTTCACAGCAGTTTTAAGCAGTAAGTTGGGAACATTCCCCCAGCCCTGGACCTCAGCTGTCCCAATGCTGAAGATGACTCTGATCTGGAGTTGCAGCTGTTACCCACTTAATGCAAGTCTTATGCCTCACAAAATTCCCAAAACAGATGCAAATAGACCCAAAGCTTTAGGGGGCTGAGATCTGGTATTCTGGTTTCTAACCCATTGCTAACTTAGAGCAAAATTAAATCCCACCTGTAAGCAACCATCTGTTATTTCCAGTCACCCAGGACAACACAGAATATTTAAGAAGTGATTTATGGTTCCATTTATTTTACATACCTCAAAACTAAGCATGCAAATAGCTAAATATTTTAAACCAACCAGTAAGCAGTTCCCAAATGTCTGGAAACATCTGCATCTCCCTCACCCACACACCAGAGATTTCAGGGTTTTAAGTAAGAGAATTATGTTTTAAATTATTCTGTTCTCAGAGAAATTACATCTTAAAGGAGATAACTTGGCCTTTGCAAAGAAACAGCTCCCCTGGGTGACTCTTGGAAAGACTGGAAGAAGAGTTCTTCCACCCACCCTCCAAAATCACTAAATCACACAGATTCAAAAAAAAAAACAAGGTTAGAATTGTTTGAAGTTTAGCCAAACATAAATACCATCTGTGATAAGCAGTATTTCCCTTGGGGAGGGGGATACCACTGACCTTTTGCAACACAAGAGTCAACCAGCAGCACCTAATGTCTATTACAAAGGTCTCCGGGCATGAAAATGTGTGTGCATTCACTAATGAACCTGCACATTCACCCACACTGGCTCATTCTCTCCACCCCAGGACAGGAGAAATCCCTGGTGCTGCTGATGATCTGGCTCATGCACTGAATCAGTCAGTCTGGATCAGGGCAGCAAAGATTAATGGAGCCTCTGCTGTGGGAGTTTTATTTCTGTTCATAAGAGATATTGAAAACTTTCCCAGCAGTGACTTCACACAAACAAAGATGATCCCTGTCCTCCTCAGCCAAGGTGACAAAACAAAAAATTCCTTGCTTGATTCACACCCATGACAAAGGAAGCCAGAAGAACACAAAAGCTCTTTCTTTGCCAGTTATGCTTACAGTGGATCTTTTAATGAGAGGAAAATGTTTCTTCCTTTCAAGATTCTTTTCTTATTCCTGTCCTCCCAAGAGAGAGTGCACTGGAAGGTCAGTGGAGAACCAGAGGGTCTGTGTTCTCTGAACTGGCAGAAAAGGTCAGAGCAGTCCATAAATGCCTACCCTGATGGGCTCCAGGCAGTAATAAGGAAGGCCATAAGAAGGCCTATAAATAACTGGTGTGTTTGCCCTTTCCTGGCATATTTCCTGGAATAAGGTGTTGAAAGTGTTCTCAAAGACTTGATGGAAAGTGAGCAGTGCTGCTCCCCTCCTGCAGCACCACACAGACAGCTCCAGCTGCCACAGGCTCCCAAAATCTGGGGTTTCATGCTGTGATCCTGTGCTGGACACCCTGTGTCCTGTAATTCCAGGTGGCCCTGGAGGTCATCAGGCTCCTTGGCACAATTCCACATGGAGGCTTTGGGGAGCTCTGTGTCCTTATGGCTTTGGCCAGGTTTCACATCCTCCAAGCATTTGCTGCACCCTCTTGCTCTGTCCCAGAGAGGAGTTATGAGACACACACATCAGGGCTGAAGCCTTTTAAAGGTTACCATATGGAGCACCAGGCTCTCCTGCCTGGTTCCTTATAATTTCTAATTTTTTGTAATTCCTACAGGCGTCACCTATGGCAAGCCTTATGCCTCACAAAACTCCCAAGACAAATGCAAACAGACCCAAAGCTTTAGGGGGCTGAGATCTGGTATTGTGGTTTCTAACCCACTGCTAAGCAGTGTGTTGCTTGAGAGGCTTTGTCACCTTCCAAGGTGTGACATCTTCCAGAAGGTTCCATCTGAGTCTCTCCTAATCCAGCAGCAGCTCCAGTGCTGTGATCACAGAGGTGTAGCCTGGTAGGTGACAACAAATCCCCCAGAGCAAAGCTGCTGGATGTCTCCAGGCTGCACTGTCTCTCTGGGATCTGTGCTGCATCCTGGTGCCCCAGCAGAGCTCCCTTGCAGACTCACACCGTGCCCCAAGGTTATTTAATGCCAACTCAAGAGAATAACCAGTGAGGCAGAGCTGCCCTCACATGCTCTGCTATGCCCAGCACCACATCTGCAGATGTCATTTGACGGGAGAATGCTCATCCTAGCTCTGAGATGATCAAGAGAACTTGTTGGAAAAAAAATATTGATTCCATGTTCTAAAAGCAAAAAAAAAAGAGATACAAGATTTCTGATAGGAAGCAGGCAGAGATGGAGAAGTGAGCACAAGGAGAGCATGGCTTGTTTTCTGCCTTTTGCTTCAGCTTTCCTGAACTCCAGAGGAATGAGAGGAGCCACTTGGCATTCTGTGGGGATTGGGACTCCACAAAGCTGAATTATATCACCCAGCTACACTGGTTGTTACTAAAGAAAGATGATAAACAAAAAGCATCCTTAGAGAGCTCAAGAATAGAGAGGCTGGTGCTATTGTTCAGAGAGATGGAACAGAAAACGTGAGAGGCAGCAAGGAGAGAAGCCATTATTCTGTGTGAACTCACTGAATGCTGAATAAAAACAGCATTTGCTCAGACAGTTTGTCCAGTATTAACACACTGAGTTTCTGAGGGTCAGTCCTGATCCTCATGAAATGCAGTGAATTTCAGCCCATTTGTGTACACCAAGAGGCTTCTAGAGGGCTAATTAAACCCATCATCTTTAATGTTTCCTGTGTGCCAAGAACAGATAAAGTGTGGTTTTCAGTGGCTTGCAGCACTCCATGGCTGCTACCAGCTAGGAAGGAGGACAGCCCAGCAGAAGATTGTGTTTGAGCCTGAATCCAGCCTGTCAGTGCTAAACAGGAAATCTGGGCTGGGTTCTCAGGATAGACATCTGGAGCACACATCTGGAAAGAAGTGAACCAGTGGCTGCATGCCACTGTAATCACTCCTCCCTCAAGTGCTGCAAATGGAGCACCAAAGCAGAAAGCAGGTGGCTCTTCCAGGAGGTAATTGAACCACAGAGAGGGGTCACAAAGTGAGACACACATTTCATGAGGGGTTTTTTTTCCTGCTCATAAAAATTGTCAGAACAAATTACCCACTGGATGTTACACCAGATAACTACATCCCAACATCTCCACACTTGTTGCTTTTCAGAGACTGGAAGATCAGTGAAAAGTTTCCTCAAACAAGCATTAATGTAAATGTATAAACCAACATTTAGTTTCTCACATGAGTAGAGATCTACTGTATTACAATATTGAGATACTTAATCTCATACTCTGGACGTAATTACTGGGGACATCAAATTCAGGAACTTGTAAAATTTCTGAAGGATTTAGGAAGTTTTCTCATTCTGCACTGGGGCAATTTTAAAACTCCCAATATAAAGGGAGAACACCTGCATGGAATGAAAGAAATGTGAGTCAAGCTCCTGTTCTGATCCCCTTTCACTCCCCTGATGGTTGCTGCCTGTGTCAGGAGGATCCCACCTGTCCCCTGGCAGTGGTCTGACATTGAATAAATAATATTAATGCAGAGCAGGAGTTTGAAATGAGCCTTTGTCATGCAAAAGCCCTGATACAAAAGCAAGCCGCTGTTGTTAATTAGATCTGGTTGAAACCTTGGTCAAAAAAGAGGTTAGAACTGAGAAATCTTTTTCCCAGGAAAACCGTGGAATTTTTGTGAATGCTGAAGCAGTTTCTCTGAAAAGGTTTTTCTTTTTCATTTTATTTTTATTTTCTCAAACATTACTGATAATGTAAAATTAAATGTCTTCTCCAGAAAACGTTGCAGCTGGAGCCTCAATACTTGAAGAAGACTATTCAGTCTTGAATCTCAAAATGTTTGAGCCTCCCCTATGCCTGAAGGCAATAATATCTACAATTCTTCAGCATCACACACAGGGTGGAGTTGGAGAAGAGGACCAAGATGGAGAATCCCAAATCCCACAGCTCAGCCAGAAAACCCATTACAGATGTGTAAATAAACCATAGATGGCATGGATAATTCTTCACAACTTCCCAGACCACTTCAGCCTGGTGTGTAGCACTTGTCCCAGGCTGTCTCTGAGGAAGTGACACCCTTGGAAAATAAGCCAAAGGAAAGGGCTCCTTCTCCCATTTTCTGTCCCAGAACATGAAAGTTTAAGAGCCACTCTCAAATCTTATTCTTCTAGATCCAAGGTATGGGAATAATGATCATATCTAGTAACTATGAAAAGATTGAACGAGTCTTGAGTTCATCCTGCTATGAAAAATGGCTTGAAAAATCAGTGCTGTGAGGATTTTGACAGGTAGGTGACCTTTCAGCTTAAACTGTAAGTGATTCCAGGCTGGGGAGCTCTCTCCTCACACAGGCTCCTGCCCATATTCTGTACCAAGACAAACTGCAGCTCACACTGCTCTGCTGGCCAGCACTCACAGAAACCACCGCTGGGCACGGGCAGAATGAATAAACCAAAGAGGCAGCCAGAAACTCTGCATTTTTAATGGGAACACTTCCTCAGAGGTGTGTAGGAATCAGAAACAGGTGGTCCACGGCCATACTTTTATTTTTTTTTTTGTAGTAGATATTAAAAATGCAACCATGAGATTTCAGAGATTCACAATAAGAGATGAAGCTCCCTCCTAAACTCCTAAAGAGAGTTTAGGAAATTGCTGCCATTTCATGCTCAGCTCCAAAGCAGGTGAACTCTTTGTGTGTTTCTCAGCAGACAGTCCCCACACAACTCTGGAAATCAAACCAGCAGATCTGCACCCAGCATCAATGCCAAGAACATTCCTGCCCAAGCAGGGCAGCCCCAAGGGACTGAGCAGCTCTCTCAGAAACACTGATGTGCTTTCTTTCTAATGGCAGCCATGACTCCTCATCCACAGCAATGAGCTTTGTGTCTAGTCAGGACTGATTCCTGCTCCTAAGAAGGCTGCTGAAAAGCTGCTGGATGTTTTTGTGCTACACTGCACCCACTGCCAAAGTGGTTTAGGTGAAACTTCAGCAACCACTGCATTTTGGGGTCATCTTTCACTTTTAGCCCAGCACCAATTGCCTGGGGGTTTTCAGAGACTCTTTCACACAGCCTGCTGTGCAACTCAATGCTTCTATTAAAGGAGTGCTCATTTTCCAGGAAAAAAAAAAAAAAAAAAACAAAACCAAAAGAGAAAGAAAGAGGAGAGGATAGCAGCTCAAATCTCCCACTTTGCAGGGAGATCTGCACCACCAAAATCAGGCATTTGGGTTTGCTTATCTCAGACTGAGTCCCCTGCATTAACCCCAGTTAAGCATAACACCAGTGGCTGGGTATTAAGGCCTTGGATTTTGGGTTTTCTTTTTGTTTTCTCCCATTTCTTGAAATCCAATTAAAAAAAGAAAAGAAAAAGAGTTTATTCTTCTGAAATTGCTCTAAGAATTGAAATGTAAGAGGGATTAAGAGAGGCAGCACTCCTGCCTGCACTGCACTCACCCACACAGACACAATAAAGACTAAAGCAGACACTGCCAGACACTGCCTGGGCAGAGCCCCTGAGAGGCAGAGCCAGCAGAGGTAGGAAACAGCTCCTGCTGCAGTATTTCCACTGTTTCTAAACTGAAAATCCTCTGTTCAAACCTTTTTTTTTGTTTTTTTTTCACTCACCCTCTATAGCACCTGGCTGCTCGATGCTATTTGATGCTTGAACACATAATTCTATTACCCTTATACCCCTCAAATTGTACACCTGGATCTCCTCACTCACGTCCTTTCAGACACAGCCACCTTTGAGATCCAATATGAATGATTTTCCAGTTATATCACTGCACAGTCAGGGCTACAGCCAAAATTTCCTGGTCACATCTGAACAAATACAAGTGGGTTTTACCTCCCACCTGCTCTTCTATTTGCACATTTTTCTCCTCAAGTGGATCCAAAATTATTAAACTCATATCTCAGTTGTGTTACTGGACCTGATATGAAAATCTGGCCACTTTGGGAAGCTGTGTAAACAGGAGGTGAGTTTGGGAGAAACTCTGGCCTTGAAATATTTACACGAGGTCCTACAGAGAAGCAAATTCAGCTCTCACTAGAGCTAAACTCACATCTCCAGAGCCCTTTCCCTCTAGCTACCAAAACAACATCCCTTTTCCTGAAATTCTCCTCTTTCAAAAGCAGTTCCCTAAGGCGTTTTCTACAATACATAAACCATCCTGACAAATGCCATCAATTTAATTTACATTAATGGAAATGAAAGCTAAATAATAGATGTCGCCCACAGTATTTGCACATCTGTAAATTCTGCCACATTGCTAGGGGAAGGAAATAGAAAAAGAAAGCCCTGCATTTGTCATACAAAAGAGATGGACAATTAGGTCTTTAAGGCAAAAAACTCACTTCATTAGCTGGAGACTCATTTGCTGACATCTGTGCAGTGTAATTCTCTGGACAAGAAGGATGAAGGCACCAGGACAGAGGCTGCTCGTGTACCTGGGAGGCCCAGCAGACTCGGGTGCTGCAGAGGATCTGCCAGCAGCCTCCCTCCCTCCATCCCTGCCAGGGAACACCATCTCCATCACCCTGTTTAATGAGAGCACCTGCGTGCTGTGCTGCACTGACAGACAGACAGAGCCAGGACAGAATGTTCCCTGCCCTGCACGGAGCAGATGGCAGCACTGGCACAGCCAGGATCCAGCACAGCTCCGGGAGGGACTGACAGAGTGTGGAGCATCAGCACCACAGGCCAGAAACACCTGGGAGCCTGGTGGCACAGTCCTGATTGCCTGAGGATTTTGGCTTTTATATTTTTCATATATTTGGAATTCTGCAATTCTTCAGCGTGTAACTCTAAACTCGACGTACAGTGTGAGCTGCTGCTTCCCCATTTTGGTCAGACAACACAATTCCTCTCCAGGCCTGGGAATCAAGGACACCTCACTGTCTCAGACCCCGAGAAATGTAAACAAAATGTAAAAGCCTGGATTTCAAACTTTTAAAGAGGGTATAAAGCCCATAGAGCTGCACAGCACATTTCCCACTTTCCAGAGAGTGGCCACTGAGCAAAGTGCCAAGGCCAATTCATCACTTCAGAGCTGCTCCAACCCTCCCCGCTGCCAGCAGTTGAGAGGTTAACAGCAATGGGACTGCAATTCAGGCTTGCAGGTAAATGAAGGAAGAGTGCAAGGAAAAGAGTTGGGGAGGATCCTTGTTGTGATTTCATGGCAGCCTTTTTCTTCTATCGTCATCACCTGAGCTGTGCACTCATGGAATCTCCTCTCCAGTGAGCCCAGGGAAGACAAAATGTCCCTAAAACCCAGCCAGGGAAAAGGGTCTGGCAAAAATATTTACATACAAACTCAACAGGCAGTTTAAAACCAACAAAAATAAAAAAATACTTCCACAACCCAATCCTCACTCCAGTTGCTGATGTGCAAGGAGATATATTTTCACTCCTGTTTTCATTTAATCATTTCACAGCCCATGTTCACACTTATCTAAAACAAAACATTTTTTATTTTGATAAACTCCCATGCCTGAGCCAAGCAGTCAAAAGTGGCAATGAAGAATAAAAGTGAAATGGGAACAAATATGCAATGCCAAAAGGAACAAGAAGGATGGTCTTCAAATGTAATACTTGCATAATTCAGAGAGCTGTTAACATATGTATTTTTCTGAACAAAATACTTCATTGAAACTTAACACATAATGAAGAATTATGATCAGTTTTACTTCAGTTATTAAAGAATAAAGCTAGGAAGAATGTATTTACACCCTCATCACTCAAGACTGTTGAATTGCAACACAGATTGTACAAAATATTTAAAAGACTAATATGAACTACATGACCAATCCTATTCATTTCAGGCCAGAATATTTTAATTTTTTTTTTTCAGATGCCTTTGGGTTCTCTTCTATCAATTTCTCATTTTCAAAACCAGCAGCAGGTTTTTGCAGGGGGAGGCAGATATGACTTCAGTGTCAGTAAACAGTACCAGCAGATCTAACTCTTGCACTGAGATCTGTAGTTACACTTAAGGATGAAGTTCCTAAAACACTGCTGGAAAACTTCTTTAAAACAAATATATTAAACTTAATTTTTTATTATTTGTGAGTAATGATAAATTACAACACAAAATGAATTATTTATGGTATCCTAGGTACAAGAAATTAACATCGTTGCTTCACTGATTTCAAAACCAGACCTGCACTCTACATCCTGCAGGAAACATTTATTTCCACACTCCTAGCAAAAGGTTTATATGTCAAATTCCTAATTTTTTCAGCAATTAAAGTTATTTTTAAAGCATACTTTTCATCTCTAACAGGAAAAGCAAGGCAATACCAGAGTGGCATTTTGGAATATAAGCAGTTTTTAAGACAAAAGATTTAAATTAAACCAAACAAGAGGAGGAATGTGTGCATGAACAGTTCTGCACACTCAGTCACACACATTATTGCATGCCACAAGCCAAGCAAAAACCACTCTTTTCTTTCATTCTTCCTGCTGTTTCTTTTTGAAAAATTTCATTTACTACCACACGAGCATCCGTTTGCATTATTTATAACAGCAACTTGCAACCACAAATGAGGGCACATAATTCATTTATATTTCACACCATTAAGAGGGGTATTATAACTGCAAACAGTAAATAGGAAATATAATAGCATTCAGCTTCTTCATGCTCTGTGAAATAACAAGTATTGAAACTTGGGGAAAGTCTAAGTAAATGAGAAATTTTTCTTTTTTGTTATGGATGTGAAGCGTGAGGAACACACGAGTTACACAAACCAAAAAGAATTGGAAAAGGACACATGCACCAAGCACATCAATTCTATTTAAATATCCCTCAACAAGCTAATGCTTCAAAACATTGACATAACTTTCTTTGTGAAACTCCAAAATTAAGTACCTGGACTGCAGCCTAAGCTAAGCAGGGCAAACCCCCCCTAGAAATGCAAAAATCCTTCAAGAAATAATCATCTCTGCTTGCAGCCAGAGAGATGTAGGAGCTGAGCACTGGGCTGGGTCAGATTCACTTTTGATAAAGTGAACAGCTGCAAAATTGAGTTTTTAAGTACCTCCACTATGTGTGAAAGTTTCAGAAATTGCTGGCCCCAAATCCTGCAGACTGTTCCCTTTTATACAAGTGTGACTATAATGAGTACAAGCCTTTTATTCTAGATTAGACAACATTTAGCGGTCCAAGGTCTTAGGAGACCCATCCAGATAGAAAATCATTTGATTCCATCTACTTCAAATTTCTAGAAGTACTAGGAACTGCAACTTAGCAGCTGAGAAACCATAGAAAATATTAGTTCCTTGACATGTTTTATTACCTGGAAAACTCACAGCAGATCTCAAAAGGAAACCCAAGTCAGCCAAACCCACCAGTGATGCACAGATACCACTGCAACATCTGCCCAGTCCAGATGAAACTGGCTTTTCACAAATGTAGAAGGCAATAAAATGTGTAGAAAACCCTGATTTCTTTGGGAGACCTCTGGAGAAATGGAGAAGCAGCCTGTGAAAAGCTCACAGCCTTCAGGAAGTCCTGGAGAACTGATGTCATCTGACTGTGGCTCCCATGGATGTGTTTATGCACAGAACATACAAACCACACAAAAACAATATCAGCAGGTACCTGATAGGATGGTAAAGAGACACAAGAAATTACTCCAGAAAGCCACCCCACCTAGCTTGGCACAGATGGTTCTGCTGAGATGAAAAACTGTCAGAGCACAAACCGAGTATTATTATAAATAGCAAACAGAAATGGGGAGACACATCCTGGGTTTCTGGTTTCCAAAAGAGAGTCACAGCCCCAAAAGCATCACCAAGGCAGAGTTCGGCAATGATGTCGAAGTCCAGCAAACCTCCTAGGACTGGGGTGCCTAATTCCAAGCTGTCATTTCAAAAGGCTCAGCCTGTGGTTGCATGTATTACAGACATCAGGGGCAAGAGCCATGGCAGACAAGGGGATGAGTACACTCGGATGTGCAGCAGAGACAGCAGGGAGATGCAGAAAGGGAGAACAGAATGGTCTCCTGAAATGCATTTAGCTCCTTCTTTGCAAAGAGCAATCTTGCATAATCACAGGACTCTCAAACATCACCAAACCCCCCAAGACATTTGGTAAAATCAGGAGTGCTGCCAGCTGTGATTATGGTCACTCCAACCTGCCTCTCTGATTCCTTTGCCTTCCCTCCATTAGATGCCAAGTATATTAGGTACCACCCAGTACAACAGCTGCTAAATCAACCCAGCTGCCTATTTTCTGAGTGACCACACTAAATCCCCCTGATGAGGAAGAATCACTTGGAGCAGCACTGAAATTTCCTGCTGCCTCAGACTCGCCTCTGCCCAGCTGTGTCTGTAGGATGCCTTTGCAGAGAGCAGCTCAGGGATGGAAAGGATTGCAAAAACAAACAGCACAGCCTCTCTGCTTCTGCACTCTCCTAATCCTACCCCAGGTGTCTGGGACCTGGTCTTTTGGGATGACTAGTGAAGTCTGAAGGCTGCTGTCTCATTCCTGCTGTGACATCCCAAAGCTGCTGCCAGGGATTAGCCTTGTATCAGCTGTGCTGCTTGGTTACACTTTTTTTTCTCCTTTCCTACCTGTTTCATATGTAGGAGGGAAAAATCATACTCACACAAGCTCATATTTAACTCTGACACCCGAGAGACATTTGGGGGTGACTTAACAGCACCATTTGGGCCAAATTGCCTCTGCAATGCAGGTAACAACAGCCCAGAGCACCATCTGGCCCAGAGCACGCACAGGAGCATATAAACATTGATATGATCAAAAGTAATTATAAACTGAAGTTTTGAAAGCCAGTTAGCAGTGTCTGGAAAGGCTCAGTAGAAATGAGTTCTTGGGATCTTCTCTGCAAAGGCACAAATCTGATCACTGGAGGCTAAAAAGGATGAATAAAAGGTTAGGGTGTTTTCAAAGGATGTCTGCATGAAAATTCCATAAAAGCAGCACATCAACTTCCCAAGAATCCTGGAAAACAGTTCTTCCAGTTCCATTCAGCATTGCCTGGCATGGTTGCCTCAAGTCTTCCATGCTTCACTCATCCCTACTTGTTAGCAAAACAACCTTGGATCTACCTCTCCTTCTCATGGATACAGGAAAGGGTTGGCTGGAATCCATTACAAAGCAAAAAGTGTCCCAAATTTATATTAAGACAAGGAGTATAAATCTGCCTCGTTGTCAGTTTTTCTATTCGGTGTAACTGGCAGTCGGAGCAGAAGTCATACAAAGAAGGCCAAATCACAAATAGTTTTCTAGTGATTTACTGGAAAATCCACAAGCCAAATTCATTCATGTGGAAAAGGAAAAAAAAGAAGGCTCCTATTTACTCAATTATTTTGGCAGACTGAGGCAAAGCAGTGAGCTTTCCCTCTAGGAGCCTGAGAAAGAATTATTGTGAGATATGAACAAGTCTCCTTCCTCCCCAGCTGTTCCAGTCTGGAGTACACTGTGCACAGCCTGGCAGGACAGAGCAGCCACGGACCAGAACTAAAAGTTTGTTTCTAAGATGCACCTGACATTTCTTTGTCTCCAGAACTTAAAGCAAGGTTTTATCCGCAGTTTTATCAGCAGGCACCAAGAACAGAGAGAGGATGGGCAGAGGAAAGAAAAAATGAATGGAAATCTTGCTGAGTCCCAGAGAATATATCTAACCCTGAGTTCAAATGTAAGAAATATCCAGGGGGCCAAATTTGTTACAGCCTCATACCCCATGGAGTAAGAGACATAAACACATGTCCCAGTGCCAAGTGGAAGTGAAATGCTGCCAAATCAGATGCAAAAGAACATTTTGAGCCTTCTGGCTTTGGAGTTGAAAGATAAACTAAGGTGCAAAACAGTGGAAAAAAATAGAAAATACTCTGGGAGTCTTCTTTAGATGCACAAAGAATTCACCAGAAGGGAAAAGGTTTAAAACTTTAAGCACAGAGCTCCTGGGAATGCAGCTGTTTTGTCTATAGAAGAACAGAGCTGTCAGAAGTTAATATGTTTTCAATTTGTGAAATCCAAGCTATTGGAGCAATCCTCACTGGGTACCTTTTATTTACTTCTTCCTTGGCAAAGTCCAATTACTGAGATGCTTCAAGAGTGATGCTCCTGGCCATCCCAGCTGACAGCCAGCTCTGCTGGTGAAAGCACAAGCTTTTGGGGCTTTTGTGCATGGATCCATCTTACCCTTCTGTGTTTGTCCAAAGAAAAGAAAAACACTAAATGTTCTGGGAGAAATCAAACTCAAATAAGCTTTCTTCATAGTCAATCTGCAACAGAGCTATTATTTAGAACAATTTCCTTAGCAATATACCCACAAACAACACTGAGATTGCTACTGTGCCCCGGGAGGGCTCATGCTCTGGTGCAGTCTCCCAGGTTTTCGGGAGATGCCTGCTCCTTCCCCTTTCTCCCTATGTTCCTGTACAGCAGAAATGACTGACACAGAAGGGGACTCACACACTCAGAGCATTTGTGATTTGGCACCAAGAGCACAGAGGCTCCTTGACCCCTGTGGCAATCATCAGGCTACCTCAGCATTAGCAGCCTCATTTTGTAATTTCAGTTGTTCAGATAAATGACTAGGAGGGGAAAAAAACCCCAAACCCTCAGCCTTCCCAGCCCACTGAGCTGCCTCCCTTTCCTCCCAAGCACCTTGTTTTGTTCACAGCTTCTCCTGCCACTGGAGATGTGTTCAGAAAGAGAATCAAGGCTTGGCAGTGCTAACAATTCACAGCTACTGAGCAGAAACTTCTGCCACAGCTCCTCTGATCTCAGCAAGGCTGTGTCAGCTGTGTGCCTGCAAATATTTAACAAGGGGATTTTTCTCACAGAGCATTCCCAGTTGTCCCAGTGTGACCTGGTCACATTAGGAGCTCTCCCTGAAGAGATGCACAGGGGTCAAGATAAGTGCAATATCCACCTTGGGGATAATGTCCATCTGGGGCAGCCAGAAACACCCTATCCTGTTAAATGGGGAACAGAAAGAAAAGAAAGAAGTCCCTGGAAGGACTGAAAGTGGCAGCCAAGCCACTTTTGGCAGCCAAGATCAAGTCCATTGATCCTGGACTGCAGGGACCAATCTGAGTCCCCTCTGCAGCCCTGAGCATTACCTACCTTGCAGACAGCTCTCCAACAATGACTTTACACAAGAACCCCCATCAATAACTCAGTTCCCAGGCTGGGATGGCTGTGCAAGGACCAGCAGGGTGGGCAGGGACAGCTTTGTCACTTTTCCCTTCTCCCCTGGCAGACCTGGGATGCAGGGAAGGTTCCAAGCCTGGAGCACACTGAGGGGATCCCATTGCAGGAGTAAAGGGAATCCCCAGGCACAGCAGGTGCCCCCTTCATTTGTGAGGGAGAAAAGCCAATGCTGAGAAGCTGGAGGTGTGAAGTGTCTGCTGCCTTCCAGACACAGATGATCCAGCCCAAAGATCAATCAGCTGAAATGTTCCTCCCCTCCCTGACAAGTACAAACCAACAGGAGCATTTGGTCTTCAGCTCATCATCTCCTGCCCTGAAACTCCTTTTTCAGAGATAACCATCTTTATCTCTTCCCTCTAGTCCAAGCTATATTAAAAATACACACACACAACATCTGGTGCCTTTTTGGAGCACTTGCACTTCAGAAGGGTGCTTTTAGAGAAATCACAACATTGGCTTTATTCCCAGCTATCACTCTTTTATCCCCTTTTTACTTTCAATAGCCCTGTCATATAGACAGGATTTTTTGATCTCTAGATGCAAGGAGAGCTGCATGCTAACAGGGACCAGCCAGAAACAGGGGTGAGAAAAAAATACATAAATACTCCTGGAATCAAAGGGAGGCACCATGAACTCCAGTGCTACCTTAGAGTTTTAAAACTGAACTGTGGCTGAACACAAATATTTGATTGTTTTAAAGAACAAGTCTGGCATATCAAAGACTACTCCTCAAAGCCCAATTAATTCAGCATGTGAAGCCACTCCTGTGACAGCAGCTTGCTCAGGAGTGTCCCCCACTCAGGTCTGTGTCCTCCAGTCTGGACAAAGGCAGGACCTTGGTGTTTCTCAGCCACCTTCCTGAGCAGCTCCCACCATCACCCCTCTGCTGCTGTGTCCCTATCTCAGCTGTTTTAGTGATAAGGATCCTGATATTGCAGCTGGGGGACCCCAGTCCTGTCCCTTTCCACACCTGCAGCTGACTTCTGTTGAGCTCCCCGCAGAGATCCAGGGTATTTCTCAATAATTCCTACTTACCCATTTGATGAGAACATAAATGAGATCATTTCAGATGCTATTTGATGCAAGTGAAATTTGAATCCAGAGAGACAAACATTTATGTTTAAATTTTACTTTTGAGGACTTTCTGCTGCTGCCTAAGGAGGGAGAGGATAGCATGGGACCCATAAATGTATGGGAAATGAGTCCCCATGATCAACATTCTGAATACAAAGCACATCTTGCAGCTGATGAGACTTTATTTCAAGGCACTATTTGAGACCAAGTTTTGCTGTGGTAGCACTCAGAGCTAGTAGCTTATTTTGGAGATCGTCCCATTGCCATAAGAGACAAACTAAGAACTGAGCCACAGATTGCATCTTCAAATCTAAAATACATCTACATATTTAGATGTATGTATTTTAAATGCATCTCTTTCATCTCAGCAAGTCTGGGGAAGGAAGAAAAGCAGAGTAAAAGCCCTGGAATCCTTTACAAGAGTTAGCAACAAGCTCATCTTGAGCATCAGCAATTCAAACTTCATCAAGTCCAAATGCCAGTGAGATTGCAATGACTCCAGGGCAACACCCTCAAACAGTGTTGGGGGACTGGAGATGGGGCACAGCATCCTGTTGCTCCCAATTCCCACTTTTCCTGCCTCTCAAGGTAGTTAGTGCTATTTCTGTTAGAAATACACTTAAAAATCCTGAATGCCTGGCTGTCTTACACAGCTGCACAAGAGTTAATCAGCTTGGTTGTTATTTGCTCTGACTGGAAGCTGGTGGGGCTGTAACCCTCTGACCAGGGGACAGGGATGGGCCAGTGCTGCCAAAGCTCATTCCAGCACAAAAGCTTCAACCTGCTTTCATGTTCTCACCATGCACATGCAGCTCTCCATTTACTTAAGAAAAAAAATGCGGTTTTGATCAAATCCATAATTACCCCATTCTTCTAACACTGTTTAGTGAAAAGAAGATAGCAACGTGCTTCTAAAAACCCAAACTTTTAGTGATTTAATATTAAAAATTTGGGACATATTTGTTGCACAGGTGGATGGGAAAGCCATTAACAACGCTGCATACACCTTATTAGAAAGGCTGCCCACATCCCAGCTCAGACAGAGCACAGACTGATAAAAAGGCTTAAAACATAAATGTGTGTTTGTGTTTGGAAAGTTCCTGGAGCTTAGCCAAACATTCAGTGTGCTGAGGAAATACAGAGAGACAAAGGCCTGCTTTCAGAGCAATGCTTGTCTGCAGCTCTGTATTATCCTGAGTGACATTTAGTCCAAGTACAGTAATAACACACATCCCTGCCTGCTGCTGAAAGCAAAAGCCAGATTTTAATACCTGATGGAAACATTCTTCCTTTTGATAGCATCCAGAACTGGGGGGAAAAAAAAAATCCAACCTTCAGCTTATAAAAACATTGATTTCTTCACATAAAAAGGAGCCAGTTTGCAGCAACAAAAGCCTCTCAGATGGGTGGGTGTAACCTCCAAGCTGCTGCCAGAGCAGCCTTTTAGTAACACTAGTGAGTTATCCAGAGCTGCTGCAGCACAGATTGCAAGGAGGCAGAGGAATTGCTGCTCCAAATGCACCCAGGGAGCCTGGGGGCACAGAGCAGGCTCTGGCTTCTACCCCAGCAGGTCACGATCAGGGGGAGCACAGCCACAGCAAGGAGATCACTCTCATCCTGATGCAGGGAGGAGCCAGAAGCTCTTAAACTCAGAAGGTTTTTGTGTGTTTGGCTTTTAGTGAAGTCACCGAGATGCCAGCACAGGAGGGTTTGAGTGACCTGGTGAGCTAAGTTCACACTCACATCCAAGTGATGGACCAGGCAATCTCACTGAAATACAGCATCTATTCTTCATCCTGGTCCCTTTCCTCCTCTGGTCAGAGGGTGCTGAGGTTTAGGGCTAGGTCAAGAGAAGAGCCAGAAAGAGACAAGTCTTAGGAGAAACCCAGAGTTGGGATTATTCAATCACAGCCTTGCTATCAATAAAGTCACAAAAAGTAATGATTTTCTTCCTAGGACAGCAACAAATTCTGATTCCAGCTACAAAAAGCTGCCCTAAAAGCCATGCTAAAGTCTCCTGGACTGACTGTGATCCTGAGGAGCAGCTCCAAGCTGGCCTCTCCCATTGAACAGCACTGAATTCCTCTCTCCAGAGCATGGAAGGAGAGTGATGGAACAGGCCCGCAAAATCCAGAGTGGAAAGGTAATGAGAGGGCACCTACTACCAACTTAATAAATGGGAGTGAGGGGTGGAATTTGATGAAATGATCAGGCAGCATGTCTAACACAAATTAAATAAAGTGCTTTTTTACACAGTTAATTTATGGAACTCCTTGACACAAGCTACTGCATGAGACAAAGAGTTTTAAAAGGATTCAGTAAAGGACTAGACAAAGTCATGAGGACTTAGTGCCCAAAGGCAGGGCTTGAAGACCCCCAAGCCAGCAATTGCCAAAAACTGGAAAGTTTTGTCTGAGACAGGTTCAATGTCTGTTTATTTCTCCTGCCTTTTTCTACACATCTGACCCTAGACAGGCTTTGGCTGGCCAGGTGATGGCAAATTCCACATTGGCACTGAGGAGGGACAGTGTGGAATGAGCCACTGCAGCAGCTGCCCCTTCATGCACATTTTCTCCTGGGTCAGCACTGAGGATTTTCTCTGCTTTTCAAAGAGATGGGCTTCAATCCTGCCTACCCATGGAGTCCCTTCCCCACGTGCCCCAAGGCCAGTCCCACCATGGATTGCAATGCGACCAGCACAGCTCAGAGCTGTCCTCCTGTGGCTCTCCTACACCACTCAGATTATCCTTATTAAGTGAAAGGAGATATTTTAAGGTCTTTTTCTCTTTCCATTAAAGCCTCTGCCACAGGAATTACTTGTTGCCACAGGTTTAATCTTCTGCAGAGTCCAGTTTCCACGTGTTTGCATTCATGAGATGAGGGACAGAACACAGGGAGGAAATTGGACCAAATTAACCTGCTCCCATGACAATCCACAATAATAACAAAAGTGGAAAATGGCAGGGAATTAAACTGTTCTTGACAAAAACTGTAATGACCTCCAAGAGTGCCTCTAAAGTAACTGTCCAAGTAATAGTTTCCAAGTGTAATTTCAAGGATGTGCTATGCAAACTCACCTGCAGAATTTCTGGTTAAGAAACCAAAAAAAATTCAGAAATGAATGAGGGGAGGAGGTAATCAATACTATAATTAAAAACACAGTAATCTGAAACAGGGCGATTGGGTTAAATAAGTATAGGTAGATTGGATCAGAGAAAACGTTAAAGTAAAGAGAAGAGTTTAAATTTGATTTGGTTTTAACACTGGGAAACAAAACACTTTTAAGAAGTTGTTCAACAGGATGCCCTGCTCAATTTCAAACTCAAAGTAGGTGAGTGGAAAAAAAACCACCAAAACAAAAAACCAAGCAAAGAAAACTGATTTTAGATAGCATAGCCTTAATTAGTCAATCCCCAAATAGAGAGATGCATCAATCAAAGTCAGAGCAGAATTGGATCGAAAGGCCATCTGAGATTAGGCCAATCTGCTGAATAAAAAGGATGTCCAAAATAAAAGTATTTCCACTGAGTGAAGACCAGGGAGTCTGCACGCTGCACTTTCCTTTTTAAAGCTGGCTGGGGCAGCCAGGGCTACATTTTCCAGGGATTAACAAAGGAGAGAGAACTAAAAACCTTGTTATTCTCCTCAGAACAATGGCTGTGGCACTACCTAAATGCTCCTGTTCAGAACCAATATTTCTGAAAATGGTGTCAGTTGCCATCATGTCAAAGGAGAAATTCAAGAGTTTGTCCCTGAATCATAAAAAGAGACTGGAACATCATCTTCAGGATGATGCTGAGCTCTGACACACCGGGCACAGGCCACATCTGGGTACCACAGAAGGACCATGGCCTTATCAATGCACAGCTGACAGTGAATGGTTCTGGGACAGCAGAAAATTAAGTTACTCCTTCAGCTAAAGCCCAGTAGTGACTCAGGACTGTCTAATACACCTCCTTAATCTAGTCAAACTCTAGGAGAAGAAAGAAAGTAATCCTTGGAGGATTTCCTCTAAGTATAAACAATAATATATTACCTAAGGGCTTAATACTGCTCTGCTGACAAAAACCTCTGAAATGTTGTGCAGCTGAGACTCGCAAATTCCAGCTCTGTACAGGGAGCACTTCATTTGGGATTCATCTGTCCAACTTCAAATGCATGCAACGCTAATATTCGCATATGAAAATTCATTTAGGCTCCATATGAAAAGCTAGGCATTTCTGGAGTCCATTACTGATGGATAGAGCCAAGAAGCATTGCAGATAAGTAATGTGAAAAATGAATACTATTTCTGTAGTCAAATGTATCTGAAAACTCTCTTGGCTCTGTGGCCAAGATGGAGTTTTCTTCCATTTTGAATAAAACAAAAAACTAAGAAAGCCTTGGTACCAATAAAGAAAAAAAAAAGAAAAAGCAACAAAAATCCCAGCATTGTGTTACTCACAAAGTCACTCTTATCACATACTGTGAACCAAATCCTTCTTCCAGGCAATATCCTCCAACATAAGAAGTGAGACCAAGGGCATTGGCCAAACTTCAGTTTCTTTCTTTAGCTACATCTCAGTCCCCCACATGGACAATTAATCTCTGCTTCAGGAGTCAGTCTATGGAGCACAGTTGCAGTCTAAGCTATCACTGCCAAATGAAAGCAGCAGGTAAATGACTTTGTGCTATATCTCTGCTTTTATATGCTTCCTTTGATAAAAGTTGGCTTTGAGGCAAAAAACCAACTTGGTATGAAGACACACGAGCCAGCAAAGGTCTGGAAGTATTTTGGATCTTGGTATTATCATCCCAAGATGAGCCCTTGGACCACAATCATGGTCAGACCCTCATAAAATACAGGAAAGGGAGGTGCATATCCAGTTAGAACTTAAAAATTGTTTAACTTGTCATGTTGAGTATCTGTTTCTGTACTCTTCGCAATTCATCGAAGCAGATTTTGGTAGGAGTGCAAGGGAGAGAAGCCCTGCAATTTAAATAGACCTTTCTGACTGTCAGTTAGATTGATTACAGTTTTCTGCAAACAATACATTTTTAAATATTTCTTCATGGAGTTTATTTTACTCCCAGCATTTTCTCTATTATACAAACCCCGTAACAAATGCAATCACACTTCTATTCACTGCCTCTCCAAAGTCTTCCTCCCTCCCTTTTCTCTAGCCACCTGTTAGCTCTTTCTTTTCTAAATTTAACTCCCTTAGCTTTGTTTGGTAACCTTTTCCTCATGCCCTCATTATCTAAATTCTGCTCCTGCTGTGGTAAAGCTCGTGGGGAGCTGGATCTGGGTTGTTATTTTGGAAATGGGCGGGGGAGGAGGTAATGAATCAGTCCATCAGCAGAGGGTTATTTATGGCTGTTTTTCCTTAATAAATAAAATTTTAAAAATAATCCAAGGTCTCTACTACACTGTACAAAAAATTGACAGCACAAGCACCAGAATTTATTTATAATATCTCAAGATGTCTTCTTTCTGGTTATTACATTGGCAGGGTAGTAAAAAGGCACTGGATAGTCCTTTACAGCTGTGAAAGGTAAATATAAGTTGGAATTCTAACTCATTTGTTCACTGCTCAGTGTTAGGACAGAGAAACTGTGATCAGCACAGAGGGACAGACAGACAGACTGATGGCCACTGCACAGGGCAGGGAGCAGAATCCTGCCCTCATCCCTCTCAGAGCAGGAGGCACATCCAGCAGCAATTCCCACCAGTCAGGATGTGGAATTTGGGGAGTTCCCTCCTTGAGGGTGCAGGTAATGCCCCCTTTGATCCCAGCCACCTCAAGGGCTCCTCACCCAGCCCTGGGCAGGCTCTGCTGCCTTCAGAGCCTCCCCACGGGCTGGGGATGGCACCCAGCCACCCCCTGACAGGCACAAATATGGAAACAGAGTGTTTTGAGGGAAAAAAACCAAAGATTTGCAGCATGAAGAGACAGAAACAAGGACAATGCAGTAACTGGTCAACAGTCGCTTCCCAAAGATGACAACAGGGTAACCCCACATCACTGAACAAAGAATACATTGCTCTCATTACTACAGTGTCTTGCATTTCATTTGCAGCAGTTTTGTCCAAACTTTAATGCATAAATTGCAGCTTTCTTTGGAGTTTCTCATTGACTCACCACACACAAAACACCTACAGCCCTTTGGAGATGGAGAGAAGCTCCAGACTGAGCAAGGCTCATCCATCCTGACTATCAGGGATGCAGGTGAAAGCTGCAGGGAGCACAGTCTTAGTAGAGGGAATAACTGCAGCCTTTCCCAACATCATGTTCCATGTATCCTGCCCAACATACCCTTCTACAAACTCCTTGACTGCTGCAATAAATCTAACCTTGAGCTAGTGCACTTTAAATACTCTGTGGAAAGAGGTTGATGCACATAAAAACCACACAGCTAATACACTGTGAGGTTACTAAATGACTGAATTTGGATGCAAGTAGGAAAATAAAAGCTGTATTTCACCTACAGAGAGAGCCTGGAAACCCCTGTTCCCACAAAGCACATACAGATTTTGAAAATATAGCGAGCTTGTGTTGGGACACAGAGGGGAGATATTTTTAAAATGCCAAAGTCACTGGCACGGCACCAGGAGTTGGTTTAATTTCATTCTCATGCTTGCTCAGAGCCAAAATGAGTCATCTTCCCCATGAAATAGGAATCTGTACACAAGGCTGGCTGTTAATTACCTTTCCTGTCTCCATTAAAGAGGGAAGTGACAACTCCAACCTCTCCCCGGGCGAGCATTGTGTTCTCGCGCCCGCCAACAAATCTGCGGCTGCAGCTCAAGTGGCACTTGAGATATTCACTCCAGCATCTCAACAACACTATAATAACTGATAATTTGACAACAAGAAGCCGTCCTCAGGAAGCTCAAGCCACTTATAGCCCCAGGAGAAACAAAGAGAGGTATTTCTTCACCAGGCCTGCCCACAGAGCAGCTCATTTCAGCTGTGGGCAGCATCAAGCACTCAAAAATTGGGAGCAAACATCTCCAAAATATTGCTGGTTTAGCACATTGACTCCATGGAATGAGGGGGTCTATCCTTCATTTATTTGTGAGCATGAAGTTTTGGGAGTAGCAGGACTCAAAGGAGATGGTGCCTGGCTCAGTGATTGCTCTGAGCATCCCCAGCCCTGGCCAAGTCACTTCTGCATCATCATTGTCACCCCAGGGACCAGGATGGAGGTGACAAAATGTGCCTCCCAAAAGGTAGTCCACCAAAAAATATCACAAGTTCCTTAGATGCCTTTTTACCTTTGCACAGGACACTAACTGGAAGGAATGTAAAGTGTTACAGCAGCTGCCACCAATTAACTGTCAAAAACCTGAATGTGCCATATTCCAAAAATTACAGTGGCAAGATGTGACAAGAAAAAAACTTAGTTCTGCTTGTTCCCTGGGCTTTCACTTAAATGGGAGACTCTAACTGAAGGGCAGAAAAAAAATTTTTCTATGCAAAAGCCTGCTCTTTTTGAAGACCCTTTTGAAGAGCTTCATTTATAAAATGAAATAATATAAGATTTAGAATATAATCATAAGAAAAAAAATAAAAAGGCAACACTGAAATTGCTCCTCATTATGGTTGTAACAAAAATTCACTCCTATTCAAAGGTGAATCAAGATCCGTACACGGCTTCTCTCAGCAAGCCCTTGGGATTCAAATAGATTAATGTACTTGTGCTGAGCTTCCCAGAAGGACAAATCTCACCTTTGTGTGCACTGCAGCAGTTAAAGAAACAAATTTTCCAGAAATGAAAACACTGAAAGCCTTCAAATACAGCAGGGGAAAAAAGCCACTTCCATTTCTGTTCATAAACTCAATGGTTTACCCAGAAATAAAACAACCTCCAAACAAAAGCTCAAAGCAACTTGCTAACCCTCCTGAGGTCTCACTGGGCACCTCTAAATTAGATAACACCACTGATGAGTCTTTAATCCTTTGTGTCACTACAGGAGGAGATTGATGTGCTCACAGCAAGGTGTTGGATCATTTGCCTGGACCATGGCACAGGTCATTCTCCTAGCTCAGCCTGAATGCCACCATAATTTATTTCTTTTCTTACACCAGTTGCATCTGACTTATTTACTTATTCACCTGAAGAAGTAAATACAAACACCAGGGTTGATATCTTTATAGCATCCTTCCCTCTGAAGAACCAGGTTCTCACTATATCAGGATACCCACTACTATGATAAACCCTTTTTGTGGTGAATTTATTACTTTGTCACAGCATGTTCTGTATTGAGCAGAACAGCTGCAAGTGAAACCAGTTCATTAGTCATCTACTCTGTGGCTTATGGGGGAAAGCTCTGGAATTACTAAAAGTAAATACACACAAGGAATAGCATTATTTCTCAGAGGTAGAGAAATTTCTGTTACCACACATCTTATCTGAGAAGATAAAGAATACAGGGAAATAATAAAGGAAATTCTTGATCATTAGAGTAATTTCATGAGGGTATCTAAAAATCAAAGCACAAGAGTGAATTTCAGCCTTGCAAGGTTAGTCATAGAAAACTCATCTACATGAAACACACTGCCTGGTTTACTGCTGCCTTTTTTTTTTCCATAAAATAGTTTAAAGCTAGTTATTCATTTCATTGAACTTTTCATGGGCCTGTTCATCACATTTTTACCATCGTGGCAAGTGACTAATGACCTTGAAAAAAATAAAAAGTAGCCATATGAGCATTAGCAGAATAATATATACTCCAGATAAAGGAGGGAATGTTCAGCTTTTGCTCAGTGGGGTATGCAGCTTGTTTGACAAAGAATGATTTAGAGGGAAAGCAACAGGAAATCTCATGATGGTTTTCAGATAAGGAGCAGGCATAAGCAAAGCTGTGACTCAATGCAAGCAGAATCCCAGCCAGCCACCATGGAAATAGAGGTAATTAATTAATATGTGCTTGAGCTCACCAAACCTGTACCCTCTTATTTAATTCCTTGAACTCGGGGCCATCATGAATAACAGATTCAGGTGTGTCTTCTTCCCACAGACTGGGAAGAAATGGGACCACAGTCACAGGATAAACCTAGAGCCTGCTATTTTCCTTGCAGATGAAAGAGGAATTATTCCACAGGGTATAGCTGAAGGTGCAGGACTCAGTGCTACAGGCTCCCAGTGCCTGTGCATGGACACTGGCACAGAACTCTAACTATTTAGCAATTTTTCCCCCTGAAATAAAAAATCCCAGTGTGTGAGGGAGTCATCTCCCAAGCTCTTTAAAAGATTCAGTGCTTCTAATGCCAGTTATTCCATTCCAGGTATTCTTATTCACAAAAAGAACAACATTCCCTCCCTGAAATCTTTGTGGTGGGCAAAGGGGGTTCTAGGAATGGGTTCCTACAAATACATGGGAGCTGTGTGCTGAAAAGGAGGAAAAAAAGGGGAGAAAAAAGCCACAAAAACCTCACTAACAGCAATGGCAGAATGGCCCTATTTTCATTCTGTCAAGCCTCATCTCGACCACGCTTTAAAGCAATTTAAATGTTGCCCAATTTGATTCCCTATGCAGCCCCAGCAGGTGACAGCATGAAAACCTGAGACACCACATGCAGCTCAAAGTGCCCAAGCACTTTCCAGACAGAGAGACCTGGCCAGGAGAACCCAATGGCTGGGTTCAGGGAGGGGGAAACAAACAGAAACAGAAAGAAATAGCATTTTTAAGGATGTCTCTTTTAATCTTGTTTCTATTCACTTCAATATAGGAGCAAGAACAACTTTCTCTTTTAATTTTACAAGATTTCATAGGCAGATTAAAGTTTCTCTGTAGTTATTTCCTCTGCATTTGATCTTGCTTATTTCTTTTAATATCAATGGAGTTAAAAGAGGATGCATGTCATCTATTTTATTTGGTTTAGTTTTTCCCAGTGCAACTTTTTACAAGAGCAATCATCTCAAAGATAAAAGGCAACACTGCAGCTCTGACCTAGGAAAATTTCACATTTACTTAGCAATCCTAGAGGTTATTTCAGTTGCAGACTCCAGTTCCAGCAAAACTCCTGGTTTTTGGTTGCAATCACAAAAATGTCACATGCAAAAGGAGTCTTTCCAGGTAAAAGTGTTCTGATGGGCACACAGGTACCCACTGCACCCTGAAACGCCTTTGGAAAGACAGGACACCATGCTGAGAGGTTGGGCACATATAGATTACTGAGCTGGAAAATTATTTTGGACCCAAAGTCTCTGTACTTCAATTTTATGGGTAATTAAACCTAATGTGTTGTCATTCAGAAAGCAATTAAGCCCAATATCTAGAATGCAGTGTCCCCTTCCAGTGAGTGATGGGGAGGAAGTGACAGCATTCACCGTGCTGATGGATCATTTCTGGGAACCCCCTGGTGACCTTGGGGCCCCTCCTGAAAGGGAAACTGAGCCAAACAGAGAGAATTCCCCTGGGGCCACACCTTGCACTCATTACCAGCTGCACCTCCTGGGAAGTGTGTTGGCTGGCTCAGGGAGAGCCTGGAAAGGAGATTTCCCAAGCAATCAGACTGGATATTGCTCTGCTAAAGAGACAGAAATGGCCAGAGATAAGAGAGATCAGGGATGCAGCAATGATTTCCATTCTTTGAGAATTTCACATCAACTACACTGGGCACATCAGAGATCTTCCCACTTTTTCTGTTGGCAGAAGACACCAATCCAATCAGGCTAAAGGCGCCAAAACCATCAACGGGGGAAACTCAGTCATGGCAAAATCACCTTGGCTGAGAGCCATGCTCAGCACGAGGCTCTGAATTCTTACACAGTACCAAGAGCTCAGCACTCCTGGTGTGGATGGGAGCAGATCCCTGGCTATGCCCACAGCCCCACATGGATGTGAACCAAAGCAGCCCAAACAGGGTGCCCCTGGATCCCCCCCAGATACCCTGCACAGCCCAAGGACACCAGCGCTGCAGGAGCTGTGGTGTCCTCTCCAAGCAGAGGTGATGCTCTGTGCTCCCTGAGCCCCATGAACTGCACAGTGTCACAGACATCTCTTCATGAAAAACCCTTTTTTTTAGGATTTTTCCTCTTGAGAAGCTGACAGGCTTCAAGAACAAAATGTAAACAATGGTTATCTGCTGCTGTGGAATGCAACAGGTGCATCTGTGATTGGCCCATGTGAGATGTTTGTAATTAAAGGCCAATCGCATCCCAGCTAGCTCAGACAGAGAGCCAAGCCACAAACTTGTTATTCTTTTCTATTCTATTTTTAGCTAGCTTTCTGATGAAACTTTTTCTTCTATTCTTTTAGTCTAGTTTTAATGTAATATATATAATAAAATAATAAATCAAGCCTTCTGAAATATGGAGTCAGATCCTCATCTCTTCCCCAATCTGAAAACCCCTATGAGCACTGTCACAGCACAGAACCTGCAGTCCTTGGCCATACAAAGGTCAGCTGTCCCCAAGCTTGGTGAAAGCCCTGAGCTGAGATTTTCAGAAAGAAAAAAAAAAAAAAAAAGGCAGCCTTATATACCCATTAATATCACAACATTTGTTTTAAATTCTATGTTTAAGTATCATTAGGTTTAATAACAATGGTGTGCCGAGACATAATTGTGATCAAAAGGTTCACTCAAGGTTAGAAACAAAGTTGGTTGCAAAGTCACAAAACCAATCTAATCTCCTGCCGTGCAGACCTGTACTTTGGGAGGAAGATAATTGTTACTAAAGCTCACCAGTGGGTAGTCGCCATAAAGAAAAACTTAATAATTTAGAGTGTGTATAATGCCAATTTTTTTTAGTGTAACTACGGAATGGGGAATGAGATTGGTGGGGAAAAACGAAAATAAATTTAGCAAACACTACCTTCACAAATATTGCATCAAACCACGTCTCAGAAATTCTGTTACCGTCATGCTGACCCAGCCAAAACATTGGTCTTTTTGACAGGAAAAGCCAACACCACAGTGGGATTTCTTAAAACATTTTTCTCTTCCTCTGTTATTTTTATACTACTATTTGAATGCACCAGCTTTCTGCTTCTTTCATGACTGAGCAGCTTAGTGATAAACCAGAGTATTACAAATGTTTCCTCCATCTTTGAAAGCAGTGTGTAAGATCATTAGATTTACACGGTTTGCTTTGGCAGTGACATGTTCAGGGGACTGGCTGGTCCCCCACCACAGAGACAGGGTCAGCTCTGAGTAAGCAAGATAGAAGAGCAGCATCAGCACAAACCTATTATCTCTGTTCAATTTTCCCAAAGAGTAACCAAGGCCTCTTCTGCAAGAGAGAATAAATGAAAATATTTGTTGTCTGATAAAAATTACTAAGTTGCTCTAACACATGCCTGTTCTGGCACATTTTCTCACCAATTACAGCACAAGGTAGCTTCAGGGGATGAGCAGAGGAGGACTGGTGGCAGCCTCAACAACACACCCAACAGCCAAGGACCTGACTTGAAGAACAAGAGGGCAAAGCCACAAACCCTGGCATTGCCACTGGAGGATTCAATATTTAGCGTGCAACTCACATTTCCACAAGCAAAACAGGAAAAAAAAAAAAAACAGTCCTGTTCCTCTGCCTGCCTACAAGCTTACCTCCCCTGTTTGAGCTGGCAATGCCACACTGTCCCTACCCCAGCTGTTTTGGGCCAATTGTTTCTGAATAAGAAAAGCAGCACATCCAAAGCAACATCACCCCATCCTGGGCACTTGTAGAAGGTGAACTTGCCTGAAATGCCAGACTTGCAGTCTGTTGTACTGCCTGGCTAATTTTATACCCTGGCCCATCCATGAGGATATGGACAACATATGAGGTCTGTTAATGGCTCAAATTTCTGCATCAGATCCTCCTGAGCTGCTCCACAGGCTGGCACTGATGTGTGACACATCAGGAATTTCCCAATTTGTTGACTGTCACAGGTTTGCTTTCACCTCCCTGGAAAATCAGTCCCAGGAGTTGAAAGCCAGATTTTCACTCTCTACTTCAATGCCTCTGTTCAGCATGTGCAGGTTAATGATGGTGTGTAATAATCAATAAGAAGCTCCTGGCTTTCAGCTGAGGGTGCATTGCTGCCAGGTCAGGACAGGAAGGTGAGCCATGCAATTGCTGCTCGCTGGGGAAGGCTCTCTCGGGGCAAACACAGCCCCTCCCAGCTCCCTTGCTTGTCCTGCTGGTGTCAGTACCACTCTCCTCAGTCTTTGCTGTCAGCAGATTGCTGTGCTCTGGAATTAGGAGGCTGACAGTGATGGTTTAATGACATGCAAACAGGCAGCGTTGCTGTGGTTTCCAATAACTGCGTGCCAGCATGAAAGCTGCAACTTCTAAGTGAGAGAGGCAGATCCCAGCAAGATTTATGCTTACAAAACCAGTGTCCACAGGAATCTGAGCCAGGACCAAGCTGGAGCCTGTGGCAGGAGAGCACTGCTTCACCCAGCACAAGTCCGGGGTGCTCATGTGCAGGTTCAGAGGATGCTTTCTGCTCATGCCCTGCCAGCCTCATTTGACCTGCTAACGCCAAAGGCTAAGAATGAAGGAGAAATGCATTTGGTAAAAGAAGGAACCACGCATCAAAATAAAACATTCTCCCAAGCTTCAGAAGACAGCAAAGGAAATTACTTAAAATTTCATTATGCTTTTCTTGGCCATTTCATATCTGCACCTGATAGCAAGTGACATCTATCCACACTGTCAGAATTCTTTCCATCATGCAGAAGGACAGAAGAAATCACTCACTGACACCTTGAGATTGTCAGGACAGAAAGCAAAGGGACATCAAGGGGTTTATCATTGAATGAGCCAAGTACCTAAATCCATTTAACTCATAACTTCTAAACTTCTACGTGACTCAAGCAAGGAAGCAGGAGCACATTGGATAGCAAAACAAAAAACAAAACAACTTTCAGGCTTTAGCTCCTCAAGACAGATCATCACTCAGTGCCTACACAATCCATCTCCTCTAGTTTATTTTCACCAGCTGTGCTCTAGAGGTGGCATGAGCACCCAGCAGAGAAACCATCTGAAATGAGCTCCCTGCAAGGACAGACAGGCAGAGCCTGAGCCTCCTTTGCAAGGCTCAGAGATGCACCCAGGAACAATACAAGAGTTTTGCCATGTCACGTTTCTTTAAAATACCACAGAACAACACACCAAAGGAAAACAAGAAAAATAAAAAGGCAGTCTCAATCCTTGGAGGGGAATACAGTCAGATTGACTCCAGGGGAGAAGCAGAGCAAGCAGCAAGACACCTTCCTGATCACTAATTCTGGATTAAACTTCTGCCTGTCATTTGAGGATGTGGCTCTCCAGTCCATCCAAACACAAGCACCAGTTGCTTTAAGACTTAGTGAAGAATTCAGGGGAAATGCTAAATTTGTTAAACAAAAGTAAAAATTAGTAATATGCATAGCAAGAGCTGAAGTGCCCTGAGTAGCAGACACAGGGCCCAGCCCTTGCTCTGTACCTGTCAGGTGAGAGGGGGGCCTGGTGCCTTCATTGACCCAGCAACCAGGATCCTTTCACCCTGGGGAATAACCCAAGCCTTTGCTGCAGCCAGAATGGTCTTATTTGAGTCCCAGGACAGGAGATTACTCAATTTTAGGGTTCATGATTCCAGGCTCAGTTCAGGAGATGCACCACAAGGCGTGTGCAGAGGGATCAGGTACAATGGGCTGGTTAGAGAGGGTTTGACTGTGATAGGACAGATACAAGCCCTGACCTGTTAATGGGGCTAAAGTGATCAAAACAAGGCTCTGTAACCCACACTCCATGGACAGACACCTCTCCAAAGAGTTTGTTGCATCTTGTGTTTCCCCCATCAGCAGAAACCCCTCCTAGCAAAGCTTCCATGTGAGGAAGACTCCTGAAAGATGGAAATGGGTCATCTTCTCTCCCCAACACTCCCATCTTTTCTGCCCTTGGGAACCACTTAAAAGCATTAGGTGACAAATGTTTTGTTCCAAGCACTGCAGAGGCCCCATGGAACTTGTCTTCTGACACCTCTGCTGGTAAACGAGCCAGTGGCACAACAACATGACAAGGGATTTAAAAATTAAGTCTCCCCAGACACTCCCTGGGGGTGCTTTTGCTACAACATGCAGCACTGATGCCACGTTCCTACATTTCCTTGTTTTACAAGAAATGGATTTCTCCTCTCAGTGAAACTTTAATGTGACAACGGCAAGGGGCACCGCAGTAGTGCTGGGATTTTTGTTGGACACCACCATGCACAGGGCTGCCTGTGGTAGGGCACTCCCTGAACTTGCCTTTGCACGACCAATCACTCAGATCAGAAATAAAATCCTTTTGAGAAAGAATAGACAGACTGTGAAGGTTTTGGCTGTGAACTTCTCATGCTAGGAGGGAAAACAAAGTTAGAGGGGGTGAACAAGACAGGCCATTGGAGCAGAATTGGACAGACCATGTTCCAAACAGCTGGTCCCTTCCCTCCCAGGGGTTTGAGACATGGCAAGACTGCTCAGGACATGTAGGAGCCCTTCAGTGACAGCCCAGAGCTCACCTCAGCCTCCACCAGCCACAGCTGAGTTATCAATGGCTGTCTCCTCCCTCCCAGTACCTGCTGCTGTAAATCATAGCCCAGAGCAAGGCTTAAGAGAAAGCATCTAAATCACAAAATAAAACAGGTCAGAGCTGCAATTATGATCAGTGAAGCAGGCATCAGTATGTTGTGCATAATTAAAATGACTGTAGGACTTCTCTATAAATATCAGCCAGAAAAGTGTCTCTTTGTGTGTGGGCACAGAAATGAGATGCAGGAAACAGCGTGCTCTGATGTGACAACATGACCTTGGAACAACTTTGTTGCCTCCACACCACACTAATTACACTGTTGAAATGTCTGATTGTGTCCCTCTTGCCATCAGCAGCAACCAAACCTTTGCAGCAATAAATGGGGAGTGAGTACCAGTTCAATAAAGATGCACAGACACTAATTCTGCTGCCCCTTGAAGTTCTCTGAAGCTGCAGTTCCAAGAGCAGAGGCTCTCATTCTCTCCTTTAAAAGTCTGAACTCAGCTTGGAGATGAAATCTGCTCAAGATGATAAATGGATACCATGCAAAGCTTGTCTTACACACGTCTTTAAATATTTTACTTACTGCTCATCAATCTTGCCCATCTATGCAGCATTCTTAACTACTTTGCAGTGAGAAATCCGAGCCCTCCGGGGAATTTGGGAAGCAAAGTACATTCCCAATCTCCTCAATGCTCTGATGACAGGAAATATGGAAATGTTAAATGGAGAGCAGTGCTAAAGCAGAGAGTTGCTCCAGAGAACTTTGTTATTGCCAGACTGAGCTGTGGGGCAAGGCTGGACCCACGGGTCAGGGGCAAATCCAGATGGTACATTTTGGACCTTGTGGGTCCCAAAATTCCCAATTTCACTGGCAACAACTCAGAACCCACAAATCAAGTCTGAAACTGCACAGGGCAGGCTCCAGAACTGAGCAGGTGAATAACATCACTGGTCATGAGCAGCACAAAAAGACTCTTCCCATTAGCACAGAGAAAAACCAGAAGTTTGGCAAGTGACTACACGTGAGGTATGTTTTTATTCAGAGCTATTTCAAAACACAAATACTTCAATCAATAATCACTCACCTCCCATTCAATAGCCCAGTAATCCCCTTTTGTCCAGCATAATGCCTAGACACAATTTTATTGACCCAGCACTATTCTCCCAGGACACACCATTCTTTGACTGCTAATGACCAGGTGGGTGCATTTCTCCCTGCAGCCAAGTATTTATCAGGCAGAAGGAAAATATGGGATTCATTGATGCATAAAACATTGCAGATAAATAATAATGAAAGACCTATGCATCATTCTTGTCAATGTGCTGAGAAGATTTGCTGAATGCACAGAGGCCAGGGGGAAAGAAAAAAAAAATCAAGAGTCTTCATCTGTGAAAACAAGTATTGAGGCAAAAGCTCACTCAGGGGCTAAAGGGAATCTTCCACCAAGACTAGATTATTAACACTGGAAAATACACAGCCTCATCTTATGTCCAAAAATGTAACGTGCAACATGTAAATGCAACCAATGATCCAAAATAAATGCTCTAAACCATCTCACAACCCAAGGAATGGTTATAGAATGTATATTGAGTTGGGGGAAAATTGATGAGACTTAATAAATTAAATATTTTTTTTTATTATTTCACAAGCTGAATGATTAAAAGAGACTGGATAAATTAGTTAATCTACATTATTTTCCATATGAAATATTAATATGCTGGACAGCAATCAAAAGTCATGAACTGAACAAAATAAAAGCCTGCAATGAAATGAACTGGAACACTGTAAAAAACAGGAAAAATAAGCAAGGAGGAAGCAGCTGTCATTCTCAAATCACTCAAATATAGATCTTCTTTATAAAGAATAATGGTGCATCCAAAATGGTTATTTCCTTAAAATAACCTGTATAAAGTACTAAAGGAGAGGCACATAATACATTGCACTGCTGCAGCTCTGTCAGGTCACCATTCCCTTTTTAAGGTGTTATACTGCTTGAGCTTCTGCTGGGAATTCTCCCTAATAAATTTCCTTTATACGACACTTTCCAGGGCTGACATTTGAGGGATGCTATGGGAAGATTTGGAGAACTTCTGGAATACCATGGAGCCGGCAACCCTCAGCAGGCAGGAGCAGCTGAGGAGAGATCCCACTCACAGATCCATGGTTTTGGGGCAGGACAGGGGTCAGGGAGTCTCAGGAGCCATTGGGACATGAATGAACTCCAAGTTCAGATGCTCTTGAGCTCAGGGAAACCACTCTCGGAGCAGGGCAGTTCTAGCACAATCTGCATGCAGCATCACAACCCCAAGGGGAAAAAAAAAATCACTTTGCAAAACACCAGGCCAAACCCCCCGTGACCCAGTGCTGTGCTGAATAAAGTGGAGAAAACGCTCTGAAATCCCAGCCTTGCACAGCTCATGGAGCAGCCTGGTCCAGCCCAGCAGCACGTTCTGCATTTTATCATTTTACCCATCTCCTGTTGCTCAAACTCAGGGAAAACTGACATCTGTCTGTGAATTCATTCCTCTGGCAGAGCCTGTTAAGTGCCCAGATGCCCTTCTCCATTTCCCTCACTCTTGCAGGAGACAAAATCCATTCAAGGCAAGTAACATAAAGAAAAGCTCATTTCCTTTGAACTTATTTACAAGTTTTACCATTAAACTTGCCCACATTATGCAAGCAGCTTGCAATCTTCCCTAATTCTCTGACTTTAATTATATAATTGAACAACCTAAAAACTCATTTTTTCCAGGAAACATTAAACATTACCATCTTAATGAAATTCTTAATGAAACCGTCCTCCCTGCATGCAAATGACTGGCACTGGATTTGCTTATCACACTGATAGACAAAAGGACAAATGCCCTTCCTTTTGTCAATCAGCAGGAGTGACAGCCCTGCCCAAGGACACTCCTCCTCCATGGATGGATAAGGCTGACAGTCACAAGCAGGACGAAGGCATCATCACAGGGAAGGATGAGGAAGCAGCCAGGAAAGGTCAGCAAGAGGGAAAAAAACAACAAAAGATATAAAGTCAAGGCAAACTTTTTTCCTTAAGCTCAGCCGAGTTCTGAGGTATCAAATTCATAGGCAACCCCTGAGGAGGGGAGAGAATGATGAGGAGGTCTCCATCTTAGAAGGTTAATTAATTACTTTACTATGCTATATTAATCTATATTATATTACATTAAATATAAACTGAATCTGCCCAGCACTCAACTGCTTTGAATCTCGTGACTCTCAGCTGACAGTCCTGGCACACACACACCGAGCTGGCCCTGACAGGCCAAGGAAACAAAACACCATCACTCTGGGTAAGCAATCTCCACATTGCATTCCACTTTGGCACAAACACAGGCACTGCCAATGAGATAAGAATATTCTTAGGAAGAATTGTGCCTTGATTTTCCCTGTGAAATGTGGCGACGCAGAGGGGCTGTGCATCAGCTGAGCTGTGACACACAGGGTGGGAAGAGCTGGAGAGGGGAGTCTGGGGTCTCAGCAGCCATGTACTGTCCATAAGGGAAAAACTGTGGGGCATTTTAGACACTTGAGTGTCATAACCTGTTTCAAGAGACTTGGCTCAGCCTTGCCCATCTCAAACACCCTCCTTGTGTTCCTTTTGTGTCAGGGAGACTCTTGGCTCCAGCTCCATGGCTACAGACATGGTACACTCACCAAAAACCAAGAAACCACCTGGGAAGGAGCCCTGCCAGTGGCATGGCTGTGCTGGGCACTCCTGTCCATGCCCACCATGTCACAGCACAGAGGGATGCTGCTGCATCAAGCAGCAGCTGTGCTGCTGAGACACAAGATACCTGCAGGGGTGAAACCTCCAGGAAAAGCTGCAAGAGAGCAGGGGAAAATAGAAACCAGCACTGAACTCCCACTGCCTCTCTCAACAACTTGCCACTCCTTTGTACCAAAGCAGCTGCAGAGTGGAGCATCTGTCCCCCACCAAGGGTGTGGAGGTACCTTTTGGAACCTGGTCCTGTTTTGGTCCCTGCCTGCAGCTGCCCTCCACAGCAGGCTTATGAGGCACTGGCCCAACCATCACAAATGGGATTTACAGGCTGCAGCACTGTTTTCCCAAAGCAGACCCATTCTGCTCCCTTCCAGCCTTTTCTTGCAGGGTATTTTTACACAGCCCAGTTCTTGTGCAGCACCAAGCTCTACCCAGCTGAAGAAATTTTTGTCATGAATATTTCGGGTGCATCCTCTCCTTCACTGTCACTTTGTGACCTCCAGCTCTTGTTTTTGATACTGGTTCAAAGCCACCACAAATGTCTTTCATTTTTATTCCCATGAAAAACATGTGTAGTTCAAAGACACGACCTTGGTGTCTGCTTCTGCAAACAGCACTGGCCTCAGTGCTACACCAAAATCTATGTCACTGAATCAGCTTGCTCCAGCCTCTTCTAAATCTAATTCTCATAGATAAAGAGCAGAATAGTTTTATTCAATAAGCATAATTAGTTCTTTTTTTCTCCTCTCCCCTGCTTCACTGCACTTACAGCATCCTCCCCATTTGGCCTACAGGTACACCTCACCCTGCTGCAGCTCCCAGATTGTCCTGATGATTTATTGACAGGAAAACTCAAGCCCCAGGTGCCTTTCCTGATTTACACTCAGATCTGCAATTATGGGGTAGGTGGTCACAGAAAACTTCAAAATAAACAGAGACAGATGTGATGAGTAATTGAGAGGGAAAGAAGGAAAAAGCAAAGAGGTGTCAGTGTCCTGGCACTGCCCTAACCAGAAGGTCTGGGAGGGAATATTGAAAGAATTAAAGATCCAGCAGAGCTTTGGAGATGGGGATCTGAACCTGACCCCTGTGTGGCCTCCACTAAGTGCATTCTGCTGCTCTCAGCTGAATGTCTGACAGTCTTAAAGACATTTGGGCAAAATGGTCTTTTCCATTTCAAGTCTAAAAAATATAAATATTTTTGAGTCGGCTATAAATACCTGACAAGCTAATTGCTTGGTATCATTAGGAGATTAAAGAATTAATTTTACTTGGGTCACGCATCTAATCCAGGTGAATTTCTTATGCTGGTTTGAAGAAAATGGTTAGGGAGCCTTGTTTTGACAAGCTCCCATCACCAGTCTTGATTTCTTAGCTAAAAAAAAATCTGCCAAGTTCTCCCTACAGTTGCAAATAAATTCTGTTTTCTAGCTCTCTATCCTTCCTTAAAGTACAACAGCCCTGCCAGCACCAGAACATTATCTGTGTCCAGAGCAGAAATGCTTTTTCAAGGTCTGATAGGCAAAGAGGGTCTTGATTCCATGACAGCTCATGATCCTAAACAACAGGAATAACCTAAATCACAATTAACAGTCTTGGTGCTCAAACAGTCCAGCTGAATCCAACTGATATATTTGTCCAGTAGAGTAAGAAAACATCCCCAAAGCACAGGGGACCAAAACATGGCCACTGAGGCCCAAATCAACTCATTAACAAAAATAAATGGGAGCAATTCCATTGGCCTCAGTGGGAATTCAACCCAGTGTACAGCTTATAAAGCACTTTCACCAAATGCCTTTCTTTCAAGGCTCTTTACAGCAGAGGTGCATCATTATTTGCTGTAACCCCAGAACCTTCCCCTGGTCTGGTTTGTTTTTCACTCTGTGATTCATTCCAGTCTCTCAGAGTATTCCCTAGCTGTGCATTTTTGTCCCCGACGTTGTTTTCTGTCCTCAGCATCCCAAGTTCTGTATTCCTCATCAATTATTTATAGAAGGGACTCATCCAGCCCCAGATCCATGCCCAAGCCTTATGGCAGTGCAGCTCCAGCTGTTTGTCTCCCAGGAACTCAATCACCTTTCTGCTTCTTGTTTTTTTATTACTTATATCATGGTAGCATTTGTGATGACAAAAAGCAGCTCAGCATGCTCAAATCACACATGCTTGGACATATGAGCCCAAAACCAGAACTCTATCCCATTTGCTACTAAGAATTCTGTCTAACTTGGTTTTCTCTGCCACCTTTTCCCTTTTCTCCCTAATATTCTTCTCCACCTTCCCCTCTTTCCTTTCCTCCCTAATATTCTTCTCCACCTTCCCCTCTTTCCTTTCCTCCCTAATATTCTTCTCCACCTTCCCCTCTTTCCTTTCCTCCCTAATATTCTTCTCCACCTTCCCCTCTTTCCTTTCCTCCCTAATATTCTTCTCCACCTTCCCCTCTTTCCTTTCCTCCCTAATATTCTTCTCCACCTTCCCCTCTTTCCTTTCCTCCCTAATATTCTTCTCCACCTTCCCCTCTTTCCTTTCCTCTCTATTCCGCTCCACCTTTTCCTCTTTCCTTTCCTCTCTATTCCGCTCCACCTTTTCCTCTTTCCTTTCCTCTCTATTCTTCTCCATTTGTAAAAGAAGAAACAATTTTTGCCTTTCCAAGCAGGAATTCTGCAGTGACAGGGTGGGGAAGGGACCCCTCAGCAGTGGGAAGGGGCAGACAGCCAAGTGCCTTGGAGATGCACCAGAAGTGCTGACTCTGCTCCTGATCAACAGGAGCAGCCTCCTGCTCATGCTCCATGGCTCAGCCCAGCAAGGATGCCCTTTCCAAAAGAGGGATATTGATTGCAAGGAGCCATCCCACCACCACCCCCTGGCAGGAGGTCACTACAAAACTTCCCTTCCTCTCACTCACATCCATCTTGTTGACTTTTGTGGGGATTCTGCAGATTACAGCAGAGCAACTGAATTATTCCAGCTAATGAGAACGTAATGTTTCACCAACTTCCACAGTCACTTAAATCTGTCCTTATCCAATTAATTTTGCAAAACAAAAAGTGACTAGGCAAATAAACTCCACAATGTGACAGCCGTAGTTTCATGAGTTACTGTTCAGTCAGCAAACAGACCGAGAGTGTAAGGGGGCCAAAGAGAAAAGCATGAAGAAATTACCCCATTAATTATTTACTTTAAACCAGTGCAAAATTTGAGGGTAAAAAAACCCACAAGTTAATCACTAGCTCTGTAAAAGTGTCACCACTGCCATCCTTTATTGAAAGGCACAGAGGTTTGTGAGTGGCAAATGAAACAAAGCTGAGCTACACAGAGCCCATCTCAGAAAAGCAAAATTAAACAACATTAGCAATGACCCATTTCCTCACTCAGCAGGGGCCAGCTGAGCTAATCTGGCACTGGAGGAAACCTGCTGAGGGCTTTCCCACACAGAGATTGCTCTCTGCCAACACTTCCACTAATCCACCTTGCCCCAAAATGGTTGACCATTTCTGTTTAAAGAAATAAGTGGGGATTAAGAGGAAGAAGCCTGAAATCCAACTGTATTGAAATTAAACTGGCAGGGAAGGAGAACTGCTGAGAAAGAGGGATTTGCTCTGGAAAGAGATACAGAGCTGCTGTGGGATGGGGTTTGTGCAGAGGGTGTAGCTGTCACACCTCACTGATGCCCTCACTAGCACAGGGGGGATGTTCATTTCTGGGGGTTTACACTTGGTTTTTTCCTTTTTTAAACACAAAAATGAGTTCTCTGCCTGTTGACCTCCAAGGGAACAAGCTCAAACAACTTCAGCCACGCAGACAGACCTTTCACTTGCGCTGCAGGTAAATGTTTCCACTTAAACTGCAGTGACAGCAATGTTGGGCTCAATGACCTTAAAGGTCTTTTCCAACCTAAACAATTTTATGGTTCTGTGACAGCTGCTTCAAGTGTTTGCTCCCATCTTCTCCCTTTCACTTCCCCCCACCCTTTTACTTACTTTGCCTGTATCTACAGACATTTGCATCCTTCTCTGATACCAGTTTCATTTGCCCACTTTTTCCCCTTAAAAAAGAAAGCAGCCCCATCCACTGATGCCTCCTGGCAGAGATCTCTGACTGCAATCAGAGCAATCCTCATTTATTCCAGCTGAGGATCTGACCCCAGGATTTCCAGTGCTTGAGCTGTAATAGAAGTAGAATCAGACCAGGCCATTACATGCTTGGGAGAAGTCCAAGACACTTTCAGGTGCTGCAGGCAGCAGTGCCAGCAATTTATAAGGATTTTTTTCCCCCCATCTGAATCAAACAGGGATGATCAGTGTGATGGGTAGGGCACACAGAGATCTCATCCAGGCACTCTTTTGATTATCAAGCATGCCAAGATCTGCCACAAGGTTTACTTGCAGGCTGAGAAATCCAGGAACATGCACCAGCCCATTTGACAATTGAAGGCTTACTTACATTACTGGGTATTTTTTTTTTCCAGTCCAAAAAGCAAGAGAGACCCCATAAGTCAGACAGCCTGGTATGATATTGCTGCAAGAGCCATGACCCTCAATATGTGCCACTTCTGGCAAACAGAGCCATCTTCACATCCAAATTGGGGCCATTTAGTTAAATTTGAAAGGAAGCTCAAGCTACACAAAAATCCAATCAAAGCAAACAACTGACACAAGAGATTGGTGACATTTTGCACCCAAGCATCCAAAGAGAAGTGCATTTTCATTCTCCCTTTCTTCCTTCAGACTGAACAATTTTATTGTGGTTTTTCTCTTTCTCCACAGGAAAGACAGCCCAAGATGAGACAAAGGACAGACACCAGACACTACCAGGTCATATCTTGAACCACATTTTCAACAAGAACATGTAGCAGTTACATACAAGACCCTAAAGAGCTGCCTTCCTCAGTACACATGGCCCATTCCACAGATTGTACAAATCTTTGGGGATAATAATTCCCCAAGTGTCCCCCAGTTATGCCTGGATAAGGGACAGGGCACATTCTGCTTAATCTGGAATACTAAAACAGAACTACCAGCTCCTCTCTACCTGACCACTCTCACTAGAAGATACTAGAACATAGAAAAATTACTATTTGCTTAATAAAGTGTTTTACAAGACAAACCAAGAGCACCACAGGGTGACAGCAACACAAAACCCATGCTCATCCCAAGAGCAGCATCAATGTGTGACTGCACACATGGAGCAGCAAAGAGCCTGACCCTGCACACACCAACAGCAGCTCCTCCTTGCAGGAGGAGAGCTCAGCCAAAGCCTGACAAATACAATTAACAGGTGAGGAGAGACACTTCCAAGAACAAACATGTTTATTTGTACAGCTATTTTTACACCAGGATGAGGCATTCTGGCACAACTTGCCATGCCCTCCATGTCTGTCCTCTAGCACTCTGCCAGTCTCCCAGCAAGGCCAAGAATAAGAACGTGGCTCTTTTTCTAAGCAATCTCATTTATTTCTTGGTTTGTCTTTCTCTACTAGTGTCTTGGGTTAACTAATTGAATTCAAGTGGCTTAATTGAAACATCTTGGGTTAACTAATTGAATTCAAGTTGAGACACATTAAGTGCAGTGCCTGTTTCTGATGCAGCAGGAAAAGGGGGAAAACCCCAAACAGTGAATGTCAGAGCTCTCTGCATTTGCTGGCAGCATTTTTTTTTCACTTTGACATGGATTAGCATCATCAGAACAGTATTATGGAGACTCTTCCAGTTTCTAGCCAAGAACAGGAGAGAAGATATTCCTTTTGTACAACAACATTTCTGTAAATTTTGTTTAGCTTGCGTGGGATACAGTTAATTACAGTAATCTATCAAACTGGCACAAGGTAGTATTCACATACAAAGTTTTTCCTGCAGTCAGAATCCTTAGTTTTATATGAGACTGGTTTGTGCTAATTGAATTTTCACTTGGGTAGATAAAATCTTTAACAACTCTGGAATAACTAAGTGCTCTTTGTTCAATGATGTGGATCAGAATGATTTACAGCACCTTTCACATAATCATGCTAATTTTGCTTTCATATGATTAATTAAAACAATATGTTCTTTCTTTGTAAAATAGAATTAGTGCACCCAAGGAGACAGGTTTTATTGCAAACTTCTTTTTCTGGTAATAAAAGCAATTTTCACACATCACCTTTTTGGCAAAGCTAAATAAACACGCTTAAGTGGGCAAGGAAACTGCAGCTGAGGCCAGATCCCTCTGTGGGGAGGGATTTGCAGATTGCACCAGGGATGGTCCAGCCTCAGAGCATGGACAGCAGGAAGATTTTGGGACCTCCAGGCCAAAGCCCCTTCCCAGTTCCCTGTAGCCCATCTCTGTCTCATCACATCCAGAGCCAAACTCCAGGACACTCCTGGAGCAGCACAGAAACTCAGGGGCTGAAATGGATGTTGTTTGTGGTGGAGCTCTGGATCCAGAGTATCCCTCTGGACCAGGATGATCCAGGCTGAATCTGCCCCATGGGAGGGAGGGAATTACACAGGGCATTTCTCTGTGTGCTGGATGCTTCATACTGACCCTTCCAGTTCTGTTCCTGTGCCTCGGCAGGATTGTTTAGCTCTCCTTGAGGTAATACTGATGAGATACCGCAGATAACGAGAATGGTGCAGTGGATCCCATGGGGGGCTCTGGAGGGGAGGCAAGTGCTCTGGCTGGTGGCAAAAAGTGAAGAGGGAACCTCAAGAGATGCTCTGATGGCACCAGAGGTAATTGTGCAAGCTGATCCATGAGAATGTAGATTCACAACCATCATTACAATTGATAGCAACCATGTGGATGGCTGAACTCCACACGCAGAGCACTCAGTATTTACCTCCAAGGGTTCCCTCCTGCTTATTTCACTTCAAGTCTGGATGAGAAAGATTACTCAACCCAAAGTTTCAAACACATCAAGGTATCACAACTACATGCCTGGGTCTGAGTGTTCTTTACTGCATGAAACACTGAAGGAAATCATATGGTGCTGGGTTTCATAAACCAATTTTTAAAATTCACAATAAGGTTATTTTCATTTGTCAATCCAAGATCTCAAGTCACTTTGCCTGAAGCATCCACATGTACCAGCAAAAAGAAACCACTCAACAGTCAAATGTCACCTTTCAAGTAGTTTACCCACCAACCAAACCATACAGAGAAATCTGCATAGAGGCATAAATACAAGGAGAGTGAAGATCAGTCAAGGTAATCATTTGTGTGACAAAAAAAGAAAAAACACTGGACAGATCAAAATAGAATGGAACCAGCACTTGAATCTAATCCCAATGCTAAAACATGCTGGGCAGAAAACAGAAAACCTTTAGGAAAGCAACTGTGAAAAACTTAGGCAGCAAATAGAGAAATAGAGACAGCTTGTCCTAAACTTGACTGATTTGCAGAGTTCCTTTACCTGCTGATGGGCTGAGTGTAGATGGAGCAAGCACATCCATCGGTGCAAGGTAAAATGAGCACTCCCAAAGAGCTCAGAAAAGGCACCTGTCAGGAAAGCAGAGCAGCTGATACGAACCCTGAAATGGAGATTCTTAACCCCAGTCCTGACTCCTGGAAAAGACTGATGCAGAACAAGCCAGGAAAAAGAAATAAAAGGAAAAGTCTTTGTATCCATGTTTTTCTGTCCCTACCAAAGATTTTCCAAGGGCTATCTGATTAAAGGGCCTTCAATATCTTCACATCTCAGCTTGCTTCCTGCAGCAGGCAGGAATGTGTATGGTTATTGGGAAAATTCCTGCTGCTGCAAACAACTCCTTGTGCACACAGACATCTGCAGGGCAGGGGATGAGCAAAGCAGCAAACTGCATGTGACAGGCCACTTACTGCCCTTCATGGCAATGCTCAGGATGCAGTTTGACTACAGCCCTACCAGGCTCTAATTTAGATGTCATGACTACTTCTCTTCAGTGCCTGGTGCACAAAGAGGAGCCCTGGCTTGTTCCTGGCCTTGACCTCTCCGTGCTCCCTGCAGCTCGTGGGGCACAGCAGCTGTGGCAGCCCAGGGAGCTGCCCTCCAGTGCCACTGTATGTCACAGACACCTTTTATGGAAAATCCTTTCCTTGGGATTTTTCCTCCTGAGAAGCTGAGAGGCCTCAAGAACAAAATGTAAACAATGGTTGTCTGCTGCTGTGGAATGCAACAAGTAGATCTTTGATTGGCCCATGTTGGTTGTTTCTAATTAATGGCCAATCACAGTCAGCTGGCTCAGACAGAAAGCTGAGTCACAAACCTTTATCATTCCTTGCTATTCTATTCTTAGCCAGCCTTCTGATAAAGTCCTTTCTTCTATTCTTTTAGTATAGTTTTAATATAATATATACCATAAGTTAATAAATCAAGCCTTCTGAAACATGGAGTCAGATCCTCATCTCTTCCCTCATCCTCAGACCCCTGTGAACACTGTCACAATTGTACAAAACAAAAATTCCATCTGGAAAAGCAAGGAGAGAACAAACTGATGGGCTGCTCCTGGCTCAGGAGGATGGTCAGTCTGTCCATCCTCTCTCTGCATCCATCAGTCCTGTTGGAGCCTGAGCAGCTGCACTCTGCTGCCATCCCCTCTGGTGATTGGCATTTCCTGCTTCTGGAAAATTAATTTGATGACTGAATTAAAGTAATAATTGTTTCAGTTACAAATATGGTCTCTGAGTGCATTTGACTTCAGGCACATTTCTCTTGGGAGGTGCCAGGGAGATCCAGTTGCATTACTCATGGAATCTGGGCTAATTTAATTACTTTTTGATGGAAAGTGCATGATTTTGCAGACGGTGGCTGTCTGCAGGGTCACACACAGTTGCTGATATCTTTTCACTTTCCTCTGTGATGCAAGAGATGATAAAAGGCCCAATTAATAAAGTCACCTTGAGAAGGAGACCTTCTGTTAATGGGAGAGCCAGAAGTGATTCACCACTTGGGAAAATTCTGGTTTCCTTATTTCCATCCTATCAAACACTCACCCACTCACAATATGCTCTTGAAAACAACTGAAAGCTAAGGGAGTCCATATGTCCACACTTTTCCAAAGGCTTCCAAACCAAGGTAACAATTAGAAGCATATTTATAAATGACATCCTGAATTTGTGCCCTTTCCCTCTGTCACCTCCAGTTCCATGTGCTCCCACTGGACCCTGCCTGTCGCAGACATCTTTTATGGAAAATCCTTTCCTTCAGATTTTTCCTCCTGAGAAGCTGAGAGGCCTCAGGAACAAAATGGAAACAATGGTTATCTGCTGCTGTGGAATGCAACAGGTGCATCTGTGATTGGCCCACATTGGATGTTTGTAATTAATGGCCAGTCAGAGCCCAGCTGGCTCAAACAGAGAGCCAAGCCACAAACCTTTGTTATCATTCTTGTCTATTCTATTCTTAGCTGGCCTTCTGATTAAACCTTTTCTTCTATTATTTTAGTATAATTGTAATGTAATACATATAATAAAATAATAAATCAAGCCTTCTGAAACATGGAGTCAGATCCTCATCTCTTCCCTCATCCTTGGACCCCTGTGAACACCGTCACACCTGCCAGCCCCACACAGGGGTGCTCATCCCACATGAAAAGTTTGGGGACCTGAGTGCTGACAATGCAGAAATGGCACCAGAGAAAATGACAATAAACTGTTATTTCAAAAGTCTCCCATGCTGTTCAGACAATTAAATCCCATTTTCCACTCATCCCCAAGCAAGGGAAGAGTCACAGACCTACACTTCTGTAGGTCTGTAGTGCTTCTTTTGCTGCCACCAACATCCAGAGCAGCCTCAAAGTCATTGCTGGGGTTTCTAGCAAGCTCCAAGGCAAGGCTGCTCCTCTCCACTCTCTGCCTGAAACTCCCCATGGAAAAGGGAAAATATTTTTATTTCTTGCCCTTCATCTTGGCTGCCCAGATCAATTCTCCCTACAACAGGTCCAACCAGTGCTCACTATAAGTACACACAGAACCCAGTCCAGCAAAAGGAGCAGGGCTCTGATTTCAGAGATTGGGATGCCAGCATCAAACAAGCAAAATGAAATTGAGCCAGTCAGCATTTCATGGTGAGTGTCCTGTCAGCAGGCAGGAAAGTGGAGAGTATCAACTCATCCCCACAGCTCACAGGAAATCCTGACAGGCACCTCAGCCTGCAGAGCACAAAACACAATCCTAGAGATGAATCTTGGAATTTGAGATTTACTCTCAAGGGCAAAGTGTTTGAGTTCTGCTGAACCATGCCCAGCTTTAAACAGCATGGAGAATAAGGAGCATCAGCTCAGCTGCTTTCTTCAGAAAAGATGCACAAGAGATCTAGGTCATCATCTGCCAGCAGTGAGCAGGAACCTTACCCAGAGAACATTAGCCAGAGGAGGAGGAAGCTCAGAAGTGAAGGTAGAATAGTTTTGCAAAACATGAGGAGGTAAGAAAAAGCTCTCCGGAGCTATGAATCATCCTACAGATGAAGAAAGTGGTGGATTTTAGTGGTCCTGTGAAATGCTGAGTGGTCTTAGCCCCACTCCTAAAGGTGGATCATTTTCTATCATAACTTTAAAACAATTATTTCCATTTAAATATCTATTCTACAAGGGCCAAACCACAATTTGTAAGGTTTTATCCCTCAAATTCACTCAAAGCAGTGAAGAAAGGAGTAGACAGAAAGTACATGGCACATGTAGAACCATGCCCATGCCTTGGAAACTCAGGTGTCCTCTCCTGAGGCCCTGTGACCTGCCAAGGACTGCACACACATCAGCACAGGGAGTTGAGGATGTTTTCTGTTCTGCAAATCAAAGCAAATTTCCCTGAGAAATTGATCTTTTTCAAACAAAATTTTTTTTGGTATGGGGCAGGTTGGAACTGCAGCTTGGCTTTACAACATGGCTGTGCACTAAGCAGACTTCACTGAAGAAAAAACATTATGGACATAGCCAGGAAAAAATTAAAATGTTATCAGAATTGTTAGGCATTAAAGAGAGAGATTGCCTGGCATGGAAAGTGCTGTGGAGCTGCAGATTTCAGTGTGTGGTGATGACCACAGCCATGAGCAGAGGCACAGACCCTGTTCAAAGGTGAGGGTCCCTTTTCCCAGTGACTCAGGCTCCAGTCTGTTCTCTGCCAGTGACAGCTGTGGTCTGCACCTCTGGAAGGTTGCACCAAGGGCACACCCAGTTTACTCCAGCCTCTGGCTCCTGCTCCTGGAATTTCATCACACAGACCAACACTTTCATATCCTGTAATAGGGACCTCCATCAGGTTCCATTGTTCCTGTGCAGCACCAATTCTCAGCCCCATAATATGCTCCAAAAATATGTACTTTGATCAAAGTCCTAAGGTTTTGATGACAAAAAAAAGGTTTGGCTTTTCTCCCAGCCTGATGCAGACAGGGCAGAGATGCATGCTACACCTATGCAGATGATGGCAAGAGTTTTGTACCTTTAAAAACAAATGAATCAGACATTTCCAGGACCTGCAGTTCTTCAGAAAAACATCAAGCAAGGACTTAAAATTAAAATGGCAGAACCAGCAATGGTTATGTGCACCCAAAACACATCCATAATGGTGAGGGGGGGATCTGCCTTCACCCTCAGGCCTTGGAAAAAACTCATCCAGTCCCTGCAGTTCCCCAAAGTGACAAGGTTTTATTTATCTAAAAGAGATGTATCTGGACTTTGATGAGCTCTTGCTGCTTTTTAATCTATCACTCAGGGAGCTGCTCTGGCAGGGAGCATTTGACACTGAGTGAGAGGCAGCAGTGCCTGGCACAGCCTGCCGTGCCTGTTTTCACAGGGGCTGTGTTTGAGCATCCATCAGGTGTGCTGTGCACACAGCCCAGCCAGACTCTGCTCTTTGGCAACTTTGGCAGACATCACAGCACTGTCTCTCACTCAGAATGAGTGTTTTTTCTTCTCTCACTACACAGATGAAGGAGGAACTCGAGGAGACAGTCATCCTTCCACCTCACACCACTTTTGCACTTCACAGTAACAGCATTGCTGAGCGCTACAAAGCCTCCATCTTTTTCTTGCTCTGAGCGTGGTGGGATGCAGCAGTTTCATTCCACCTTTAATAACACACAAACTGGCATTTAATTTTTAATGCTAGCTTAAAACCCAGGAGGTTGCTGGGCTTTACAGGTGAAATCAATCTCCTCTTGAGTCATTTAGAGAGTTCAGGAGTCCAACACCACTGCTGCCAACTAATCCCTTCCTCCCCCTCTCCAATACCCTTTGAATTTTGCTGGGCTGTAGGCAGGGGTAAGGCCAGGCTCCTGGGGTACTGCAGGGGCCAGAAACCAACAGGAATTAAAGCAGGATATCTGTTGCAGACATCTTTTATGAGAAATCTTTCCCTTGGGATTTTTCCTCCTGAGAAGCTGAGAGGCCTCAGGAACAAAATGTAAGCATTGATTATCTGCTGGAATGCAACAGCTGCATCTGTGATTGGCCCAAATTAATTGTTTCTAATTAATGGCAAATCACTGTCAGCTGGCTCAGACAGTCTGAGCCACAAGCCTTTGTTATCATTCCTTATTATTCTATTCTTAGCTAGCCTTCTGAAGAAATCCTTCCTTCTATTCTTTTAGTATAGTTTTAATACAATATATATATATAATAAAAAAAAATAAATCAAGCCTTCTGAAACATGGAGTCAGATCCTCCTCTCTTCTCTCATCCTCAGACCCCTGTGAATACTGTCACAGATATCCATTCCAGTTACTGAGCCCATTTCCTGGCCAGTGCACTTTAGTGACCCACAACACATCTTGAACAGAGCTTACTGCTGTTCCTTTTCTGGACTCTGCAGCTCTTAGGATGACCTGCAGTCTGGTTTGATCCTACCTGAAAAGGCTGTCTCGTCTAAGGAGAAAAAAATCTAATCTAAAGGAATAGATAAGAACATATTTCTGCAGAGATGAGTCCCTGAGGTTTTAAAGTTTCAAGTTCAGCAGACTTGTGACATGGGTCCATACCACCAGTGGTTTAAAACCTACTGTAGAGAACAGACTGCTTTTTCCACTCTCTGGATTTTCTAAAGGGAAAGATCAAGAGAGTAGAATGGAAGAGGGGAGGGGGGAAAGCCACAAATAGGATCAGTTCCAAGAATATCAACCCTACTTGTCAGCTCTGCAAAATAGCTGTTAATTTATAGAGGAGAAGTGTGCAGGTTCCCTCAGAGCCATATGTCAAAGCTTTCTCACCATGATACCTGGCTTTATTTGGCCTTCATGGTTTGGACCAAAATGGATTTCTCTGGTTCTGGATAAACTGCACAAGGGTGATGAACACTGTGATTTATGGCTGCAAGTGCTTAAAACGCCTCCCACTAAATTTGTGGTGACCTTATCACACTATTAAAGCCTGAAGTAAATAAGTGCACTGAGTAAAGGTTAACAACACCTCCAATAAAACAAACATCAAACAGAGGGGATAGGAGATTCTCAATACCATCACCAGCAAAATCCAGGGAAAGAAATTGCTGGATGTCCTGGCAGCACCAGGGAAGGAGCCAGAGGATGCAGAGATAAGGAATGTGGTTTAACACCTCAGCCCAGCAGCCCACTGAGCACTCAGCTTTGCTGTGACAGGTTCTCACCTCGGGGAGCCCCTGGATCAGGACCATAATGAGCCCAGGCTGGGCAAACAGCAGCACAGGGGCTCCCTCTGTGCACAGAGCCTGCACTGAGCATCAAAGCACACAAACCACCCGAGAGCACACAGCAGCGACTGCTCAAGCAACGGCTCTGCAGCCAGAAGAAAATCCTTTTGAGAAATAAAAACCAAAAAGCTTTTTACTGTGGTCTGAACAGAGTCATCACCAAATTACCTCAGAGTCTTAATCAAGAGCTGAGTATTTTCCCTATAGTAATTGGTTTAGGTTTATTTCCTAAAAGACCATGCCCAGGTCATGCCTTCTATTGTCTCTGACAAAGATTTATTAGTTAAATAAAATTACTATCAGGAAATAGAGGAGCACTTGAAGGTGAACAAATGCAGACACTGACCCATAGAAAAAAAAAACTTTTAAGCCACTGATTTGAACAGATTCTTTACAGGTGTGGAGAGGGAGATAGTCTCATCTCCAGGTGCTTCTTGTTACAAGGATAATGATGAAGTTTTCTGCAACTCAGAGCATCAGAACACACCTGCCCTCATCAGAACTCTAATAAAAACAAAATTTATGGAGGAGAAAACCATTTTTCATTACAGATCCTTAAAAAAGGTGCTTTAAGCCCTCAAGACAAAAGAAGCCATGGGGGAAGAACCAATTTCTTAATGAAAGCTGAAGCAGATTTTTTTCCATTTGGCTTCTGCAGTCAGAAATTGTTTTTTTATTCCAAAATAAATACTTATTTCCCATTTCATGTCAGTGTGAAGTTCTGAAAGTTCCTCTCTGTACATTAAACTGTTTGAATACAACATTTAGTACTCCCAGCCTCATTTTCTCTCTGATACATCAGCAAAGGTGAGTCAGGTCATTGTAATTTCCTTCCTTTTTACTTCAACAGCAGTTGGATCATAAATTCATTATTTTCATAATTGCTCCATTATAATTTAGTGATAGATTCACATTAATTTCAAAAAGTCCTACTATGAGGCATTAACCAAACAAAATAAGAAACAATTAAAAATAAATTTATCTAAACTCCTATTTAGAAGGCATTATCCAAACAAAACAAGTAACACATAGCATGACATTTATCTAATACCCTATTAAAAATTATAACATTGAGACCAAAGAAAGTATTCCACATAAAAGCACACAAGATAATCGACTTTTTCTGCTGTGCTCTTGAAGCAAGAGCTGATAGCCAGAGCTAGAACAGACATGCTGGGCATCCATAGATTCACACCCCCAGCAGCCCACCCAAGACCCCCCCTCTCATCCAGTAATTTCCCTTTAGGTGTTATCATCTCATTGCAGGGGTTCCATACTGTTGTCTCCTATCACAAAAATTTGTTTCATACCTTTTTTGCATTTCTCATGGACAGCTCCTCCAAGCACTGACTCTTTCTTCTTCACACAGCAGCCAACTGACTCCAGCTCCCCTCTCAAGGGGCCACCCCACTCTCTTATAGCATCTTCTTCTCATTGCTTACACCTGTGGCCTATTAAAGCCAGGCCTGTTCCCAATCTTTGATAATTAACCCAGCTGCAACCCCTTAGGGGGAAGATTACTTTCTACACCACGTTTATTTTCTCACATTCTATCCCCCTACATTTAGGAATTCAGGGATTTATTACACCAGTAAGAAACTCACTTTTGCCAGGACTCCTTGGGAAGATTCCTCCTGCTGCCTCCAAGTCTCCAGGTTAAGAAATTCCTGCTCTGGAGCTGCAGGGAAGCTCCTTGGGTGGTGTTTGATATCCACAGCCTCACCTGGGCAGCTCCACACCCCCAGAGCCCCCACCAACACCTGTGGGGAGGAGCTCTGAGCACTTAACCACAAATCCTTTTCACCTGGTTTCACCTGGGCCACTCACTCAGGAGAAGAGTATTGCAAGGAGAAAATACTCTTAAAGCCACCTGATGCTGCTCCTGCTTTGTCCAGTGTTCCTGCAGAAAGCAAAGATTATTGTTTGTCCCCTAAGGCTCCCAGATCTTTGTTTCACCACCTACTACCTTAAATCATAAACTGCTTTATTGTCACTTCAAGGAGCAGCACATAGCTGAGCCCTGCCTTGGGCTGCTCTTTCCAATGTCCCTCCATCCTCCATTGGGTTGTAGCCCCTTTTAATTTGAAACCTCCTTTTTTTTTTGGTGTTTTTTTGTTTGTTTGTTTTTTGGTTTGGTTTTGGTTTTAAGGATGTGTTGAGCTGCTCTTGCTGGAGACATGCATTTTCTCAGCAGTAATGGAACAACAAATACATGGTAACCTTAACATGTTTCTGTATGTCTCAATAACTAGGTTGTGTTCAGCATTAAGAACAAATGCTGCTGATCAGATTGCTGTGTGCCATGCCCCACAAGAGGAGCTCACAGCATCATTTCATATGATTAACTTGGTCTCAGTGTCCAGTTTTGCATTTGAGGATGTATGTCCGTGGTCAGAAATATATTAAAGCAAACACTTAACTCCACCCATCAGTTATCTCCTGTCTCAGCCTTCCTGAAATGAGTCATTAGCTGCATTTCATCTCTTCAGTTCCAAAATCCTCAAATTCAGCTGCAGAAATGGAACCCCTTTGATCTTAGATTGCCACTAATTCATAATTGATAACCCAGTCTGGAAGGAAAGGAAAAATTCGTCCCCATTAGTTGTTCCACTTAATATGTTCTGGTGCTTCAATTATGCAAAACCCAACTCTCAGGGCCTGACTGCTTTCCAAAATGTGAGTCAATGGAGGGAAGAGAAAAACCCAGATTGAATTATTCCAGCTGTAAATCTCTGTAATAGCATAGATGTCAAGAGAGCAATACTCAACACTGAACAATTCTGTTTGTTTTCCAAGCTGCTCCTTTGTAGAATTCCCAAGGCATCCATAAATGGCTCCAGAGAGCTCAGTGGAGGACTCAGGACTTGCTTCTCCCTCACTTACATTTTTTTGGCCAGGCCATTAGGCTGTGAGTTGTAATGACCCTTTTTGGCCCAAGGCACCAAAAGCCTTGCAGTAATACATGAGCTGGCGAGTGAGTAAGCGAGGAAGAATAATTAACGCAAGTCATTATGCTCTTCATTTTGTAGAAGAGAAGCTGTCACTTCTTTCTGAAGACCTTTGAATTATAAATGTTCAGAATATGAGCACTGTGAAGAGAACAGCAGCGCAGACATCACTGGGCCAAAGTGTGTTTTTGTACTGGGAGACTGACAGAAGCAGGACTACACAGCAGGGAACCCAGCTGAAAAGGCAGAGATTCCTGCAGCACCTCATGAATAACCAGAAATCAAAGGTAGGGATGTGTCTGTACCTGTGTTCTGTCACCCAGCAGGTTGCTGGGCTTAAAGAAGGATATTTGGGCTTGCATATCTCTCAGACAAAACTGTACAACCACGCAGCAAACTCCTAGGAATCAGGGGAAATTAAAGCCTGCAATTGCACAGGTGCTGCTCAAGATCAGGAGGATCACCTGTTCATTTTGGTTCCATAGTTCTCCAGAATTCATCCACATTAGCAAAAAAACCCCAAAAATATTAGTTTGGTTTTCTACTGGCTTGTGTCAAGTGACTGATAGACCTCATGCTTTAGGAAGATGAGAACTCCAGGCGGGAGCTTTCCTGGAGTAGGGCCAGGATAAAATCTCTTTTCTGGAAAGCATCACAGCTTTTCTTTTTCAGGCACTTACAGAATTTCCTCTCTTCCTGTCACTGATTTTCTATAAACTTCAATCTCTTCCACACTTGTCCCCAAACCTGGTCAGCAGCTCCTGACACTGCTGGGGAGCCTGGGAGATTCTGAGTATGAAGGCAAGAGCTTCTTTCCTGGAATAAACTATGCTAAAGAAAAACACAATTATTTTGCAGCAGAAATTCACATCTGCTCTTTTTTCTTGTGCACAGTGAGTTTCCCACAGTGGCAAAGTAAAGTCAAAGGCTTAAGGCAAATGGAGGGAACATCTTCACATTGCATTTATTGCCAGAATGTGTCAAAGCCATCACATAAACCTCCTTGCATTTTCTGGTATATTTTAAGGGCTAAGCTATTAACCTCTTACAAGAATAAATCTATCGAGTTCTCCAGGCTTCCCTTGCTCTGTTATTACTTCCAAGTCTAAATCCTTTTGGTACTTGGAAATTGAGGGGTACACTGTGCCTTTCACAAACAGACAGGTGCCACTTGTCCTCACAGAGCACCCCCTTCTCCCTCTTCCTTTGTCACGTGCTGCAGCACACCTGCTGTTACCCTTGCACTCCTGGTATTCTCATTGCCACCCAAATTTTCCCTTATTTTTCAAAATAAATAAATGCCTCAGCCTCACACAAGTCTGTGAGAGCAAGAAACTCTCAGCTGGCATCCTTGGGCAGTGCAGACCCTTCCCCAGCCCTGTCCTGCAGGGGACAGAGCTCTGGCTTTGCTGGGACACTTTGGGGACCTGGCCAGCAGGACTGGGACCATTGATCCACGACCACTTCTTGTCTCACATTTTGCTTCTTCTGCTGCATGTTTTCCTGTTGTTTTTATTTTTCACAGACACCTGGCAAAAGAAAACCCTGCACCTCACAGACATTTTAATAATTCATATTCAACTTCAGTTGCTGGAAGTTTAATAAACAGGCTCTTATTAGAATACAATCACTTCTTCTTAAAGCGGGCAGTTTTTAGGAATGAAATCACAATAATTACCTGGAAGAATATGTATGAATAACAAACATTCAGTCCTCCTGTTTTCATTGTCTTGTTCATTTCCATGAAACACTTTCCCACTGTTCCCCTTGCCTCTGTTTTAGCAAAGACTTTGCTTTTAATTGGACTGAATATTCAGCTGGGTTCAAACCCAAATTTTTATGTAAAAAAGCTACTCATAGCAACCAGCTCATCCTGGAATCCATTAAAAATAACAAGAGGGATTGCAATGAGATTATTTCAAGAGCTCTCTTGCATTCACAGGAAAACAGATTTATTGCTCTTGCAGAGAAGCTTTCCCAGGCAAGGGAGATGCAGGTGATAACACTGAGTCCTCCTGGTTTTTCCTCTTGTCCACAAAACAAAACCATGAGGATTTCTGAGCTAATTTCATCCCTGAAAACCAGCTTGCCATGCTCTGAGAGCTTGTTATCAGCACTGCCTGTTCCTGCAGCCTCCCTCCTTCAGCCCTCCCTTGGGATGCACTGCAGGTCCCTGTGAAATTCCACCTGGCACTGAATGGAATCAATGGGGAATTCTGCACAAAACAAAAATTAACCAGGTGCTGCAATAAGAACACCTGCAAGAGCCAGGAAAGCAGCTGAAAAGCTGACTGACACCCTCAGAGCAGGGAAGCCCAGCAGCCTCAGCCTTGTGCTGCAACAGGGGTGAGCACATCCTGACCACCCACCCTTGGCCCAGCCACCCTCTCACGGGGCTCCAGTGAAATTTGGGCTCACAAGTAAATTTGGGCTCACAGCATGTTGCCCTAAGAGCAGAGCACAGTGCCAAATTGCAGCCTGCCACCTCAGCTGCCACCCCTCTGGGAGGATGCAGGCTGTGTTTTCATTCCAGGGGAGGGGATTTTTTATTGCTCTCACTTAAAAAATAGCAATTTTCATAAAAAGCATCTTTCCTGCCCTCCCACTCACAGCAAGAAAATGGAAAGTGATCCAGAGACTTTAGGTTTCTCCTTCTAGCTCCTGACAGGGGAAATTCTCAGGAAGAAAAAGAAACCCTGCTTTAACAAGATAATTAATTGTTTTGGGGGACATGTGTTGTGGGACTCTTGAACGGAAGAGAACATGGGGGTAGGAAAATTTTGACTTTCTCAACAGGGAAAAAAATAATTCCTTTGTAGATCAGAGACACACACCCTGAGGCTGTGGCTGAATTTTTGAAGGGCAAGTCCTCAACTAAGACTTTTCTCACTGGCTGCCCTGCAGTGACCTCGTGCAGCAGCCCCTGCAGGAGCCTTGAATCTCCATCTGCAAAGGCAGGGGCTTGGATGCACATTGAACTCCAGGGCTACAAACACAGGCCATTAAAGGAGCAGCATGTTCTCCTGTGTCAGGTAACACATGGCCTTTCATGCTGCTCTTCAAAGCAGAACATCTTCCTTTGGAGCACAGGCAGCTCCAGCTTGGGGTTCTGGGGAAAGGTTTGTGATGGAGGAGCCCTGATTAGAAGCCAAATAAAACAGGGTAAATTTTAGAGGTTTTAAGGACAAGTTTTATTGACTGCCACACACCCCTAAGTGCTGAAAGTCTGCTGATCCCAAAGGTCTGGGCTGCCAAACAAAAGTCACAGGAGCCAAGGAGGTTTTCTTTGAAGTCTTGCTTCCAGTTGCTTACAACTTGCATTCCTCAGATGAAATGAGCTGCAGTTTGGCTCTCTGTAGATAAAGCTCTCACATTTGCACCATACCCAAAGAGCTCCCAGAGCTCAGACATTGCTCTGCACTGTGCAGGTTCCTGCAGGAGTTCATCCCTGTAAAGCACAGTGAAAGGTGAAGGTTAAGGACACTAAGCCCCACAGTTTCCTACAGATCCCACACCTCAACTTCGTTGGGATTTTTTCTCTAAGAGCAAACTAAAATGAATTGAACATTACATCAGTGTGGCTTAGTTTTGTAGCAGATCTTTTGCTGATATAAATTAACAGAGCTCTGACCTATATTCCTAATTCACACTTCTTAGAATGGGGAGTGAAACACAACCAGGAGGAATGCAGTTAACAACAAGGTCAAGGACTCATCTTTCACCTTTATTTTGATAACCCTCATGCCAAAACCAGAAGAGGAAAGAGGCACTTGTTTCATTGTCCTGGAGTTCATTCACTCTGTGTTTTATAAGAGCCTGTAGCTTTGTGTTTTCTGCCAGCCCATTTTCCCTGGTGCACTGGCAGAGAAGCACACTGGGCAAACACAAAAATCCCAAAAATACTGACCATGTTTGGATCTAACCTACTTTGGGAATCTGGGATACAGAGGAAGTTGAACTGGCTACCCAGTTCCAGCTGTGTAAGAGTGCCCTGGCTTCTTTTAAAGTTTATTTATGTACAGATCAAACAAACAGACTTCCAAGCGCTTTCATTTAACTTTGATGCCAAACTTTGATGTCTTCACCATTTACAGTAATCATTTTTATGTGCATTTAATATTTTTTTAGTCCAAAACACTATACATAAAAAGACCAACTTCATTTAAAATATGCAGCATTTTTGCTATTTGAAAACTCTGCATTTTTAATTTGTTTCTTATCAGCAGAGTACTTCTGGGGCAAGGAGAACATCAAGTTTTTAATGCCTTTCAGTTGATTTAAATTAATACTTTATGTTTTTATTCAAAAGAGCTGACTGATAGAAGGGTGCTGACATTTTTTTCACACTCTTTCTCTGGCATGTGTTATATGCAAAGTAATAGTTATTTCTTAAATGTTTGGTGCTTTATTCCATGATGAGTACCCAGAAGATAACATTTCCACACAGTTTAATGCACTTAGATCACTGCTCAAATGCCCAGGCTGGGTAGGAAAGGGTTTCAAGGTTAAGATTTTAAGATTTGTATCTTAATATATCAAACATTTGTTTTAGAGGCAAACACTACCTTTGTGCGCTTGGAAGCCCCATCCCCTCAAAATAACAAAGCAAGGAAGTGTTTCCCTCCTTGGCTCTGTGTCTCTGCTGAGCTCTTTTCCAAAAACATAGAAAGCCACAAAGATAAGAGTGAAACTTTTAATCAAAAGGGGCCTGAATGATTTCTATAGCATTTAATAACCACTTCATCACTGTCTCTGCACAAAAGGACTGTGTTGGATTCCATAGCTGACAGGAGTGGTGAGGCAGAGGACAGTTTTCAATTGGGAAGCTGCACCCCTCTCCTTTTAAAATCAGTGGAGGAGGATTATCTGGAGTTACATTTTCACTGCTGAGTGCTTCCCCTTCCTTTACCCCAGGTAGCTCAGAGGCTGGAGAAATCTGGTACCTGCAGGATGGAGCTCAGACAGGAGTCACTGGGGATGCAAACTCAGACTATCCCTGCTACAGCCACCATAGTCACAGACAGGATCTAGAAATGTCTGGAAAATGGGGAGAACTTAGAGGAGGAACTGTAATCACACAGCCAAGTCCCACACAGCACAGGCTACTGCAGAATCAGCACCATGTTTTTACAGAATGAAAATATTATTGCCATTATCCGTGAGGGCAAAGTACAGGGGAGAAAGTTTTTCTCTCTAGGGTAGATGGAGGAGGAGGAGAGCAGTCATTAGTAAAATAATTGGCTGCCTGCTTTGCACAGTTGCCACAAAATGTTTATGCTGTCAGTGCCATGAGGGTATTGACTTGCCAACGTCACAGTTGTGCCAAGGAACTGTCAACCACAGGGGCTGCTGTTGCTTTTCACCTTGTGGGTATGTGAAGCACCCTTGGGTCACCACCCCCATTGCCCGCTTTCCCAAGAACCGTATCAGAAAGATTTATTATCAGCCTCCTCCTGAAACCTAGGATTTTGGCCCCTGTGATTGCTATCAGGGACAAACATAAAATCTGAAAATATCTCTGAAAAATAAAGATAGGATGCTGTGTGATAAAGGATCTGAATTAAGTTTGTGGAAGTTTTTTTTTTAAGTGAGTAATAAGTTGGAAGCTTCTGTGTCAGAGAACAAAAGACCTGTTGTTTTTCCCTGCTGTAGATAGAAAGAAATGTTAATATCTTACATTCAGGCAAAATGATACTGAGTTAATTCCAGGAGTGTGCTGGAGTGGGGCAGAAATGTCACTTTATTAAAGCAGGTTTTTTTGCTTTTCCACCTCATTTTCCAACTAACGTTAACAAAATACAACTTGAAGAAGAAATGATGCTTTTGTTTTTTATCAAAGCAGACAGATATAAAAAAGAACTCCTAAGATACCCAGAAGTGGTTAACTGAGGACAGGGAATCATTGCAAAAATTCCATCAAGAATTATCAGCAAGAAATCACATTAAAGAAGGGCATGCTCTGGGAAGGAAAGCCATGCACCACATAGTAACTTACTCATACATTACATGTGTAAAGAAAGCTTCTAAGAGCAGCATCCTGAGAGCAGCTGCAGCTCCTGCAAGCCCCTGCTGCTCTGGGCTGGTGAGCACACTCAGCACACAGCAGGGTTCACCTCTCATGGCTCTCTCAGCCCAAAGCCAAACTGCTCCATGAATAAAATCCCTGCATGCTGCTAGAGCAGGACACGAGAACTGAGAGATTATCAAGTGAATAAATCTAGCATGTGATAGATAAAACAAATAGCCATTAAAAATACAAATCTCTCAACACTAGGAAGAGAAATGCATTCCCAGCACAGATTCTGAAAGCCTTCAAAAAGACAGGCATATCCAGCATCAGAACAGATGGAGGAGATGAACAATAATTGCTTTCCAAGCATCCATCCCCACAAAAGCAGTGAGTACAGGCCCCCTAAAGAGACAGATAATAAGAGCAAAAGAAAAATGAAGAGTAGCTCTGAAACACCTCGGACTTGATGAGAACAGCTGGGAATTTCTGCTATGAAGTATGACATACAGAGACAAATGCAGACACTTCTGGCTAGTCAGCCAATAGTTGAGCTGGTATTGCCTTGATCTCAGAAATTTCCACTGACTTTTGGAGGTGAGAGAGGTGTAACTGCACCAGACTTCTGATTCTTGCTCTTGACTCCAGTCAGCCCAAAGTAAATCCAAGTTCCAAACAATTTTGTCCCATCTCTTCACTGACTTTGGAATCCACCTTCCCCTTCTAAGGGAACCTTAGTTCTGGTTGTTTCACACTCAAATTTCTCTAGATACACCTTGGTCTAAAGAATGAAAATTGTCTTGCCACGTTCACCTGTCAAGAGAGAGGGCAGCAGCATGAGCATAATTAAATAATTATTTAGTAATTATTATTAATTATTTAATCAGTCACTTGTGGGGGTTTCTGGGCTGGTGCCAGCTCTCCCTTCAGAGTTTTTGGACAAACACAGTGTGAGGGGAAGAACTCCTGTGCACTCTCCCAAGCTGTTCCATTACACCTGATTTATAGCATGACACTACTTGTTCTAGCCCATAACCTTGAGCTTGTAAAATACACAGGGGAAAATTTACTAACTACTGAGTTCATCTTAATGCACTGTTGGGAATCTTAAGGGGGGAAAAAAGAAAGGAAGGAATTGGGCATCTAGAGGAGCTGGTTTTGAACAGCAATCCTGTACTGGCCCAGTGCAGTGCATCTCACTCTGCTTCCATTTAAATAAAGTTTCAATTTACACAGCCAGCATACAGTAAGGACCCATGTTTATCTGCTCTGAAGGTGATAATCAATAGGAGAGTTGTAGACACATTTCCCAGCTTATTAGCTGCACACATGGATGGAGTTTCCCACAACAGCATGTAAAAATGCCTCTACTCCACTCTTAGCTGGCATCAGTTTGATTAATAACAGAAGACAAAAAACTGGTTTGCAACTTTTCTATTAGGATAGAAAATTGTCACCCACATAGCAGACAAATTCCTAGCAGTAAATGAGTGTAAACAGCACAGCCCTGAGAGCTGGATCATGGGTGCCACAGGTCCTTTAGCACACAGCCCTTGGTGGCTGCACTGCTGTGCAATACACACAGGCACCACCCACACATCCAGAAGTTATTCTGATGCTCTGCCCCACATTTTGTCATTGTTTTCAAGTGTAGACTTTTAGGTTAATTTCCTCATCTAATACTCCTGAGGTGAATGTCTAATTTGCCCAAGAATGTCTAATTTCTCCTTGGCTTGTTCCCTTCAATGGCAGCCTGCCCTCTGTACTAATGTACAACTTCCTTGAGACAAGCAGAGAGTGTTGATGTTACAGAGTAAATACAAAATGAGCTCTGCATTCACTGACTATTCCCAAGAGATATCTTGCTCCTTACTTCAGTCTGAGTACTCAAAAGTCAGTCCTGAAACTTTCTCCTCAAGTCCTTTTTACCATGTAAGGCTCCAGCAAACAGCAACTTGTGTGTTTATTTCTGCCATTACAGTCTCTTACTTTGTTCAGCTTTTAATTATTTTAAATCACATGGCTGAAGTGCTGCTGGATAGATGTCATTCAGCAATAAAGGCTTGTTCTTTGAAGAGTCTGAAGTAGGGCCCTTTTCAGCAGGATTGTAGCTCATATGCTGGGGAATGTCACACTCAGGTTCTGTGGTTCACTGAGGACATTAGGAGTAACCTTATTCCTATTCAAAGCAGAATTGTGTTTGCAAATTACTCTCCAGCATCCCAGCAGTGGATTCTCAGAGGGACTGGCAGGAAGCAATGACTCCTATTGCTCCTCCACTCCAGTGACTGAAGGATTTCCCAAGTGACAGCACAGGAGTGTCACACAGCTCCAGCTTGTGCCAACAGGGAATCACAGGATTTGTACTGCACAACCTTGGTCAAAGCGAGTTCACTGCAGGCACAGCAACACAGCTGAAGCACTGGGCACACCTGTCACCTGTGTCACTGGGCACACCTGTGTCACTGGGCACAGCTGTCACCTGTGTCACTGGGCACACCTGTGTCACTGGGCACAGCTGTCACCTGTGTCACTGAACACAGCTGTGCCACTGAACACACCTGTGTCACCGGGCACAGCTGTCACCTGTGTCACTGGGCACAGCTGTCACCTGTGCCACTGGGCACACCTGTGTCACTGGGCACAGCTGTCACCTGTGCCACTGGGCACACCTGTGTCACTGGGCACACCTGTCACCTGTGTCACTGGGCACAGCTGTGTCACTGAACACACCTGTGTCACTGGGCACAGCTGTGTCACTGAACACACCTGTCAGTGCCCAGGTACCAGCTGACCCTAATGCAGCCCAGCTCAGCACAGCAGCTCCCAGCACACACCTGCCCACAACCAGCAGTACCAAACTGTCCTGTCACTGACTCTCACACTCTCATTTATCTTCCATGTTTAAAAAAGGACGAGGATCATTTTATAACTACAATCACGAGCCTTTCTTACTCTACCTCTGATGAACCACTTCATTAGTAACTGCCCAGAAGTCTTAAAAAGGAAAAAAACAACCAACGACACACATCCATAAAGATATCAGGCTGCCTGACTAAAGTACTTCTACCTTCTCACTGGATACTTCAAAATGTTTATGAACAAGCCCAACAGCAGGTTTACAAGTTTCTCCTCAGTTAAATCTCACATTGCTCTCTTCATATTTCCCTGAAGCCTCACACCTTCACATGTACTTGCTCCTTCTGCTGTTTCTGTACCAGCAGCACTAACACCCACCATGCTGAGTTTACAGTGCCCCCAGATGTTACTCATGAAATCAGCACCAAGCAGAGTCCTCACTGCCTCTCCATCCCTTCTGGTGACAGTTCACTTTAAAACATTCTTTTATAATAAATGATCTGCTAAAGGCTTATTGCAGTCAGCATGGAAATTTGTGTCTGAATCTGTACCAAACACCTAACTGAGGTGCAGATGTACTGTAATTACAATGAAAGCACAGTAGAATCAAACCTCTAAAGTTTATAAATATACAATTATATGTAGTACTTGCCAGTATAAAGCTGTGTCACCACAACTTACTGAGCTGGAAAAGGTTCAGTTCCCAGCATTCTGATGGACCTAGCACAGAAACCACTCCAGACATTCTCACCACCTTACCAGGGAAAGGCAGGGACCCAGCCAGCTCCTCACCTCACCCCATCACTCCTGGCACAGACACAGCTGTGGAGCTTCCTTAGCCTGCACCATAAAGATCAGCTCTGGATTATGCATGTATAAGACAGCAGAAAATGCTACCAAGGCACAGAAGAATACTAAAAACATGCCAAAAATGAGTTTTCCCACTTACTGTCTTGAGGAAGAAAACAAGAAGCAACAACCTTGCTTTTTAACTGAAAAATTTTTAAAGCCCAGGTCTGTTTGTTTAAAGGACTTTCAGGGCCACCCGCAAATCATAAAGGAGCTGGAAAATAAATCTTCTCACTTCTCTCTGTATCTGTGGATTCATAACCACAGTAATGATATCTCTAAGGATACAGCCTTCTCTGGAGGTCCAGAAAGGATCTGAAGCAAAATTTCCAGCATGCAGGAGAAATAGGTACTGGAATAAAATACCTAAAGCCAGGTTTTAGATATTTACATGTGTCTAAGTGTAATATATATGAGTGCTTATTAAACTTGGATTATTTTGCAATTCTTCAGTCTTCTCCCAGATCAGTCATCCCCAAAAAGATTATAAACAATTCAAATCTGCCACAACTTGTAAGAGATTCACTCTGACAGAGGAGTGCAAGGGCAGCTGGCAGAGCCAAGCACAGCTGTTTATCACAGTACAACAGAAACAGTTCTTCAAACACACATCAGGGACTGCAGAGATAGAGAGTTTTATCAGAACACACCTTTCAGGCAAGTTACTAAATCGTGGTTTTACAGCAAGAAATGTGTTTGAAAGAGAACCAGCACTGCAGAGAGCCAGATTGCAAATAGGGTACTGAGCTCTCAATGTGCTTCTAAACATCATGGAACTCTTTCTTTGGTAGCCAAAAGAAATCACTCTGTTCCAGCCTTTGTCAAGACAATAAAAATAATTTGTTTCCTTACAGGAACTTTCCGTTTCCCATCAGCCAATACTGACCAAAGTAAACACATGTAAGAAAAGCTACCATGAGTTGTTGCAGTAAAAAGACTCAAGTAAGGTAAGCAAGCTATTACCCACTCCAATGTTACCAGAATGGAAAAGAAAGGTCCAAATATCAGAAATTTGCATGTACAAGCAGCTGCTTATTCTGTTTTGATGTTCATCAATTCTGACTATCTTGATTTGAAAATTTGACTTGAGTGAAATGAGATTCCCCCTATCAATCTCAGTCTTCTCTTCAAAAAAGTAATAAAAATGGGATTGTTTTCAGAGAACTGAAAGGCTGATTTGTACATGCAACAAGCCATTCCATATGAAATCCATGGAGTCTTTCACTTTCCTCAATGTTACAAAAGCAATTTGTTTCCAGACAATGCAGAATTATGCATTGAATTAAGCTTTATGCAGAATTAAGCTTTTCTCCATATTTTGCCTGTTACCCACAATGAATTGCCAGAGAGAGCAGCATGAACTCCATGCCTGTATCAGATTATTAATGCCATGGGCAAAATCCAAAAGAGTTTGACTATTCTGGAAGTTTTCACTGCCACCTCCTCTGTGACAAACTAAATATTGCCACCTACTGACTGCCAGAGCCTGAACTTGCAAGGATTTTTTAATTTCCCTCTCCCAGACACAATTCCCAAGACACACAATGAAGGCTGTTACAGCCCAGATAAGCCAAAAATTGATGTCTGATATTCTGAGATAGTATTATTTGCTTTTGTCCACTGTTACTTGTTTTTTTCCAATGTTGTAACTACTTCAAGATGTCAAATTTTAGTTTGAGGTTTGATCTTGCAACATGACTGTCAAGCACAGAGTTTTACACTAAAAGTCTCACCATCCACAGCAGACACCAAGCTTTATAACAGCACCATATGTTTTAGATTTGACAGTTCAGAGTTGAGCTTGAATGCTGTGGTCCAAGAAACTCAGAAAAAGTAACATCTGCTGCTCCAAGATTTTTCCATACCCTTGACTTGACAAATAAGGAAAAACCCATGATTTTTCTCACATCACCCAGCTCCAGCAGCACCAAAGATATAATTAAACCATGCCTTTAATTATTCCTTCACACAATTACATTGCCCAACAAGAGACACCTCTACAGCCACTAAAGTGAGTCACAGTGTGTGAACCAGGGTTCTGTTCCTCAGCTGCTGCACGTATTCCTTTGCTTGGTCAAAGCCAGTCCTTGGTGGCTCTGGGGGAGGAGGAGGACCTTCCACCAGCTTCACAAAGTAGTGGCACCTGCTGATTTTCATCATGCCAAACATGCCCTTGCCGTGGCACCGCAGGCGCTTCACGTAGCGGCCCCTGCCCGTCTGCGACTCCGCTGAGGAAACAGGACAGGGAGAGAGGAGGATTCAGTCAAGCACAAACTGCTGCAGCTGCAATAAAACACCTGTCCTGCCAAGGGATTTTTCATGGCTGCTTCTAGGAAGTTAATTCTACTTGGGATTCTCCCCTCCATCTTTCTTCTGTTACATTTAGCAGATCAGTGCAACAGAGGAACCCGTGAGCTCCATTAACGCTCTTCAGGAGCACCAAAAAGGGGGATTTAGAAAGCAGGCACAACAAGATAAATATGTGCTGAAGGACAAGTCACACTGAGCACTTAGTAGATTATACAGCTCTTCTGGAGGTGGTATTCATTTCACTGCCTTTCAGTAGTTTGTCTCATGAATTGCTGTGAAGTCTTACAGACTTCATTTTCCCTCCTTTCTCCCTTTATTGCATTCATCACAGGTATTTTCATTATCTGCACATCCAGTCCTGCACTACAGCTCAGCCTTCTTGTGGCAGAGGCTTGGAAGGCTCCAAAGAATTCTAATCAAATCTCTCTACAGTCCAGGTGACTTTAAGCTTATGAGGTCAGTTGAGTAAAATTTATTCCCTATGAGACAAAATGGGAATTTTTTCTTTGGGCATCAAAACACCTAAGAGCAAACATTTCTCTAACATTTTCTAGGCTAAAAAGCACTTTAGTTATTACAAGCTTATCCTGCAAATATCTACAGACAATTCTTTTTATTAAGAATTTTACTGTCATTACCCATTTACTTTTATAGTGTGTTTAATGGAAGTTTAACTTTGATTCTGCAAATCAAATTGTACCAGCCACAGAAAAAGCTTTCAGCATCTCTGACTGGCAACATTAAAAACTAGAAACTGTTTGCAGAAATTCCATTCTCAGATAAATAAATCCATGTTAAAAATGCTGCAAACATGTGCTTTTCATGTTTAGGTAAAGTTAAGTTTAGCAGGAACTGTCCTCTATTCACTTCTGGTGATTTCAAGCATCAAAATCTTATTAAATATAACACAGTTTCACAGGGTAGGATAGAGCAGGAGGACATTTTTCTAATGCACTAAATTTAAAAAAATGTACCTATGTGTAAGTTTGATTTGAATTCCACATTGTGCTTTCTTACAGCCATTTCCTGTGCTTCTAACAGAACCTGTAACAAAAGGAAAAGAAATGGAAATACTGAGAATTTAAGCAATCCTATTTCTTATCTCTAGATAACATGAAAGAAATTGCAAGTCTAAGTCAGTTATAAAAAAAGTATTTTATAAAGATAAAAACTTTTAAAAGACAAGCATCTTTTACATAAGAATGTTCCTTGCATAGAATGAAAAAGCCTCAGGACAATTTTATTACATTTTTGGGGAGGAAAGGGAGTGGAAAAGATGTTTTCCACCAGCATTTGTCAGCCTTCCCTCCACAGACCTTTGTGTAATTAGACATCTGATTAGAAATAAATTCCAAGGTGGGCAAAATGAACTTGGTCTACTCAATATTTTCAGCTAATACAGGACATTTCTTTGCTATAATTATACCAGAAGTCAATGCTTCAGCCAAGAAAATGAGCAATTTCAGAATCCAAACTACCACGCTGTATTTAGAGCTTTTGTGCTTTTACAGAACTCAGTCCTCTCCTCAATAATATCCCTCATCTCTCACAGTTTAAGAACTAAAGCACAGCAGATGTAGCAGCCATTAGTGACCAGGATTCTGCACCTTTTACCATGAACTTAACACCAAGCACTGCTGGAGAGGAATGGAATTCCACCCACATAGAATTTATCACCATGCCAGGTTAAAACAGCCAGCAAAAGTGACCCCAACATATTCAAAATTCACAACATTACACAACTGTAACAAAAATAAGTTGTTAGAATGTGCTCCCAACAGGCCAACTTAAAACACAAAATCCCACAGAAGTAGAAACACCTCCAAACTTCTGGTGACAGGTGTTGATTTTAAAGTTTTCTGGAAACCAGAAGTGTTAAAGAATATTGCTATTTACCTCTTTGATCACCTTTGCTCCCTTTTTGTCACTGAATTCCAGCTGAGCAAGAGCCTGATCAATGGACATTCCTTTTATCTGCAATCAAAGTGTTAAAATTAACTTCTGCATTTACAAGTATTTCCTTTCTTTTATTCAGAAGACAATACTTAAATTATACTGCTATTATAAAAACAAAAATATTGTCATTTCCTTATTTACCATTTCTTCACTGTAATACCTTACAGCTAAACCAAACTAAAGCCATTCCCTGTCCAGACCTATGCTCCCCCTCCAGGACTCTGCTATAAAGGTGTTGATTAAACTGTGATTAAATGAGGCTCTTAAGACAAATACAGCAATTAAATTTTGCATTCTCTCAAGTACAGCACAAAGTACTCTTTGCTTACCAGTTTTGCCAGGTACCACATCTTATCTTTGCTGTATTTTATTTCTCTCCGACAGTGATATATTTCCTAGAGGCAAAAAAAAAGTTAAAGGATGAATAATTTTGCTGTGAAAACAGGAATGGAGCATCCATGTCTGCTCCACAATCTATGTTCTTACTAGGAATAAAATAAAAATGTCTCTGCCTACTATGAGAACAGCACATGGCTTTGACATTTGAAACTGAAAGCACTAAAAAAAGATGCTGGCACACAGGAAATTTTAATTTCATCTAATGACAGTTTATAAGCAGAAGTCCCTGAGAAGGATAATCAGAAGGTTTATCACCATCCTTTCCTCTCATTCTCCCCACTTTAGAAGCAAAGATTGACATGCCCATTCAACCTTAAAAATATTACCCTGCTGTCAACTCCACTTACTGGGAGAGCAAATAAACAATATCACCAGAATGAACTTAATTAGCCCTGGAGAAGTGAAGAGGGTTTCAAGTTTGATTGGCACAAAAAGCTCCACAGACCCATTTTACATTACTGCTAACAGGGACCAGCACCAGCTGGTAGAATCTAACATCAATACAAATTTGAAAGAGATGGAACTCTTGATAAACAGGGAAAACACTGATTTAATAAACAAGTCTGTCAATAGCTGCATTTTCACACACACTGCACCAGCCAGCACAGCCCACAGCAGGGATTTCTGTGTGCTGGGCCACAATGTTCACAAAAGCAATCAATAAATGCTCATAGCCCACAAAATACATGCCTTAAAAAACCCATTTCTTTTCAGATGTAAATACTTTTACTTTGCTGAGCAGTGTGTGTAACAGAAGCCACAACACATCAATTCCTAATGAAGGAAAATGATAATGGAATCCAGAATATCAGTTCTTGACAGTAGAATTTCTACCTCCTTGTAGTTCAGAAACTTCTACAAACAGATGATGGGCCCCTTGCAGCTTGAACCACACACTGAGTAAGTGAGCAGCTCCCAGTAACTCGAGGCTCCAATATAATTTAGAGATAGAAAGCATTCCAAGTGATATCAACCTCTACAATACAGCCGAAAACTGAATAAAATCCTAAATAATGAGCAAACAAGCTTTCAGACTAGTGCCTTGTGCAGTCACCCTGTGCAGACAGTGACAGTCTGTTCAGAAATTGCTGCACATTCTCAGGTGAGGACATGCTCAGGTGCATCCTTACAGCCGGTCTGCGAGGCTCTCCAGGCAGCTGGGGAGGGTAAACAATCCTGTTCTTCTTCTCCCACTTCCCAATTTTCTGCAGGAATGTGCTGGTGTGGATGCAGGACAGAGGCAAAAGGCTCCCACATGGCAGCCACCTGCAAGGCAAGAGCACAGCCTGAGCTGCTGAACACAAGAGTGCTTTGTCCCTGCCCAGTTTATCTGGAAAACTGTGAACTTGCTGTCTTGAAAAAGAGAATCAGCACATTTGTACACTCAAAAAACCAAACTATTGAATCCTTTGTAGTTTATGCTGAAAGGGGTTTTTAATTCAGCAAGACTCAAGCTTCTTAAAGCAAACCATGAATGTTGGTATGTGATTCCACATGAAGTGTCCCCAGACTGTCACACAGTCACAGCCACCTCTGTTCTGATGCTCTTGTGGGGTTCAGGACTCACACAAACCATTTGTACCTTTCCCAAGGTACTTTCCATACTTCTTGAACTTTTACCAACAACATATTTAGCAATGAAATTTTCTAATTTTTCAAGCAGCTGAGCATCTCAGAGCATCAGAGGTTTATAAACATGGTGAAATTTGAGAAGAGAGGTGTTCTAAACCAGTCCCAAAACACAATGAAGTCAATCCAAACACCAGACAGCTGATAGCAATAAAATTAATTTTCAGGCAGTTTGCTCAGCTCAGATTCTGAAAAACCAAGCTACATTTTGCCCCCTGCTGCCTGGATAAAGCAGCAGCCACTGGTGACTACAAGAAACAGATGAGTTCAAGACCAAATACTGAGAGTTTTCCTGAGCCTTGAATGTCTTTGTGTGTGTGGCCAACCTGTGCAAAGCATCTTAAAAACAACAGGCAAACAGCCAAAAGGGGATTGTACACCACTGTCCACAATAATATGTGAGCAGAGATTAGCATTACACACACATTTCAATGTCATGGAATATTTTTGCAGGTATTTTCAGGGACAGAGCTGGCAGTTCCAGTGCTCCTACAGCACAGCTATGGGATTCCTCCAGAATGAAGGGAAACTTCAGCAAGTAAGGAAAGCAGCGACTGGGGACAGCACAGATACCATGCTACTGTGACTATCAAAGAAAATATGGATGTCCAAGAGGAAGAAGTGAGGAGAGAGATATCTGCATCGTGGCACAAGCTCTGAATACAGGGGCAGAGAGAGACCTGTGTGTGTCCAGAGCTCCAGGGTGGGTGAGATGGCCAAGCCAGGGGACCCCAGAGTCCAGCCCCAGATGCCCAAGCAGGGCAGTGCCTGTCCCACTGCCTGGGGCACAGGTGACAGGGCCAGACTCACCTCTCTGGCCGTGCCCAGCTGAGGAGACCCCGTGCCCAGGCAGCACCTGAAGGGAAAAGAAAGTGAGGGAGGCATGAACAGAATGGTAAAATCATGGCATGGTTTGGGTTGGAAGGGACATTCAAGACCATGCAGCCCCACCCCTCACCATGGCCAGGACACTAAATTTTTGTACATACTGGAGAAAATGCCATTAACACTTATATGCATGAAATACAGGGTTTGGCTTATACTTCCTTCCTTCTTTCCTTCCACTGTCCCAGGCTGCTCCCAGCCCCGTCCAGCCCAGCCTTGGACACTTCCAGGGATCCAGGTGCAGCCACAGCTTCTCTGGGAAACCCGTGCCTGGGCCTCATCACCCTCACAGGGAAGAATTTTTTCACAATATCTAACCTAAACCCACTCGCTGCCAGTTTGAAGCCATCCCCTTCACCCTGTCACTCCAGGCGCTTATAAACACCCTCACTCCATCACTTCTGGACTCTCCCTTCAGAAACAGCAAGGATACAACTTGGTCACCCCGAGGCCTCTCTTCTCCAGGCGGAACAACCCCAATTCCCCCAGCCTTTCCCCACACGAGAGCTGCTCCATCCCTCCGACCAGCCCGGTGTCCTGTTCTCCAGCGAGCCCCCCCCAAACCCGCGCCGCGTCTCCTCAGCCTCACCCGCGCCCAACGCCCGGCGCGCCGCCATCTTCCCGGCCGCGCTTTGCGGCAGCGCGGCGGGCGGGCGCACGGGCAGGGGCGCGCTTTGCGACGCTTTGCGGCGGCGTGCGCGGCGCTCGGCGGCAACGCCCGGAGCACGTGGGGCGGCGCGGGGGGACCCGGGGCGATGGCGGCGACGGGAACGGGAACGGGGACAGGAACCGGGATGGGCGTGCGGGCGCTGCCCGCCTCCCCCAACTGGTACAGCAGCCGCTGCAGCGATGTCAGCAGCGACGGCCGCCTCTTCGGCTTCGCGGCGAGGCACCGCATCTGCCTGCTGGATGTCGCCGCCGCCGCGCCCACGTTTTACGGTACCGGCACTGCCTTCCCTGTGCGGGGGCTGCGGGGAGGCACCGGCACAGCCTTCTCTGTTCCCCGCACCGTGCAGGGGATGCGGGGGGCTCGGCGGGCTCCGGGCGGCCGTGGGAGGGCTCGGCAGGTTCTGGGTGGCCGTGACGGTCGCTCGCTGTCGCGACAGGGGAGCTGATCGGGCACACGGACCGGATCTCCGGGTTCGCCTTCTGCCACTGCCCCGGGCACGGCGGGCTCTGCGCCAGCAGCTCGGACGATGGAAGCGTCAAAATCTGGGACAGCGGGACCCTGTCGCCGGTGCTGGAGTACAGCCTGCACCAGGTGGGACACGGGACGGGGACTCGCGGGTGTGTCGGGGCTCACACACAAAGCAGGCGAGGCTGCTCGGCCCAAAAGCGAGTTTCAAACCCGCTGTGGTCAATAATCCTGTTTGGCGCTCCGGGGCGCTCTTTGTGCGCAGCCCGCGGCGCTGTTCATCCCTGTAATTAGCTGCTGCTTCACCCAGCTCGCCTAAAATGATCTCAGCAAATTACTATGCCCCCAGGACAGACTAAGTGTGTATTTAAAAAGTTACTGCGGCTCGGGAGTGCCCATCAGCAGCTCGATCCATCCTCTAAAGCCTGAAAGAATGGAGGCACCCAGGGATAAACCACAGCGCTACTCTCAGATGATTTCCTGCTGTTGCTCTGTGTTTAGGTGGCAGTAAAACAGCTCTAAACCTTTCCCATGCTCTTTCTTCAGAATGCCATCTCAGCACTGCACTGGTCCCCTCTTGTGAAAGATCTTATTGTGACTGGTGATGAGAAAGGTGTCATTGTTTGTTACTGGCACAACAGAAATGACAGCCAGCAGTTCTTCCCAGAGCCAAGGACGGTGTTCTGCCTCTCCTGTTCTCCTCATCATGAAAACCTGGTGGCCATTGGGTAAATGCTCATTATTTAATGGTTTGTTTTCCTTATGTTTTGTTTTCTTTTTCTGCAAGAATTTAATTATGAGGTTTTGCTACATGGTTGAAACATAAATTCTAAGAGATCTTGGTGGCTGTTCTTCTAGTTTTGGAGTAAAACAAATTAGAAATAACATTTAGATTTGATAAACAAAAGCAGAGAAATCTGTAAAAGCGTAATGGTCCAGCCTGGCTTCTCTGTAGTAAGGTGGTAGTGACCCTGGAAAGAGCTTGTAAATCACCTTGGATATTACTCCACAAGCATCCGAGAGTCCCTTCATTAATTTAAATCTCTGCTTTCAGCTACAAGGATGGCATGGTGGTGATAATTGATATCAGCAGGAAGAGAGAAGTCGTGCACCGGCTGAGAGGCCACGAGGATGAAATCCATGGCCTGGCCTGGTGCCCTGTGCCTGGGGAGGAAAGGTTACCTGCTTGGCAGGATGAGCTCCAGGGTAGGTGAACATGATTAACAACTTGTGGAGTAATTTTTAGTTCATGTAAATGTCCTTCTACACTAAATTTTTTACAGAAGGTTTGTAATTAGCTAACCAAGTGATAAATTCAACAAAATCTGATCTGATACAAATCAGTATAATTTTCCGCTCATTTTTTATGAAGCTTTGATTTTTAAAGCCTAATAACATGACTTCAATGGTGTTCAGCAGCTCCTTCAGAAGAAAGCAAGGTTCCAAATGGGGAGGTGACACAGGACACAGCCACAAAGAAAGGTTGTTACCTGGCCTCTGGAAGCAAGGATCAAACCATTCGAATATGGAGCTGCACCAGAGGCAGGAGTAAGTAAGAGATAAACAATAACAAGGTGTGGAATAACTCCTGAACTGCAAATTGCCTTTTGTGCTGAAAGCATGGGGAATGTAATTGAAGCTGCAGATTCACAGGACTTCTCTGTTTGTCTTGGTTTGAAAAGACAGGTGTCCTCTAAGGAAGGGAGGAGCCTCCCTTGAAACAGAAAGTGCAAAGCCCCTCCCTCTGAATTATTATAATTTTGAAATTAAGGGGCTCTCAGGCAAAAATATGGGAGTAGGAATAACAGTTCTTTACTAGGAAAAAAATTAAAATGCAGTAATACCCGACAACACTGCCAGGGTCAGAACATGACCTGACACCCTGTGGGTCAGGGTGGTGGCAGCAGTCCCATTAAATGGTGGCTGCAGCCCCCTTGCAGTGACAGGTGTGGTTCTTTTGGAGCAGTGATCGTGTACAAGGGGGGGCTTTTGTTCTGAAGGTCCAGTGGTGGTGGAGATGGGCCTGAACTTCCTCTGGGAATCCAGTGGGAAAGGCAGGCTGTAGTGTTCCAAACCTCAGATTGTGTCCAGGTAGGAATGCTTGACTCCTCTCTCTGGGCAGAGCATCTCCCAGTGGGATGATGGAATTTTATCAGCCGTGCAGGCACACTCAGTGGCCCATGAGCAGAAGATATTTTCCAGAGGGAGGATTGGTTGTGGAAGAGATAAGGAAAACTGCCCAGTTAACAGAGGATAACTGCCCCACCTCTAACAGATGGTGATAGAATGCACACTCTGCCACATGAGTGCATTTGATGCATGACTGCACAATTCTTGCATTTCCACCCTAAGACACTGAGAATTTGCATGTGTGAGATGCAGTGATGGCTCCTGGTCCTGCAGGTGTGATGACTCTGAAGCTGCCACCCACCAAGAGGAGAGGAGGGGCCGTGGACCCGGCGGTCAAGGAGCGCATCTGGCTGACGGTGCACTGGCCTGCTGGCCACCCCTCAGACATCCTGTCCAGTGCCTTTGGGTGAGTGGGACACCCAGCAGCAGCTGCAGAGCCACTTGTTCCTGCTGAAGAAATGCTGAGTAGAAAAGATCCCCCCTTCTTCCCTCCTGTCCAGTGTTACAGGAGAAAACGGGCTAAGAGTTAGAGTTCAGACTTTGAGAAAGTGACTGTTTGTCCCATAATTTGTCCAACAGTCTGAATATTGACTGATAATAGCACTAATTGTGGTTTTGCCCATCTACTGGGACAAAATGGCAGTTTTCAGATGGAGTTTGGGTGTGTGGATTTTCACAAATGTCTGCAGAATCTATTACTCCTGTATATTTGTCATATAGTCTTTATAGGGCCTGTGTTGTTCTTGTGAAGTGAAGAATTTAAATACATTTCAATTTTGCAGAGGAGAACTGCTCCTTTGGAATTTGACCCAGCCTGGCAAACGCAAGTGGACTCTTCTGGGATCTTCAGAAGGACAGAACCACTCCCGAATTGTGTTCAATCTCAGCTCTGTGAAGCACCAAGACAGAGAGCTCCTTTTTTCTATTTCAATGGACAGAGATGTAAGAACCATTTAAAAATTAGCACAGGAATGCTTCTACAATGCAATTTGACTGAGTGAGACTAACCCTTCTAGGGCCACGGTTTTTCTCTTGAAATTGGTTCATTTTATAAGATCATTTTCTACCATTTGTCGTGAGCATAGGTTGTGTTTGTTTCTGTTAGTTTATAAGCTCAGTCTCTTACCATGGTGGAGTGAATGCTTATTACATTCTAGACTTGAATAGTAAGCATTTAATGAAAGGTGTTTTCCTCTGTATTTCCTTTTAAAAAGCCTGGTTTTCCTTCTTAAAATAATTTAATTGTAGAAACTAATGCATCTATTTTTATAGGTCTTATTTTCAGTCTTTGGTCTTTTACAGGCAGCAGAGTGTCTCCTATATTGAAACTTGGAGAGAAACTTAGTAAAATATATTCATTATGTCCATTCCAGTCTTGCAGCTACTGCAGCCCTGTCTGTGACATGGGATCCATGGGTGCAGATCACATCCTGCCAAGCCTTGCATTTGACCCTTTGATTCTTTATTTCTCTTCTGCTTTGTTTTTCCTTGTCCTGTGAATCACTCTGTATTTAACCGTTCCTTGTCCCTCTAATATTCTTCAGGTGAAATGCTGGGATCTGTCCACTCTGGATTGCAGCTGGACCATGCCCTCCCTTGGGGGGTTTGTCTACAGCCTTGCCTTCTCCCCCGTGGACTCGGGCTGCCTCGCCATCGGGGTCGGGGACAGCATGATCCGAGTCTGGAATACTCTGTCCATCACCAACATCTATGATGTTAAAACCTTCTGGCAAAGCATAAAGTCCAAGGTTACAGCAGTAAGTGTTGGATTCCTTTTTTTCCCCCCTCTTATCCTTTTCACTCCATTTTTTCCAAGTATGTTTTTCACTCTGAAGGTTTGTCCCATCTATAAGGGACATATAAGGGACAAATAAGCTAAAGCCATGTTGTTCATTTTATACTCAATTCTTTCTGTGCACAATACATTTTAGAATCTGGCAGCAAGTTTTTAGACCTATTTACAATCCTATAAGCTTGCATTTACATCTAGTGGAAATAAGCTGAAGTCCAGCTGGCTGTTATGTTACTTTTTCACTTTTATTCTCCTTTCTTGCTTCACCCATGGTTGCCCTGCTCTGCTAGGAAGTTTGACAGACACAAAAAGCCAATACAACCAACATAGGTGTCTTCAGTTGGGGTTTAACCACTGTTGGTCAAAAGCTACTGCCTGGCAAAATAGCTGGCAGCTATTTCTGTTTTGTAATGTAGGCATCAAGTAGGATTTTAATTATTTTACTCCCTTGCATCTTATCCCATCATAACTGGAAGGGGGAAAACCTTTGATACTCAAAGCAGAGTGGTCAAATCAAATGGCTGTGGTTGGAAGGGTGTGTATAAGGTCCTTGTTCATCAGTTTCAGCATTTTCCTTTTGTTTATTATTTAGCAATAAAGTGTTTATAACTTACACATCTTGTGTCTCTTTATATTTTTCTTGCAGTTGTCCTGGCATCCAACTAAGGAAGGCTCCTTGGCTTTTGGAACAGATGATGGAAAAGTTGGCATATTTGACACCTTGTCCAGCAGGTGAAAAAGTAGCTTTCAGATTCATTAGTGTCAGATCTCCTGGTGTGTTACCACTCAGGACTGGTGTGATCTTTCCTGAGGGATGCCTTTGCTGTTAGATGAGTGAGATTAAATTCAAATTAATCAAACAGGTGGATTTTCAGTATATTTTTCATTTGCATCATGTCTGTGAGCTTCTAAGGTGAACTCGCTTTAAGGTAAACTTAAAATGGCATGACCAGAGATCACCTGTGGGAGGACATCAATTACAGGAAGACTTTACCCAGAAAGGCATTTGCAGGGAAGGAGGAGCAGCAGGGAGGGGAAGGTCACCAGGAGAATTATGTTACAATTTTAGTAGTGTCCTAGAGCAGATGTTAAAGAAACGTGGTTAAGCCATGGCTTTTAGAACACCTAGTGTCTCAAGTATGTTGCTTTGATTTTATCTTCTTTTAATTTCCATTTGCTGAAATCTGACTGCCCCTTCTTCCTTATCTCCCTGCCCAGTGCTAAGAACAAGCCACCTCAGATCTCCAGCACCTACCACAAGAAGACAGTGTACACATTAGCCTGGGGTCCTCCCACTCCTCCTCTGATTTCTGGTGAGTCTTCCAGCACCTTGTGACAAAGCAGAATGTCCATGCAGAGCACCCAGATGCCAGGAAGCTGCTATTCCCTCTCTTCCTAGGAGAGGAGCCCATTTGCTTGGAGTCAATCCTTTGGAGCAGCTAAGAATGTGTTCTGTTTGAGGACTTTTAACAGTTTTAACAGCAAGGCTAGAAATTCTGGCAGTTTGTGAATTCTGGTACCTTCAGCAAATAGTTTTGAGTAGTGCCCCACACCTCTGGGTTGGCTTCAGGCTGTTCCAGGCCAGGAGCTTCACAGGCTTCCTGCAGCAATTGCATCAAACCAAATACAGGTTCCAGAGTTTCTGCCATTTGAACTTTAGCCCTTCTTACATAACTTGGATTTTTTTTTATTTTAGGGATCAAAATTTAAAGGGAATTTTATTGGTTTTGGTGCTATGAAGGATCTGTTGGTAGAAATGAGAACTCCTTTTAGAGGGTTGTACTGTGAGAATTTCCTGCTGCTGGACCACAGGCAATTGAAGGATGTATATTGCTTTTTGAAATAATGCTTTGATTTATCGTGGGAGAGATTAGTTCTGTGAAGAAGAACAGAGTGTAATTAGCTCTTTCTCTGTTGGATAGGAGAAGAAAGTGAACAGCCTTCTGTAACTTTATATAGTTGTGCTGGAGAAGGAATTGTTTTTCAGCACAATCCCTGGAAACTTAATGGAGAAGCCATTGACATCAACAAAGTCATCAGAGACACCAATTCAATCAAAGTGAGTATGAATTTGAGGGGTTTTATGGATTCATAGTAATCACGCCAGAGTTTCCATGGCCTTGTAATTCTAAGTTTCTGATTTTGCCTTTTTGATGTATCTGTAACAAAAAACTTGAACCCTTCAGTCTCCAGGGATGAACTTCAGTGACACTGACTCAAACTATGTAGAGTTTATATATTTATGTCTGAAGAGAGTGGTTAGTACTTTTTTTCTCCTGGTGTCAACATGGCACATCTTTTTCTGGCATCAGTTGCTTCATTTTTTACACTGTGATTTACTTGGGAAAGGTAAATGGGGGATAAAATTTGGGTTTAAAACTGTGTGTGGCTAAACAAGTTTTTCATTAAAAACGTTCATGATTTAGGAGGAGGCTGTTTCCATTTATACTGCAGCCAGTGCAGAGTGGCTGGTGATCACTGAGTATCTGCTCAAGTGATCAGTCATTTCTTAGTTGAAAGTATAAAATAAGTGAAGTGGGCTGGATCTTCAGTTCTTTCAAGTCAGCTGGAGTCAGTCCAGGGGTATTGGTTTGTCTCAGCTGGGTTTTGGCTTCTTCCTTGAGTTAAGACACTCTGGGGGTTAAGAGACTAATATTAGAGGCATTGAAATGATCATATTTAGGTATCTGAGTTGTAAATTGTATGTAGCTTTTATCTGAATTCAAATGAATAGGGATAGTGAAATGTAAACTTTGGTTTCTTTTGAAGTGTGAAAGAATTTTCTTGCAGTGTCTAGTCCTTTCCAAGGAGTGTAAGGATATGAAACATCCATGTCCTACTGGAATCCAGACAAAACTTCAAAATATTTCTCAGAACTAAACAACAATAAAAACCAATCATTGGTTCTTGCATCAGTAATTTCAGTCTTAATTGCTCAGATTTATGCCACTGCTACAAAAGCAATGGATACTGTTATGACTTTTCATTTTGCAGACTAATTGCAGCTCTGTCCAGTTGCCAGCTTTGCTCTGTGGAATGTATGTGAGAGAGATTTAAGAGGTTTTGGCAATAATTGTGTCTTCTTTCTGCAGCACAAGCTGCCTGCACGGACAGAGGTCAGCTGGAAACCAGATGGCAAACTCCTGGCTCTTGGCAATGAGGATGGGTATGTCCCACTTGTGGGTTCAGGTGGTGTCTGCTGATCTTGACTTCAGTCGCTGTGATGAAGCAAAAGTATTTTTTGTTGCCCTGGTTTGTCTCTGTTCTTTCACTGCTGATGTGTTTGAATTATGATAATATAGAATTCCCTGCTGTTATTTGTTGTAGCTGCTCTTGGCATGGAGGATCCTCATTATCACATTAAATTCTATTTCAAGGATCCACTCATGGTTGAAATGCACTTTTGCTGATCAATGAAACCAGGGTTTGAGTTGGTTCCAGAAAGCACAAACTCAGTTACTTTATTTCACATGCTCCAATCCTGCTCATGCAAGATAACAAAAATGTTCCCATTTTCACCAACTACTGAAATTCTTACACTGTTGTTCTTACATTTCAGCTCAATTGAAATATTTCAGGCACCAAATTTGAAGTTGCTCTGCACAATCCAGCAGCACCACAAACTGATCAATGCCATTCGTTGGCACCACGAGCACGGGACCCAGCCAGAGCTGAGTTACTTGATAGCTTCAGGCTCCATCAATGCCACCATTTATGTGCATAATCTGAAGAGTGTTGTAGGTAACAGTTTGCAGATTATATTCCAAATCTTGGCATCATTTTTTTTTTGTTTATTTCTGTTTTGTCTTTCTGTCTGTCCTCAATAATTTTTCTTTTTTCTTTCAGAGAACTCTTCAGAAAATCCTTTGACAATAACGGAGCCTTTTCGAACTCTGGCTGGGCACACAGCTAAAATCACAAGTCTTTCTTGGAGTCCCCACCATGAGGGAAGATTGGTGTCTGCTTGCTATGATGGCACTGCACAGGTATTGTCCAAAGCACCTCAGAATTGTATTTCAAACCATCCATTCCACAGCTGATCAAAGAGCAGAACTTGTTCTTGTGAGATAAACTATTGAAGTACTGCAAGTTTACCTTTGCTAACCATCTGGTTCGGGATACCTGATATGCAGATTATGTTGTGATTTGTGAATTGATTTGTAAGTGCTATCATTAAGGTTTTCATATTAGCATTTTTGGATCCTTAGAAAAGAAAGATATTGGGCAGCTATATCAATGCAAACAAAGGAAGCCATGCATTTTCTCTATGTGCATGTTGATGTTTGAAATACCCCTGCAAAATCCCAAAAGACAAGCTCCTACCTGTGCAAATCATGAGAAAATCAGAGTATTAGGTGCAGAAGTGACTTTGAGCGATTGCATTTCTTTCTTGTTGCCCAGGTGTGGGATGTGATGAAGGAGGAGCCACTCTGCAACTACCGAGGGCACCAGGGCCGCCTGCTGAGTGTGCAGTGGTCCCCAGTGGAGCCAGACTGTGTTTATACAGGGGCAGATGATTTCTCTGTTCACAAATGGCACATCTCCAAGCAGGAGCACACAAGGCCTCCTCAGGGTGAGTGTATTCAAATAGAAGATCTTCCCTGAGGTGCTGGGGAAGATCTGAGCTGAGAATTGGGAGTTGTCATGTTGAATTCCAAATCTGCCTCTTCCTCTTCAGGAATAAACTGTATCTCGGTTTAAATTGAGTAATCTTATTTGGAAACTAAATGTTGATCCTGAGATATGGGCAGTTAATACACTATATTTTGCACTTTTTAATTTTGCACCTTTTGCACCTAGGCAAAAAGAGTATAGAATTAGAGAAGAAAAGAAGTATACAGCCAAAAGTCAAAGCCAAGAAGAAGAAAAAGCCTGTAGGCAAGAGTCCAGGCAAGCAGGATGCAAATGATGCCATGAATGGAGATGAGAGCATGAAGGAAATGCTGCTGGAGGAAAATGGAGTGTCAGACCATGAAGGAGAAAAAGAAGGCCAGGAGGCAGAGTTGGCTGATAAAGTCTCTGTGACTGGTAATGATCAAATCCTCTTAGTTCAATGTTTCCCAGACTGTTCAGCCCTCAGAGCATCACCAAGTTTAATTTTCATGCAGATTTTCTCATTGTTTGGTTTTATTGAAATTGTCCACTTGAAGCAAAAAGGCTCTAGAATGCCTTTGATAATTTTCTAGACTAGTCTGGGACTTAACTGTCATTAGATAACAAGATTCTACCTTCATGGACAGAGTTACTGTGTTTGGCTTGAAACAATGTCATTTTTGATCACCATCGATAAATGTTATAATACTGATGTCTCTTTGGTGTCTCTTGACATCTCATTTAGCCTTCTGACAATTGTCTGTTTTCTTGATATTTGCTTTCCCTAAAAAGCTGTTAAATTCTATGGCAAAGCAAAGCTTGGTTTCTGTCTATTTCAAAATTAACGTAACAGAATGTGAATATGTGAATTATTCTGTGTGCATTTCCATTCATTGCTTTTCCTTTTTTTTAAATCACAGTGTCCAGGGATACATCTTCATCTGCATGTGATTATTCTGCACTCAGCTTGCCAAAGCCTTCTGTGACCCAGAAAGCTGCTCCTGTGAAAAAGGATCTACCTAAAGAGAAACCAAGTTAGTATGTTTCAGGGATTTATAACAGTCCTGTACCAAGGCAGAGTTCCCCATTCTAGACTTGTTTGACTGCAGCTTCCCTTCCTAATGTGACACCAAATTATTGTCAGAGAAAGAAAAGGGTGCTTTTGGAATAATTTGAGGGGTTCTGCTGTAAATGCAGCAGCAGTGACTAAAATTGTCTGATTTTTCAGCTCCTGATGCCTCTCTGAAGAAGAGGAAGCCTCGTTCTATTCTGCCCTTCAGCACATTAATGGATCACAGATCAAAAGAAGAATTGCATCAAGACTGCTTGAGGCTGGCTGCATGCCTGAAAACTAAAGGTACCAGTATAAAATTCTAAATACTTAAAGGGTAGGTGCTCTCAAAATCAAGTGTTCAGGGATTTGATTTCAACCACAGCACTTTTTTTTTAAATCCTCACCTTTATCAAAGAGAGTGACTTGGTGTGATATCAAACTTAGATCTGAGTGTTGACCAGCAAATTTATTAAATCTGCTGCACAGGAAAGAAAGTAGAAGACAGAATTATTTGCCAGCACTTGAGTGCTACAGTGACTTGGCACATTCCTGTTCCCAGCTTTGTGTTAAATCCTAAATATTAATTCTTTTTATCTGGTTTAGATAATAATGAAGATGTGTCCCCTGACCTCAAGGATTGCATCCACTTGGGGCTGTTCACCGACAGGGATTCTCTGCACAAGATGATTGATATGGAAGGTAAGTGGCATAAAGAATATGTGCCCTGTAACTGTTATATTCAAGTAGGAAACAAATTGGGGGAAATGCTTTAGTTTTCTTTACTTTGGATTACAGTCTAGGATTAAGAATGAAGCTCTGTGTGAGAAGAATATACATCTTTTTCCCAGATAATGTTTACATCTTTCAGATGTAAACCTGCCTTATCTTGAGTCTGAATGATTTCCCTTTTGCCAAGCTATTTTACTGTGACAGATGATGCTGATGGGAAATGTGTTTGCTTCCAACAGGAAAGCACCACCTGGAGAATGGGCATGCAGAGCTCTTCCAGCAGCTCATGCTGTGGAAAGGAGACATGAAGGGTGTGCTGCAGGCAGCTGCTGAGAGGGGGCAGCTCACAGACCAGCTGGTAGCCATGGCACCCATGGGTAGGTTTGCTCTAGCACCACATGAACTGCTGGCATTGGCTGCCAAGGTCCCCTCATTCTGGTGGTTCTGGACAGAAACTCAGAATTAGTTCTTTGTGATATGATTAGCAGTCCTTACAGCTTGCTGCTGGTTTAAATGTGCTTTGAAGTTACTGTACTGGCAGTGAATGTTAAAGCCTTAGTTTTGCCCTGCTTCATTGACTTGTGTTAGGGTGGTTAAGAAATAAAAACTAACCTGGGGCAGAGAACTACAGATTGGAGAAACCAGTGTTGGTATCACCCAGGAATTCTTCCAGTCATGAAACTGCCTCCAATGGTGTTGCCTTCTCTTTTGCAGTTGGATACCAGGCCTGGGTGTGGACAGTGGAAGCCTTTGCCAAGCAGCTGTGTTTTCAGGAGCAGTATGTGAAGGCTGCCTCCCATCTCCTGTCCATCCACAAAGTCTATGAGGCTATTGAGCTCCTGAAAGTGAACAATTTTTACAGGTTGCTGTGTACTTATGTTTAGCACTTTATCTTGGTTTTTTTTGTGGGGTAGATTGAGCATTTTGGTTCACTCTTTGCACACAGATTGACTTTTCTGTCTGGTTTCCCTTGTGTGCATTAGGGAAGCAATTGTAATGGCCAAGGCCAGGCTGAGACCAGAAGATCCAGTTCTGAAGGAGCTTTATACCAGCTGGGCAGCTCTGCTGGAGAAAGATGGCCATTATTCCATGGCTGCCAAATGGTGAGTGCTGCTGGGGAGAAGAAAGACAGAATTGGTTCCATGCCTCAAACAAAGAAGGTTCTTGGTTTTGTATCAGTTGAAATCTGTTACCTGGTCTGGTTGTCTGAGGTGCTTTCTGAGTCTGATCTCACAAAATTTCCTCTAATGTAGGTGGGAAGAGAAGCTCCAGAGAGCAGTTCAGAGCTGAAAGCCCAAATGCCATGTTATAGTAGAGCCATCTCTTTCCACAGACATTACTGGAAGTTTTTGAAAAATAATCTAGCAAGGCTAATATTAGGTTGTCTACAAAAAGGCTGTGTGAGATTTCCAACTTTTCCACTGGAAACATGCAGTGCAGCAGTTCATCTTGAGTTTCTTGAAGCCTGGTCATTGGGGTATCCTGCTCCAGCTGGAGTGTTTTAACTCTGTGATTACCAAAATTACTAATACTCCTTGAAATATTCTGGCTGGAGCAGTGTCCTCTGCTTGATGCTGATTTCAGTTCTGGCATTTTTGTGGGTATCTCTCTTGTGAAAGGATTTGAATGAAACCCAGAGAAATGCAGTAGGGACAAACAGCTGCATATAACCTTTGTCTCCTGAATCTGTTTAGTTTTATTGCTCATCCAAGCCATGTGTGGCCTGCAGACCATCAGGGATTTCAGTCCTGAATTTAAGGCTGTGTGACTTCCCTTTTGTGGCTTTGCATCAGATAGTTCACCATATGTCTGTAATAAACTTTGATAAGAAAAAGTGATGAGAGCTCTGAGAACCTGTGGAAAATCCAGGGTCATCTTCATTTGTGTATTTATGCTACTGTATTACAATACAATTTTAAAGCTATTTTAGTACCAATCAGCTTGTTTTGCTTTTATCTTTTTCAGTTATTTGGGAGCTTCCTCACCCTATGATGCAGTTAAAGTGTTGTCAAAAAAGGGAGATGTGGCATCTCTTAAAACTGCTGCTGAGCTTGCTCTGATATCTGGGGAGGAGGAGTTGTCAGCAACTTTGTCTTTGAGATGTGCCCAAGACCTTCTGTTATCCAGGAACTGGGTGGGAGCTCAGGAAGTCCTTCAGCAGCACAAAACTTTATTTGTGAGTCTGGTCCTTTCCTTTCCACCTTCTTCGGTGTTGTCTCTCTACAGATTAACATAACTTGGCCCCAGTTCTCATTTCTTCATAGTCCTCAGTTGGTCCTTTGGGCTGGTTTTGCTTCAAAATATTTTTCTGGGAGTATATTGGAATGGCCCTATGGAGTGGTCATGGTGGGGGGGTGTGTAGACTCTGTGCTTGTTGTAATATGGGAGGTTGTAGAGAAAAGTGGGATTCTTTGAAGTGCAATACTGATCATGAAAAGAAAGAAATTAAGTATTTGCTATTTATATTAAAGGAACAAATGAGCCAACTCTTAAGTCCAGCTGCTGGATGCTTAGATTCGAAATGTTTTCGTGGACTGAGAAGCAGGTGGCTGCCTTGGCTTGCTCTGAGGTTTCCTTCTGACTTCCCTTGGGCTCTGTCACCAAGGAGCTGCTCCCAGGCTTGATGTTCTGAAGTCACTCTACCTGCTGTGGTCAGCAAGGGATTGTTTGTATGGTTGCAACAGCTCAGTGCTTTTTATTTTTCCCTCCTTGTTAAAGGGACAGAGACTGGTTTTCTGCCTGAACGAGCTGCTCTGCAGCTGCCTCAGTGAGAGGAATCCCTGTGAGAAAAAGAGCCCTGTGCCCCCCTGTTACCACAGCTGGGAGCTGAACAGAGAGGCCCCATTTTTGGACATGGTGACACAAGTGTGGCAGAATGTGCTGGGCATGGACACCACTGAAAAAGCCACCTGTGCACAGGAGCAGCTTGGCAGGATTGAGCATCCTCCTTCAACCAGCAACACACACCCAAAGCAGGTAAATGGAATTTGATCTGTGCAGGCACAAATCCTTACTTGGGATGGGCAGTAAACCCAGCCACTCTGTGGTGTTGCAGCAGCCATTCCCAGGGAGCTGATATCTGCATTCTGATGGGGGTTTAGTCTGGGAGAGGGATGATCAGCTGCTGGGACAGTTTGTGTAGCCACCAGTTTGTTTCTGTGCAGGGTAAGAACTGACACAGGGTGTTGGGATCAGCACTGAGGTCACTGAGATGTGGTGGATGGGAGTGATTGACAGAGCTGAGTAGTCTCAGCAGTGATTCTGTTAGGGGAGGAAGGGCTGCTTGTTGGCAAATTACTTTGCAAGGTCTGTCCATGGACTGGTGCTCCTGCAGCTCTTCTCTGTGACCACAGTGAGTCACTGCTCCCCCTTCTCATCTGTTTGCTGAGACACAAGTCTGATTTTACAGCTCCAGGTAATGTAGAAATGCTCTACCCCCTGCATGAAGGAGACTGCAAACTGCATTGTCACTAAAATTGCTTTTGGTCAAGTCATGTGCTTCTGGGCTCTCCCACAGTTGTCATAAGCTCACACTTTGCAATAAAACTATTAACTGTGTTCTCTGGTGCTTCCTTTAGGTGCTTTTCCATATCTCCCATGACCTGGCCCTTGCAGCCCTGAGCTGTCACTTGGGTATGTGGGATGAGGCAGTGAAAAGTATTCTTGGGGCTGTGAGCCGCAGCTTTGATGCTGGGAATTTCACTCTGATGCAGGAGATTTGCAGTATCATCCTTCCTGAGGGTGAGTCTCTTCTTGTGTCTCTTCTGGCACTGACAGGGTCTTTCCTGCCAGCACAGCTGTGTCCATTAATGTTCCAAAATAATGTTTGGAAGCAGCAAGACATAGACATGTCTGTGTAAACTTGTGGAATTTGGTTAGTGCAAAGGCCACTGGGCAGTGAAAATTCTTGACTGTGGGAGGAAGCTCCGCTGTGTCACCTGGTGGGAGTGATGTAGGAAACTGAGTTCTTTTCTGTGAGGGACACATTAGAATGCTGTGTGCATTTCACAGCAACACATACTCCAACTTGTTCTCTATTCTTTGTAGGTTATGCAGTGCATTTATGTTGTGGCTTGTGATTATGTGACTCTTGTGTTTTGCAGCTTGAGACCAAGGAAGTTTGCTGTAGCTGATGAGAACAGTTTAGCTAGAACAGAATATTGTGTCATATAACATGCCAAAGATGTTTTTACTTTCATAGTTTGTGCACTGCTCTGCCAGCATCTGAGTAAATCCCTGATTTAGGTTTCCAGGGTTTCCTGGTTCATGTACCAGATCTGCTCATTGTCTTTGGAAAGTTCCATGAACTATTTGTAGTCCTTTTCTCATTATTAGGCTGTGATGACCTGAGAGACAAACTGGACAGCACAAATTCTCAGAGCATGGATGCCTGCAGGAGTCTGGAGGGCTTTGTGGCTTACAGACAGCTCTATAACCTGTGGTGGAACTCACCCAAAGACTCCCTTGGCCTGCAGAAGGTTGTGTTGGGTCCCAGTGAGCAGACAGCTCTTGAGAAGAGCTGTGTTTCAGGTGACCCAACCCCTGAGGAAATGGTTCAGACTGCAGCTGAAATGGGTGAAAACCTCTGCAGTACAACTGAAGTTTCCAAGGGTGAGACACAGAGTGACTCAAGAACTGATTCAGTTGGTGTGGCAGACAGACAGTCAGCACTGAAGGGTTGCCAAGTGCTCCTTTCAGAAGAGATGGCTGCCTTGCAGAACACCCAGAGGGACATAGCTGAGGTGCAGGAGACTTTAGCAGAGATGATCCGCCAGCATCAGCAGCAGAGGAACAATCTCCAGGAAAACACAAATGGCAACAGCCAGGGAAGCAACCTGGAACAGAATTCAGAGACTGAATCAGACAAACCATGCTCTGACAGCAACCAGATGAATTGGTAAGACTCAGCACAGGAATGAGTGTGTTGAAGAGTGTTGCTTTTTTGTGTGTTTGTGCAGGAAATTCCTTGTTTTGCCTAGACTGCCTCTAATCTCCAGCCCATTAGCCAGGAACACTTGAATATAGAGCTCAGAAATCTTGCATTTCCCCTGGGCTGAACCACCACATGCATAAACTCAGTGCAGCTGAAGAGTTTTGTGATGCATGAGGTGTTGTCACAGTGAATAAACAGGACAGCTTGAAAAAGGGAGGATAATGAAAAGGCTGAGCATGATCTAATGTGTTGAACATTGGTTTGGGAGTTTGGCAAGAATGAGGTAGAGCATAAACCACTCAGCCAGTTCTCTCCTGTGCTCCTTGTCCAGGAGGGAGGCTGCACAGTCACCTAACAAAAGAGTTACTCATGACACCTGCTCTTCTCTTGACAGCAAAGATGAAGCAAAGCAACCAGTTACACTCCCTGAGCTCACAAAGCAGCTTCTGAATGCAAAGCAGAAATTAGCTGAATTCCCAGACAATTTAAAGGTAAGTTTTCAGAAGAGCCATTGCAGTTCTGAAAAAAGTCATTCTGTAAAGGCAGCCTTATCACAGAACCCCTTTCATAGAAAAAGGAACAGAGACATCCCTTGTGATCCTGTGGCAGTTCTGAGAGAGAAATGACACATGGCAGCAGGGTGGTGTTGGTGCTTTTCTTTCAAGTACAATTTTCCCCATGCAATTGGAAAGCAAAGCTAAAGCTACTGTGGGGGGGAACTCAGTGAGATATCCTGTATGGATCATGCCATGCATTTTAAGAGTAATCCCTTGCTACTTATGTATGAAAAAATTAATAAACAATGAAATAAAAAATTTAAACTATAAAATTACTTTTATAGATAAAGAACTGTAGAAAGTACACATAACACATTCAAAAACATGTAACCATGGTGATTGGGCAAGAGGGGGCAAACCTGGATAAATGTGAAGAGAAAATGCATCTGACTCTTCTGAGAATGCTACAAAGCCTTGTCTTTAGAGAGCTGCCTGATGCTGTTGAAGCACTGTAATATAGACTGTAGACATCACCTCATGGTCCTTTTTTGCAGGTCTTCCCCTTCCCTGATGTGCTGGAGTGCTGCCTGGTGCTCCTTCACCTGGGATCCCAGTGTCCTCCCCAGCTGCAGGAACAGGCTCTGGCTCTCCTGAGGAACCACGGTGGTGCTGCTGTTTACAAAAAGGCTGCCAGGAGCTTCTTGACATGACAATGGAGACCAAAGTGCCTCCCTTGAGCTGCCTCCTGCTACTGAACACTAAGGCTGCTCTTTCTTCAAGTGAAGGCTTCTTTTGATGGCTGTGGCTGTTACTGATACAAAATGTCAGGTTTATACACATCCACTTGTGCTCATCCACTGATACTTATTTAAGGAGACTGTTAGAAAACTGAAAAGCAGTAGTGAACTGTTATAACTGATTTTTGTATAGCTTTTTTTTTATTTGTTGGACACTATGCTATTGAAAGCTCTTGCTATTTACATGCAAGAGAAAGTTTTGAGCAGCTGTGTAGTCTTTCAGCAGAGGAGGAAGAGTAGCTGCCCTCAGGAAAATCAATGGTTTCTGTAAGCAAACTGACCCTTAGGCCAGTATTGTTCTTAAAAGCTTTCTGAGTTTATTTTCTCTCCTTTAAATAAAGTCTTCTACCACCATGAATTGGTATTTAATTTGATGTATAGAAATAAGTTCTCTAGAATGGTGCTGTTCTAGAAAGTGCCAAAACCAATCTGGGATTTTTCAGTTTTGAACATGGAGTATTTTGACCAGTCTTACAGCTTACTTAAAGGCTTTGTCTTGTTAGAAAAACTAACTTCTATGAAGAGCACAAGGGTGCAATAAGCCTTAGTGAACACAGCATCTGTCAGTCATTTTCAGAAGCAAGGTTTTAAATGCAGCACAAAAAGTTGATGGGGGGAAGTGTGCATCATGAATTTAGAAAGTTTCAGTACAGTAAAGATAATATTGTTTAAGAATTAAAAGGAGGAGTAATGGATTTTTAGATCAAAAGCTGTTCCAGATTCTTCCAGCCAAAATGCAAACTAGAATTCTGACAGATTTCCTGCCTCAACCTGAGTAAAGCCTCAGAACAACTTCAAGAGCAGCAGGTGAAAGCCAGGGGTTAGACTGAACAAGATCACTGATTAAACACATCTACAGAGGCAGTGTTGCCACCAATTTGAATTTGCTCAATTCCTTACAAAGCACCTGAAAACCAGGCGGGGGAGCCAGTGCTTCACCAAACTGCCTTCCTGCACTTAGAGCAGCAACCGCTGGAGTTTAGATGAGCAGAAAACTTCACACACAAGTTTGTCCTTTTAAGTGACCACTCTGCAGTGCAGGAATACTGCACCAGAGTGAGCAGCAGGGAGAGAACACAGCTCTGCCAGAGCTCTTCAGCTCAGCGCTCCTCAGCTACTGTACAAGAAGCTCCAAAGACATTTCACTAAATGGCAAAGGAAACAAACTTCAGCATCTTCAGGCATGTATCTCCCAAATTCAGATTCCAAAGCCTCAACTGTGGAAATTCTAGTGCTTGATGGAAAATCCAAAACAAAGCCTGGTTTAAAAAAATTTATTTTACAAAAAATAAAAACTAGTCTTTACAAACATTTCAAATACCAGCTCTAAACCTCAACTCTTTAATATTGGATTAAGCTTGTTCAAAATGCCAGACAAAGTCTTAAAAATTTTTAAGTTTGACATGTCCAAAAGGATTTGTTCTTTTAAGAAATGTCATTACAGAGCTGTTAAAAAAATACTATAGAATGTTTTTCAAAGTCAGAATCCCAAGTTCTTCATCCTCTTAACTACTTTTCAGGTGTTTATAATGAAAAAGACCCAGAAACTCAGGAAAAATAATCAGAAACTGTTTTACCTGTTAAGCATATTGTAAAATTAGGGGCTGGAGAAGCAGGGGTGAGAAGAGGAACAAATATTTGTCCATGCTTAGTTGCACAAGATGAATAAAATGTGTAGGTTTAAGTTGAAGAAAACTGAAGTCATAGTATTGGTCCAATCCCCTGTCAAAGGTGAACTTTTGGGCCTCTGAGTGTATTTCCAGAACAGTTCCTTAATACCCGTAAGAACAGAGCTGAGGCTTAGCATGGGTCAAAGCAGTAACAGAGAATTAGAAACTAAGGAGTGCTGATCAAATCAGCTCCATTAATCTCCATCCCCTCTGTTGTTAAAGCAAATCTCTGAATATTTTTAGCTGCAAGGATCATTTTTAATGTTATCTGTTCCCAAACCTCTGCAGTGATCAAAGGGAGCAATTTCCACAGACAGATAAAATAAGCAACACATGAGGTGAAGCTGTCACCCTCACAACATGCAGAAGTTTTAAAATAAGCTTTATAAAACACAAATTGCAATGTCTGTGTCCATTTTCACTGCATTTCCCAACCCTCAGCTCTACCCAATATTCTACAGGTGAATCTTCCTTGCAGATTCTGTACAGTAAAAAGAGGAAAAAACCAGAGGTATACACAGTAGATTCTGTCCTTTGCCCTTGGTATTAAAAATATAGCAAACCACAAATGCTGGCATTAGGAAATCAGTCAACTCTTCTGGGTTTCAAAGGAAAATGCAGCTCTTCAGCAAAACTGCAAGGCTTGGTGCAGCCTGTGTACTGGAGATGCTTTTTGTTTGAGACACTGTTTAGGGAAAATGGTTGAGGACAGCAGCTGCCAAAATAGTAAACATGTTCTGCTGAGGGGCACCGCTCATCACGGCTGCATGTTGTTGATAATGGCCAAAATGCTCATTTTCTCTTGGGCTGAGTCCACATCTTCATTTTGTTTCTGAGCCACTCCTGTGCCAAGGCCATACAGTCGTCCGCAATACTTTGCGTCATCAATTGTATCCTCAAAAAATAACTGCAGATTAAAAAAAAGATAAACAGGTATTGTTTAATTAGGCCTCTAAATCAGAAAACATCCAGTGTTAATTAACAGCTCATTTGCAATCAGCCACCTCCAAGATGGAGTGCACAAATTAAAATAAGCAACGAAAGGGGAGTAAACAGAACAAGTCTGTGCCAAAATCAGCACAGACTTTGACAAACTGTCAGCAATTCCTATTCCTGACAGTTTGAAGTGTGATGGCCACAAGGCTCAAAAATCCCAAACTAAAACAAACATTATACATGTTGACATTTATGGACAGAAAGTGGAGAAGGAAGAACACTGCATTACCTCTTTCATTCTGAAAAATGCCATTCCTGTGAGGAGAGAGTCTGATCCTGCCTGGTGTTGTCGTCCAATTCGCTGCAAATCCAGCTGGTCTGCCACTTCCTGAAGGCCACCCTGCAAAGAGAACAGAAGAGAATTTATTTTGGAACATTTATTTCTTGCCAAAATTGCCACATTTCTCCAAAACACGAGGGCAAACAGGGTATGATGGACCAATGCAGATCCCAGCAGTACCCACACTCCAGCTGGGAGTGAAACACAGAGGGAAATGTGTTCAAGAGTGCACAAATACCTCTCCTCAAATTTAGGTGCCTTTTTTGCCAGCTGCAAATATTTGAGATAACTGTGGGTACATTCATGGGTTACACAAGCTGGGCCTTTCCCTCCCTTTACTCGAGGCTGTGATTCAGTAGATAAATTACTTTCAACCCTCTTACCAGTTAAGCCATGGAATATTTCATGTAAAAGAAATACCACTGCATGGGAAACATAAATATGCTGAATTACAATTAGCCTCTGATAAACAAACCAGAAGGCTGTGGCAATGTCCTCTTTATAATAAACACATTGCTAAGTCTGAAACTGGGGAGGGCAGGATCCAAACTGTGTCTCAGGTGCTTCTCTGTCACTACTTTTATACACATTCCCATTTTAAGACAACATATGCAGCAGTTCTGCCACCTGTATTCCTGTGCATGCAGAGTGTTGGTACTCATCACATGCTTGCTGGGGAGATAAGAGTACCTTGAGGTTTTTGCAGCTCTTCATTAAGTACTTCACATCATAGATAGATGGGAAGAAAAGGTTTAAGATATGGAAAAATTCATGTTCCTCTTCTGGTAACCTGGAGTCTGTCAACAACTTCACCATGTAGCCAAAGTCATAACCACTGAAAACAAAACCACAGAGAAACCAGGTAAGCAGGCAGTACTAAAACCCAAAGTACTGCACCTTGTTTTTGAACAGAATTTTACTTGCTTTGCCTTTCAAGCCTTAACATTTTCTGACATTCATAAAACTCTACATCTCAGCCAGAACTCATCCTGATTTTCTATGTCAATGCAGGACTTTGGAATGCCCCCCAAGTGCCCTCACTAGCCTTTTGTGGAGCAGCTAAGCCATTGGGAAGAATACACACTTCTTCCCAACTCTCTATATTTCTGTAGCTAAGGGCAATACAGAAAAGAAGGAAAGCCTGCAAGTATCTGTTGACATAGAAGGAGGTAGTGCCAAGTCCTTTCATTTGTGATACCGTGCTGGACCAGAGGCTTCCTGATCAAGTTGGTTGAAATGCTACAAGAAAGATATCTTAACCACACAGGTGGAAATTCAGAGCACCACCAACATTGTAAAGAAGAAGAAACAAAATCCTTTACAATGCATTTACTAAGTGCAGAAATCACATTTCAACTTCTTCAAGAGAGGGAGATGGCAACAGCAAAAGGATTCAGAAGCAGTCAGGAAGTCAGACCATGAAGTGTCCTCACTTCTTAAACTTGGCCTTCATATCCTGAAACTTATTTTTAAGAACTGCAGGACTGATAATTTTTCTCCTTAAAATCTGTCAATCTCCATGGAAAATGCAGAGAATTAAGAAGAGATTTAACAGGGTCAGGGAGCATCCTGGACCTGGACCCACCTGTGGAAGGACAGCCATTTCACACTGTCACTGAGGACGACCCCCGACGTCATCAGCAACTCAGCAAAGTGCAGGGTGTCAATCCCTTCCTCTTCATGCTTCTGGAACTGCAGCCCAGAGCTGGCAAGGAGGTCTATGGAATCCTGAGAGTACATGTCTTCCCTGAAGGAAAAAGAAAAAAAACAAGTTTGCACTCAGGGTGCTGCCAAGACAAGCTCATTTTAGAAAAATTCTCCCCACACTATGTCAAGAATTGGATTAACCAGTAGGATACTTCTGGGTTTCAGTTTGTCCCTCTAGAAAATTCAAACTGGCTCAGTTTCAATACCACTGCAGCCTCCTACAGCTGTAACAAGCTGTTCTATGATCATTAACTAGTTAACACTTCCATTGCTTGTGCAAATTCCAAAGATTCCAGCTCCATAACTGACTGTTTTGAACAATGTCCCTTCTGCAAGGTGAAGGGAAACACCACAGATGAGGCCCAGAGGAAAGGGGAGTTCCCCCAAACAGGAAGATGTGCAGCTCTAAAGCACTGACCATCATTCCTGTCTACATCTTTCCTTTTCACTCCACAGCATGTACCACCTTATCAGCACCTCCACCTCCATCTTGGGGAGTAAACAGAATTGCATCACCCTTGACTCAGGAAGCAGGACAAGAATGATGTGCTTGGTGGAGAGATGAGCAAGAACCTGAGCTCTTTACTGGTTTGTGTCATTTGAGGGAGAGGAAACAGAGCCAAGTTCTATCAATCAAGTGATCACACAGCACTTCACTCTGATTTCAATACTTATAAGAGGCTCACAAATTTGTGGAGTAAATAGTGCAACTTTTGGGGTCAAGAACTGGATGATCTGCACATAGTCACTACAAATTCTTGTAATGCTTTCCAATGACAGTTTCATAAAAATTGATTGATTTCCTCTACATATGTGCTTTTGCCAGATAAACCCTTTCTTTATTTCCAGACAGCTCTAGTGGTAATTATGCTGAGTTTATCTTTATAATTACAGGGGAAGGGATAATGAAACTTGTTTCAGCTGCAAGCCAGGATATTACAGTATGGAGGAGACAAGAACTGCCACACTCCATTTAACAAGATTCATTCTGAACAGATGTGATGATTACACCAACATGCTTTTAGATCCCAGCTTACACTTAAGCATGGATTTGTAAAGAAGTCTTTTTCTTTTTGATGAGAGCAGCACATCCATTTATTTCTAGCAGAAAGAGATGGAGTTTTACATATATATATATATGAAATTTCAAACATTGGTCCAGAAAAAAATGGCACACAAAATTATGAAGAGAAAGGGTAATAAGGATAGAATTTTAGAATTCTAAATTTTAGAATTTAGACTTTGACCTCTAGATACACTGTTAACTCCTGGCACTTCAAAATAGGTTCCCACATAGTCAGTACGAGAATCTGGATCCTTATTGCTCAGAGGCAGCCAGCAGTGATGAGCACATGGACACTGACATTTGCCAAAGCAGAAGGAACAGGAAATTAATGCCAAGCCCAAAGACTCACGTGAGGTTGAATTTGAAGTTGAACTGCCAGGTGTTAATGCCAGAAGGATACTCCCCCTTCTCATTTGTGAAGGTGAGGCCCAGCTGGATGATCTTCAGCAGGTCGACGTTGCAGCGCAGGAGCTGGTACTGGTAATCGATGGAGCTGCGGAATTCACCGATCGGCCTCACCACCACGCCCGGGAACTCCGTGTCCTGGCACAGAGGGAAAACTCAGCTTCACCAGGGATGCTCTGGGAATCAGGACAGCCCAGACAGTGAAACCCTTCCCCGCTGCTGAGGAACACTCAGTGCCTACATTAACAAAAACTACTGTCACACAAACACACCTCAGCAACAGCAGCCGACTGTTAGATGAAAAATCATCTTTTGGATGAAGAACTTCTTACTCAGGCAGAGACTGTGGGCTGTCTTTGCTGAACACCAAACTGCACACTGCTTCTACCCTCAGACTGGGGCACTGAGCTTCTCCTGACTACACACAAAATCTTTCCCAACAAACCCAGTGCTGTGCACCTGACACAATCTCTCCCTTGCCCAAGAGGTTTATCTGTCTACTCTTACAGCACAGTCACCCAAACAAACCCTAAGAACACTTTCAGTGAGACTGAAAAGAAGCAAAAAGTTCATTTCTCATTGACAAATGTTAACAAAAAAATTCATATTCACCTTCACAGCTGAATTTGACACCAAAATCCCACACACTCTGCAAAGGCACCTGTCTTTTGCCACATTTTTAATAAGGACTCTTCATAACTTGAGGTTCAGTGCTCCTAAGCAAAGCTGGCAGAACTTACAGCATCAGAGCTAAAACCAGTTCTTTATCTAACACACTGGGGTGCTGCCAAGCAGATCCAGACTTGTAAGAGCAGGAGGAGATTCCTCCCACCTGGGGGAGAGTATGCTCTTCTTAAACAAAGCTTTCTGAGCATATTGTCTTATCTACAGCCAGAATATTTTTCTTCCCTAAGAATCAACATCTGCCCTTATTAGAAAGGAGGCAGCTCAGCTGGCTGGCAGTCACTTGCAGGCCTTTTAACCTCCAGTCCCATGGCATCTTTTATAATCAAAAGGAGAAAAACAATCACAGGATTTAAACCCAATTGTGATTTGTTTCATTTTCCTGTTGCATAAACTAATACACTATGAATAGCTAAATATTAAATAAATTCAGGTTTTTAAGTTGGTTTCCTCCTCCCCTCCTTTCACTCAATCCATACTCAGCAGTGCTTAGATTAAATTCTGGAAAGCTACCAAACAGCTTTTTATTTTTTCACTTCTTCTAGTTCAGTTTGACTGAGGGTGGGGAGAAATCATTTCTCACCCAAGAATCAACTTATCCACAACCCCAAAAAACCTCTTGACTAAGGGAATTAGGTCAAGTATAAAACATTTACCATGGCAATGTAGCTGTAACTCAGGACAATCTCCCGAATTTTCCTCATCTCCTCCTCCAGGTTGTTGGCCCATACTTCACAGATAACCTGGCTGTTCTCTGCAAGGGCTGCTGGCATCTTGCAGGGACCAGAGAAAAGGCAGCTGATGCTGAACTCCAATGACAGTGCAGGATCACAAGCTGTGCAATCTTATCAGTGTGCTGCATTAAAGAGATAAATAAATATGTTTTAAGTAAAGGAAGAGTTACATGTGAAAAATGCTCTGTAGGAGTCAGTCACTTCCATTTTCACCTTCAAATAACCCACTTAAAGTTCACACCTAATTTTCTTGCTTTATCACTTTCTGTAAATATGCTGAATGAAATCTAGAGCATCTTTTCACAATATAATAGCAGATGCACAACCAACAGTCCAGTTATTTATGTAAAGAATCATTATCCCTATATTCCTTTTCCTGGCACAAGCTTTGACACTTGGGGCACAAGATGTACAGGCAGTGAATCCTCATCTGTAAACCTCAACTATTTCACCATCCCTGGAAGTGTTCAGGGCCAGGCTGGATGGAGCTCTGAGCAACCTGGGCTAGTGGAAGGTGTCCCTGCCCACAGCAGGGGGGTGGAATGAGGTGATCTTGAAGGTCCTCTCCAATCCAAACCCCTCTGTGGTTCTGTGATGAAGATAATTGTTTAAACACAATAACAGAATGCTTTAGAGAGAACACTCATGGGCATGAGGTTTATGGGTATGAATATCTAAAGGAGGGTGCCAAGAAGATGGAGCCAGGCTCATCTTGGTGATGCCAGGACAAGAGACAATGGGCAGAAAGTGATGCAAAGGAAGTTTGTCCTGAACACGAAGAACATGAGCAGGGACTGGACACGGGAACAGGCTGCCCAGAGAGGTTTTGGAATCTGCCTCAATGGAGATATTCCAGAACTGTCTGGACTCAATCCTGTGCCACACGCTCTGGGACGGCCCTGCCTGAGCAGGGAGGTTGGACCAGTGACCCACTGTGGTCCCTTCCAACCCATCTGGGATTCTGATGTAACTGGGTCAGGCTGCAGGGGGTGCTCCCCTGGCACAGCGGCAGCAGCGGCACAGCCCGGCCGAGCCCCTTTCCCACAGCAACACCGGCGAACCGCTCCCAGGCGCCTGCAGGAGGGCTCCGCCTCAGCCGGGCCGGGCCTGCGCCGCAGTTACCGGGAGCGCACCGCCACAGCCCGGCCCGGCCCGGGGGCACCTCAGGGCCCCCTCACAGCCGGGGGCGGCCGGACGCGGCTCACCGCAGCCAGGGAGCGGGAGGGCCGCTGTCCGCGCCGCCGCCCCCCGAACCCCAGCGGCAGCCCTGCCCCCTCAGCGCCCATCCCGGTGCCGGTGGCGCTGCCTGCCCGCCCGCCCCGCTCCCCGGTACCTCCCGGCAGCCGCGGCCGGGACGCGCCGCTCTCGCCCCGCGCAGCCGCGATGGCTCCGAGTGGCCCCCGCCGCGAGGGGCGGCGCTTCCGGGTCTCGCGCCGCTTTGCCTCTCGCGAGAGAGAGCGAGACATGGCGGAGCGGGCGGCGCGCGCGGCGGGGCGGGGCCGGGCGGGGGAGGGGGGGCGGGTACGTTACTGCGCGCGGCCGCGCTGCCCGCACTGCGCATGCGCCCAGTCCTAGCCGGCTCGTGTTTCTCCTCCTCCTGGCGCCCCCCACAGTTTAATGGGCTCGCCCGGGCTCCCCCCCGCGCTCCAAATGGCGGGCGAGTCCAAACTCCGCGGAAGGGGGGGAGGAGGGATGAGGGAGCTGGGTGCCTGCGCTCCTTGAGGGAAGCGTCGCCATAACACCCAGCGGGGCTGGGGTGGGCTTCCAGCATGGGGAGCCCCCAGCACCCCCATCCCCTGGGACACGGGCTGCGCCGGGCCCTGGCTGAGCGTCCCCGAAAGAAGCAGCGGCCGCCCCTCCCTCACCAAGGGGAGGTGAGGGGGTCCCCGGGTCGGGGTTGGGCCCGAGCCCCCCCGGGCTCCCAGGCCAGGGTGGGAGCGGCTGAGGGTTCGGTTCCAGGGGGGATTTCCTAAAGCCCAGAGAGCAAACGCTGCTGTCAGCCCCGGCACGCCTTGCTCCTGCGCTATAGTGCGCATCAAGCTCATTAATGGAGCAACATCTGCTTCTCCCTGCAGGGGCTTAGAAGTCATTTAAGTTCCTACTGCACCTGCCGACTTTTAGCCTGGCTTCTCCTGTTCCAGGAATGGAATTTAAGTTACGTTAGCAACAGAAGGTTGTAGCAGGTAAAACAGCTACTGCTTGTGTAACGCGGCTGCCAACACTTGCTGTGCTGGCTGATGCTGATGGCAGATCGGCAATTCATTGGGACAGCTCGTCTGCTAATTAAACTTAGATAGTGTTTCCTTTATTTTACACTGCCATCTTTCTGGACGGGGTTCCATCTGTTGTAAAATACGTATGTGCCTCTATAAATATATATGTTCTGGTACTGGATTGTCTGCCCACCGTATGGGAGTCTTTCCGTGAATCTCAGCTTCTTGCCCAGCATTTTGATCAAAGTATTTGCAAAAGCAGATATTGGTATCTTTCACACCTCAGACACTGTTCAGTGTCTCAGGTTTAATGTTCATGCCTCAGCAGAAATGTTGCCTTTAGAAAAGAAGAGGGTTTTTCAAGTGTTGCTGTGTTGAATGACCTTGCTGCTGTCAGCATCTTGGTACATTCCCTTTATTGAGCATTATTTTGATTCAGAGTTTATCTTCAGGGATGATAGAGAGTTACTGTTTTGCCTTAGCTCTGCAGTCTGTGGTGTTGTGCAATTTATGCAACATGCAATATGCTACACTGCCAGAAAGCAATCACCTGTGGTCAGTTGAGTCTGGGGTTTTGTACAAGCAAATCTGTGTTGTTAGCAGGTAAATTCAGTAGGCTGGATTACAGCACCCTGTAAATATAAGGTGAAATTTTTATTTCCCAAAAGAGTTCAGAGTAATTTTTCTTGCTCATAAACCCAGCACTTGAAGGGATGTTGAATCCAGGGGAAAAAGGAGGATGGATCTCCTCAGGCCACTGTAAATATCTGTGCCTTGGCACTGTAATAAAAATGTGTTGCAGGAAATAATCACCTGTGATAAATTACATTTGTAGTGTGTAAAAATACCTCTGTAAAACAAAAGCTGTTCAAGGATGTTGGCAAGCACTGGTGGGAAGAGCTGGAGACACATTTTGCTTGATGAGATCAGAATTATTTTCAAACATGACATGGCTAATAAGGATTCAGAATAGCTGGAAGAGGCACCCTGCTCTTTAAAGAGTCCCATAATTTCTGTATTTGGAGGTTTCCAAGATTGCCTCCAGCTCCAGCACTCCAATGCAAGTCTTGAAGAGTCCTCACATCTACCCTGAGTGTAGAGCTGCATTATGAGGTGGAATAAAGGTATTTAACTCAACATTTTCACACTGGGCAGCTTGAGCTGCACGTCCAGTTGTGCCTTTTCTTTAGAGCTTACTCACAGCACCACAAGAAATCTTGCTTGTGGGAATCCTGAAAGGTGAATTCATCCTTGTGTTGTTGCACAGGTGCTCCCAAAGCAGCCACTGCAGTGCTAGGAGGTGGCACACGTGCCCAGGTGAGAAATCTGGTTCAGAATGCAGGGAATCAGGCAGGGGGTGATGTGTGCCAAGCTCAGATTCCTCTTCAGGAACTATCAGTATGGCCCTGTCCAGTCCCTGAAAGATAATTCATAGGTTTTCCCCTGGTGTTCCTCTCAAACAGTGAAACAACCAGTGCCTATTTCAAAAACTGTGAGGAGTGAACAAAGTTGTATTGTGAAGTGTCTGATCAAAAATGTTTTTTGCTCTGAAGAATTCAGACTGCTTGCATGGCTCAGCAAAGATTGCAGCAGCATTGGGGTGTCTGTGATGGAGACATCACACAGGGCAGAAGCAGCAGTTTGATCAGTGGCAAGCTGGGCTAGACACAAAATTGCAGCAGAAGATAAATGGCATTTACAACCCTATGAGTAATGTGCTGAGCTGTCCCTATGGGTATGAATATTTCAGAGATCACCCATGCTGGAATTGAGCAGTGGTTCAAAAGGAACACAGGTCTGAAATTCACTCTTATCACTGACTGTTGGCTGTTGGATGAACAGCCCTCCCCCTGCAAGCTCAAATGCAGAGATCAGCTGAGGACATTGTCCTGATGGCACCCCTCTCTTGGGATGCTCATTTCCACTTCCTCCTCTGCACGTGAGTGAATAGTCTGAAGGAATCACATTCCTCTCTGCTGAGCCTGCTCTCTGTGATAAATGCCAATTAGTAACAACAGTTAAGAATTACAACTTCTGTCCCTACCAGGGAATAATTGGAATTAGGCAAGAGAAAGTGAGGATGGAAACACCGACAGTGTTCAATGCTGTTCCTCCTGCAGAGCTCTCTGCAGTTCCAGCTCTGCTGGCATGAGGTGTTACTGAGAAAGAGCATTTGTTGCTTCACCTGTGAAGGGCAAACAAGGCTCACTGTGAGGCAAAGGTGATATTCCCTGTTTTTCCTCCTGTGGGAAAATAAATCTGGAAAGTTATGATAGTAACACCCTCAGTTGCCAGAGCTTAGCTGGTAGCACGGCACAATTTATGGGCTAAGTAACAGATTGGGGCCACATTTGCATAAGAAAGATGGATGCCACTGTAAATGACATCTCTGCAATGCCATAATTACACATTTTATGGTCTGTAAACACCATGGTTAAACACAACTGAGCCCAAGCACATGCTAACCTATGTGTGTCTTCACCTTACCCATGCAAGCCAAGCCTCTTACTGGTTGAGGGCACTGTGTAGCAAGAGTTGGAGTAATTTTTAGACTTGGTACAACAACATGAAAACTGGACTGCTGATTTTTTGCCAAATTCCACAGTAACCCTATTGCTTTTAACAAATACACCTTTGACCCATTCAGTTGCACTGGCAGTAGCTATTTTGTGCTCCAACCATGGGTTAGTGAATTATAAAAACTACTTCTCTTTAGGGTGTTGGTGGCTTTTTTGTTCTCAGGTACAACAATGAAAAAACTTAGAGAGATGCAGAGATGTGTTCCACGTGCTTAACTGAGTAACAGCATGCACATACACACAGGAACACTGCCAGCACTAACAGTGACATGGCACTGCCTTCACATGACTTGTCTGGGAGGGGACAGGAGCTCCTGCTTGGAAACACACCCCCAGTGCCCTTGCCTAAACCCTCATAAAGCTTTGACAGCAGTCATGAAAAGTGAGGAGTTGAACTCTGGGCTCTGAACAGACACAAAGGACCTCTCCTAGGCTACCATCAGCAGGTGGTGAGCAAAGAACAGGCAGCCAGAGTTCAAGGGTGCTTGAAAAGATATGATAGAGACTTTGAGGAAGTCATTAAAAGGCAATGTTGTGTCTGTGTGAAGTCCATTGTCAGCTTTTCTAGGAACAGGGTTTCCCTTAAAACCGTGCAGTGCTTGGTAGGACATCAAACACCACGGCTGGTCCTGTGTCTGTCCTCACAGAGGGGCTGATATGCAGCTGTTCAGGTGACCAGGTAAGTGCTCCTGTGTTCTTTGTTCTCTGTGTTCTGTACTGTCATGGATAGTCGCATTCTTTGTTCTCCCAGGAGCAGCTGTGCACTGTCTGTGCTGTATAAAGGTTGATTTCAGTGAGGTAAGAGCTACACCAGAGGCTTCAGGAGGAAGGCACAAGGAATCCCAGGGAGCTGGGGTGGGTGGGCAGCCCCCATCGCAGCAGATGGAGCTGGTCTGAGCTGTGCCTGCCATGCAGGTCTGGCTGCTGGGAGAAGGATTCAGTGCAGGGAAAGGGCACCTGGGCTGCCTCAGCTTGAGGCTATCTGGGCACCAGAAGTACAAGAGAACAGCAGGCATGGGGCATAAATAATAATTCACATGTTAAAAAATGTAAAAAATACAGCAGGGCTTTTTTCAGATTATACTCAGATTATATTGAGCATTTTAAAATATGACTTAGACCAACTAGCTTTTTTTCAGTACCAGAAGTGGAAAATTCAGTGAAAACAAGATCTGTGACTTAATGAACAGGTTTTGGGCAAATTAAGTTATACATGGAAACAACAATATAAAAAATGTATTAGAATTCTTGTTTGACTAGTGTATGTTTCCCCTTTAATATCAAGACACTGATTGGGAAAGCAATTACTTTTACTCTAGGGTTGAGAATTTATTTTGGATCAAATTTGGTGTTAACTAATTCGAAATAACTGGAAAGGAACTTTTTTTTTTAGGCAGGACTAGTTCTAGCTGATATTTGGAAATAGCTGCAGGCAGCTGAGAGCCTCAGTGGTTGATTTGGGGCTGTAAAATATGCCAACATGAGAGCAGTGCCAAGCAGCTGAATGGCTTTTTTGTTTGCTGAAACAGCCATGGTTACATGAATGGGTTTTTAATGTATTTGGTGTATTCTGAATCAGGAGAGACATTATACAATAAAAAAAAAAGAGTAGGTAATGAGATGTTGGGGAAAACCTACTCTATCCAAATTTTTCTGGGTTTAATGTAAATAATGTAGAATTTTATCCTGAAAAGTGGCTTAATAAAGGCAGTGTTTTAAACAGAGGGCAAGCAGATGTGGCAGCTCTGCTTTGAACTAGAAATCTTTGCCCAAGCCAGCCTTCTGTCATAAACTGATTATTTTAAAAAGAGTACTAGAAATGTGATTGCAAATTTAACTCTTTCCTAAATGCACAGAGTATGTGACTCAATCAAGTAATAGCTCCTTCTCCTAAAAACTCAAAACAGAGTCACATTTTCTACAGTGCTCTGCCCTGGAGCTCTTCACATGCAAAGGTGTCAGCAGGTTTGAGTCAGCACTGCTGGATGGAGGAACCTCTGGAGCATCAGCCTTCCAGCTCAGTGAGGTTCCCCTCTCACATCTGCCTCTCCTAATCTAATCTTGTCTGCTCCAAAGTCATCAGAGAGGAATAATCTCTTTAACCACAGAAAACTATGGCCAGCACTATTTACTTTACTGTGCCAGCAGAATAATTGGATATTGCTCTTTTCAGCTCCCTACTGGGTGGTTGTAAAGATAGAAATGTGCACAGCTAAGAGCAAATAATAGGAGTTATAACCAAAAAAAATCCAAGTGGAAAAATCTTACAGTGAAGGTTGTCAAATACTGGAACTGATTTGCCAGAGAAGCTGTGAAATCTCGCTCTGTGCAGACACTCAACTGTTCAAAGCTCTGAACAACCTGTTAAGAAATCTGGAATGGAGCAAAGCCTCAAAGGAATGGATTATTCAAGCCTGACATATTTCAAGCTTTAGTAGTGTTTCCTTGGAGGCAGTGGGCACACCTGCCCTGAGAGGACCTGTGTGACAAGATGGGCATGTAGTGGATGTTGGGTAACAGAAGTGATTAGAAGGTCTTTTAAAAATTAAGATAAGATCAATTTAAATTTGGCCTGTGGCATGTTATTTATGCTGCTTTCTTCAGGCTAGCAGGTTATTTTTGGTTGTTTCTTATGGGTATTCTTCATCAGATATATCAGAGTCCAACTGTATTTATCAATAAAGATGTGGTTGGCAGACAATATATGAGAGGAAAAGAAGATCCCTCAGACTGGCTGTGGTAGCTCACACAGTGCAGCAGTGAGGAGCTCTGTGTCTGGGGAAGGACAGGGAGCCCTGGGACACTGCAGGTTCCCCAACACGTTCTCATTTTCAGCAGTAGCACCTTAGGACACCTTTCATGATACCTTTTTGGGCCAAGGGAGATAAAGTGAACTTGGATTTGGTTTCTTTTTAAGACTGCTACCAAAATTCAGCATTTCCCATAGGAGTATATCCAGCCCTAGTGTTGAAATACAGGGTTGGGAGTTGGCCTCGGGGTTTCAAGTTTCAAATCCCTTTTTGCCTTGTTTTTCTTTTTTCCTTCTCAGAACTGTCTAACATCAGTTTCTTCCACTAAAATGTGTGGTATGGTGGGCTGGCTCTTTGTGTCTGTGAGTAAGCAGGAAGGAGGTGTCTAATTTTACTGTCTCATGCCCTTTGACCTGCATACTAATAGGGAATGCAACAGAGCTGGGAACACCTGTGAATAAACACAGTTGTATTTGTAAGAACATACCCAGAAGGCTATAATTTCAAATCTAAACCTCCTGACTAATACAGGATTTCTTTTTGACAGTTTATTCATCCTTTCTGAAACACTGCAAGAAGAGTACTCCCAAGAGGCTTCCCTCCATCATCAAGGTAATAGAATATCATCTTCCTAATGAGTAATTTTCCAACTGTTTGTACCCTAGACAAGAATGTTTGATCCTTCTCTGTGCTTGCCTTTGTACTTTAGGTAACAGTTTGCCTGTGCTTGAATATTCTACTGAGTAGGAAAAGCAAAATGGATTAAGTTCTGCAATCCTCAGTAATCTGGCTGTCATGTTGTTAGAAGTTGTTTGTTATTAAAGACCATGTGAAACCAAGAAAATATTAAGGAATGTTTTGTTAACTTTTGCTAATTATATTTGATGATAAGACTGGGAAATATAAAAACAACTATGCAATAATCCCTAGGACAGCCAGAACACAGCCTGAAATACAGAACCCCTCATGGCCATGGCCAGCAGTGAACTCCCAGCAGCTACTCAGACCTTGGGTTTGATTTATTTTTTAAATTTCTTTTAGCAAAACCATCAACAAATGGTCAAGCAGAGGCAGATGCAGGGAGATTCATTATGAGATGGCCACATGCCCATTTAGGACTTTAACTCTCTAAGTGACCATAGCAGGACTTGAAGCAAAGATGATTTTCTCACTTAAACTGTAACTCAGAGTTTGAGTGAAGGCTGTAGGGCTCTATTGTGTTAGCTCTCTGTGGCCCAAACTCATTTTGTTTTCATCCCTGTTTGTTTAATTGCATGTTGTCATTAAGGAAGAACATATGTCCCATTTCCTTACAGCCTGGGAGGGGCTGGAGTAGCTACTGGGTGCTGCAGTGGATTCCCAGGCCAGATCAAGGGAGGAAGTCCTACCACAACACACCAGTGACACAAGCAAAAGCTTTGGTTTTGGCTGTTCTCCCATTTTCCTTGATATCCTTGCATCCTTAATCTTCTGGGACATTACTAACTCTTCAAGAAATAAAGGCATTTTTCTTCTCAAGAACTCAGTTTTGCTCCATGGCCAACACATGAAGGATGGAGCAGGACAGGACATGGCACACAGAGTAAATATTTTACACTTTTAGCACTGAATTACAAGTAGAGATGATTTGCTGTTTCTGCATCATATTCTGCCACTCTCCAGCTGGCCACAGTTCACTTACTTGGATTACCTTTTATTTCAGATGGAAACCGACCCTGGACATTCCTCCACAGCTGAACTGCAGAAGCAGGTAAAGGCTCCAGCTCATGTTTTAAGGAAGCTCATGCAGGTGCTTTGAAGGCTGAATGTGTTGAATCACCTTCTAAGAGAAGTGACAGACACATCCTCATTCCTAACATTTTTGCATAATTAGGAGCTTATCTCTTATCACTAAAGCAACACTTCCCCAGCATTTTTTCCCTACAGTGGACTGCAGCTACAGCAGCAAGTGGGGAAGGAGCTGTTATCTATGCTCGAGGGGCAAGAGCCCACCACAGTTCCCCAAAACCAGAAGCTGTGCCACCTCACTGGGCCTGGTCCTGCTAAACTCTTATGGCCACTGATGTGCCCCAGTCTCTTTACCTTGCCAGCAGCAACCCTGTTCTGCACTTAAGGACTTTGCCAACTTCTACAAGCACTTTAAGAGCAAGAACTCAAGCAATCCATGAATTAGTTTGGAAACTACTGTGCTGTAGCTGCTGGCATGGGGAGAAACAGGGTATTAAGCACTTGGACTTGATGAACAAGATTTGTTTTCTATGTAATTATAGTGTGTGGGGTTCATGTAATCACTTCATCATATGCAATAAAAACACAGCCTCAAAACAAGACACTTTCTAGCCAAAGGGCTGTTAAAATAGCTGAAGGGCTGAACTTTAGCTCCTCTCTGTCCTGTCTCAAAGCAGGACATGCACAGTGTCTGAGTATTAGGAGTTAAAAGGGATTGAAACTCTTGAGCTAAGGGATGTTAAAGAAACTGAAACCTTATTTGGGCTAATTGGAAATTTTGACACTTGTAAGACAGAATTTTTGTTTGGTATGCTCTTCATTCCAGGAGAAAAAGGATTTACAGGATTTTCCAACAGATTAATGTTAAAAAGCTCAAAGCTTTCTGTAACTTCTACAACATTTTTTTTTCTAAAGAATATGTAAATGATAGTCCAGGGTCTAAAGATTAAGAAAGTCTTACATCAGCATACATGGGGCATAACATGGATGCAACTGGAATTGTGAAAGTGCTGAGAGAGCAGATCTCTGGTCCAGGATCCAGCAGGCACCATCTGATGATGCAGGAGAGGCTTTTGCCAGCCTGGCATTTGCACTTCAGTGCCCCCAGTGATAACAGTGGCAGCTGATTGCACTGCTCTCCTATCAACCCGTAGGGTTCACAGTATCAATCTGTAGGGCAAGAGTCCTGTCAGTTCCTTCCTCCCTAGCTGCTTTTTCAATTTAAAAGAAAAAAGGAGGTGATAGGAGGAAGGGGTTGCTTGCTTGTTTTAGTAGTGAATGTTTCAGTCAAGAAGTTCTGTCCTGGGACAAATAAATATTGCTTATAAGTCCTGGGCCACCTTTAATGTTCTGTAGCTGTTACAGAATCTAAAAGCCATGTAAAGAGGATTCTTTTATATTTCATTACCCTAAACCATCTACATTTGGCATTTCTGAGAGCTGCCTCTCTTGTTTGTCCTCTCTGACAGGAGGTGAGCAGGACTGCACCTATGAATCACACTGTGTTCACTCCAGTCTGATTGTACAACACAACACCACAGTTAAAAAACAGGAAGGACAAAGGAATGAAGAAGACAATAGCTGTTATTATACTATTGCATTGATTTAAAAAAAAAAATTACATTGCAGATAGATATAATTCATATTCACTCACAAAACCCAAATTAATTGCACTCCAGAACGAATTCCAACTTGGACTACTCCAAAAGATAGATCATTAATTATAAATTTGTTGTATATAGACAACTTTGTTTTGAATATTTAAATATTCAAATATATTGAATACTGCTTTTTGAATATACTTATTCCTGTTAACCAGGTCATCTGAGCACAGCAGTTTACTGCTGTGGGGAGAAAACCCTGCATCCTGAGAGGGAGAAAATACTGAGGGAGGGAGGTGAAGGGATGGAACACCATTCCTTATTGCTGGTGTTCCTTTCCCACTGCTCTGAGTTATCCAGAAGCCCCTGGAGCTATAGCCCTCCAGTAGCAGTATGCCAAATGAAGGGAAAAAAAATCAGTGGTCCTTTCTCTGCCTTTGGTTGTTCCAAGGAAATTCCCCATCAGTCATGCACCAGATATCTGTGAGCATGACAGATGGATGATTATACACAATATCCCACAACAGCTTTGTTATTGTGTTCTTCAGAGTGTGTGTGAAGCTAAACAGGCCATCACAGGACTGCCTTCATCATTTCAAATACCAAAAATGCCAGGGCAGGACACAGCAGCACGTGCTCACTCCCTTCTGTTGCTTCTCACAGGGAAAGAAGCTCTCAGATGCCTTGAGGATCAGTGCCTACGTCTTCAGTGCAGGCCTGCTCATGTTCACTGCCCTGATGAATGCTTCTTCTTGGTAAGAGTGTTCAAACAAAGCAGCCTGAGGAGAAACTTTTGTGTGGAAAGGGGGGAAAGTGGATGAATAGATGGGCAACCAAGCACTGTTATTCCCACAGGTTAATGCAGAATATAACATTAGACAATTTCTGGCAAACAGCATGGTTGGAGTTCTACGACTATATGGAAGGAGATGAGTGGACTATCTTCCTTGTTGGTGAGTTTTAACAGTGCTTCTCAGGAGAAATCATCCATGTATTATTGCATATTAAATGGAGACATGGACAAACTTCCCAAACTCATTAATCTTCCCACTGACAAGCACTGCCTTGGAAGGTACCCACAGGTGATTTGGTGCAGCTGTTCTGCTTTTGGATAGGGTCACAGTCAGGGTCCTGTACAGATTAAAAATCTGATCTTTTTGCTGCTACTGAAGTGGCTTCCCTGTGAAGACACTTTGCTCCTGTGAGAACTGAATGACTCAGTAGAACTAATTACTAAAAATATAAGTAAATTTAGTGAATTCTACTCTTGTTGTAGTACTTACAAAACTCTTTCTTTTCTTTTCTGATTAGCAGCTGATGAACAGAACTGGTAGAGACTTTGCAAGGTTCTAGATATCAAGTCAACCTTAGCCTACTTGGATTTAAAAGCAACAGAGGCCTCCCAGCCACCTAGAAAAGCCTTTTCTTAGCTTCAGTTATGTCAGGTTTCAACCTCTGAGACATTTATCTGCTCTAACCTCCTTTCCATTCTTTGATTTTGATTTATGTCAGAATTTACCAATATTCCATTTTAAAGCATCTTTGGGCAGGGGACGCACCCTTGGCACTACTGGGTCCCAGCAAGGTCCTCTGGGTACTGTGCCAGTGTATTTTGTTTCTGATTTAGCCATAGTTTCCAATTCATTCACACATCTCTGCCCTTTCCTCATGCCACAGGGGCTGCATTGGTGCCTGTACTTGCTTTCTGGGGCTTCAATGGAATCCTTCTGGTGGCTGATATAACAGGAAAGCCAACTTTCATTACTCGCTATCGCATTCAGCTGGGCAAGAATGATCCTGTAAGTACTTCTCACTCTGCCTTTCCTGCTGGCTGAACACTTCCTGCACTCTCTCAGGCCAGGAATGGGGAGAAGAACCTGTTATGCTTTTCTCTTACAGCCAGGTAGGATTCCAGGGGGATCAAGTCAAGTCTTGCATACCCACTGTAGGAAGGAAGGCAGATCCTGTTGTGAGGCTACTGATCAGATCTGCATTGACTGCTTGTTAAAGAGCTGATCCCAAAACTAACTGCCTACAAATCTTAAAGCTTTTCATCCTTCCAACTAAAACTGCATTGCTTCTTTCTTAGACTCAAGTCCTGACTTCTCTTTTGCAGGTGGACAGAAAGAAACTGTGGAAAGCCATCTACACAGCGCTGGGTAATCAGTTCTTTGTCTCCTTCCCCATGCTTGTGCCCATGTTCTACATCATGCAATGGTGGGAAAACACCTTCAGCAAGGAATTGCCAACCTTCCAATGGTTTCTTGTGGAGCTAAGCATTTTTACTGTAGTAGAGGAAATTCTCTTCTATTATACACACAGGTGAGCTGAGCACAGGAACAGGTGCTTGATTTTCCTCTATGCCTTTAAGTTTATACTCATACCCTACAACAGCAATAATCCTCATCCCTCTGTTCCACCAATCTTGTATTTATATGGGAAATCTACCCTCACAACATGAGGCCTTGCTGCTGCCAGCAAACAAAAATGGGTAGAATTTTAAAGGTGGAACAGCTTAAAAGCTAAGGAAGAAACAGAACAGGCAGTTTTTCACGAAGCATTCTTTGAAAAGAACAAGACTGACTGTCCTGAAAGATAAAAATCTCAAAGGTCAGTGACTGATCTCTGTTCCCTTGTACAGCACCCACAAATCAGGGCCTGACTTCCAACACTGCAGGATTCCCAAACACTGACACCAAAATTAGAGGACAGAACTAAAGGAAGGAAGACAAAAGAAGCAGAAGCAAGCAGAGTACTCTCAGAAATCTGTAGGTTTCCCTTTAGGACAAATGCACCCAAAAAAAGTAAATGCAGTTTTTTTACCAAAGACCCATGGAACTGAAAATTCTGATTCTTTGACAGTTGCCAGTAGAAAAAGTCAGAACAGTGAAAGCATAAAGTGAGTCTTCCCCTTACAGTACTCCCAGATTTGAATAAATAAGTAATTCAGGGACTTTGATTTATGGGATTTATCTGGCCTGAGTTTATCATAAGCCAGCAGACACATTAATTGAATAAGGACTCAATACAAAGAGAGCAAAAGAAGCAAGGAATCCTACACTCTTATTGCCAGCTGCTCTGAAATCCTTATGTTAGAGGAGACACAAGCAAGTCCCCTGCAGAAATTCTGTGTTCTGTTACTCCTTTTTTGCAGAGCTCAAACCTTGCCTTTCTGTTTCCTCTGCCCAGGCTTGTTCACCACCCAGTGCTGTACAAGCACATCCACAAGAAGCACCACGAGTGGACAGCCCCCATTGGCGTGGTCTCCATCTATGCTCACCCTATAGAGCACATAGTAAGTGGATTTTCACATGGTCACCCTCCAGGTGCTGTGTGCAGTGTGATTTCCAAGGCAAGAGAAGGAAATTTGCCCTTAGAGGCTTCTTCCTTAGGAAGAGGAGGCTGAGCTGCCCTGCCGAGAAGCTTGGCTCTAGGAGGGTTGCAGTAATTGTTTATTCTGGACTCCAGCAGCTTCCAGAGCACAGCTCCAAGGGCCTCCAGTAGATAAGGAATTGACTGGACAGGGCTTCCCATGAGCCCCAAGAGGACTGGGAGCACAGACAGTGCTTTCAGCAAGAGATATGACAGCCTGAGTGATTGTGTGGACTTGGAAATCTGTCAGGATTTTTGTGGTGGTTGCTGGCATCAGTGTTTGCAAGGAGTGTATCCCAACACCCCTGCAGCTGAGACTTCTGAGGAAAACACATCCCACCTTCAAATATTCCACTTAAAAATTCCATCTCCTGTTACCAATAGTCCTGGGCTGCTCTGGGTGTCTCCCCAGCTGACAGTCTTTGGACAGCACAATGATTGAGGAGCCCAGCTGAGCTGTGCTGGTGCCTGCAGCTGGGTCTGGGCAGCCAGAGCCATTTGTGCCAGGGCAGATCACAGTGAAGAGCTGCAGCAGGGTTTGTCACATTGCTGGGTGTGTCTGCAGGCCATGCCCTTTCACAGTGAGGTTTCCCAAGGGCAGATTCAGCATTATTCCAAGGTGAAGCTGAAATTCATACCTCAGACTCCAGGGTGATTTACTGGGATCATGCTGTACTCACCCAGGGTTTGGAGTCATGTCTAACTTCTACTGCAGCCTTATAGATTTGGGCTTTGTCAATGGTTTGCAGTAGTAGAACTCTCTTATCCCTATAATTACTTTTTGGATGATTATGTAACTTTAGTAAGGTGTTTGCACAGTTGTTTTTTTTTTTTTCTTTACACTGTTGGCACAAAACAGGCCAGTGTGATGGATCACCAGGTGACAATTCAGCTCCTAGAGGAGAATCTGCTTGTAGTGGACCCATTAATGAGATATTTTCTTCTCATTTCCAGGTCTCCAACACTCTGCCTGTCATGACTGGACCGATGATCATGGGATCTCACATTGTTTCAGTCTCAGCATGGTTCTCCATTGCTCTTATAACAACAAGCATTTCTCACTGTGGCTACCACCTGCCCCTCCTGCCATCTCCAGAGTTCCACGACTTCCACCACCTCAAGTATGTCTGGGCACTGCTCAGTTTTCCATTCTCCTTCCTCTCCACTGGCAGGAAAAGCTCCTTTCTGAGGGTCAAGTGGGTTTGCCTGACTCATGCACCAGCAGTGCAGTTCTCCAGTTTGCTTGAGAGCAGGCTGAGTGCTGCCAGTCTTAGAGCAGTTAAACTGGGATTTCAAGGCATTCCAGCCCTGTTTTCTCTGCAAGGTTCTTCCTAGAAGTTCAGAATACACTTCATGTGATCTAAGGACAGAGCCAGGGCAAGTCACACAGGTAAAATAAGCGAGCCTGCCTGTCTGTCCCTCTGCCATACACTGGGATCAGTAACACTGATCAGATTACACTGTGCCCAGACAATCACCATTAACCCTTCCTGACAGAGATTCTCAGCCTCCTGTGCTGGACAGAGAGTAGCTGCAGCAGACAGCTCAAGGATACACACCCGAGCAGTGGAGAAACATTCCCAGCTCCCTGAGTGCCCTACATTCAGACATGCTGCTCAGAAATGTCTGCCCTGCTGCAGAACCAGCCCGGGGGACAGTTCTGTCACCACATGCCAGGACAGGGATCCCTGCAGAGCCAAGACACTCTGGGTGGAACAGCTGTGCCAACTGGGGCACACCTGCTCCATGGCTCAGGACAGCCAGGTCTGGAGAGCACATGGGGCACAGTGACATGGGTGCCCAATGCTCCCACAGCTCTGAGCTGCCCAGGAGAAACAGATGATGGCACCAAAGAGGAGCTGCACAAGGTTCACCCAGGCTTTGACAGAGCTGCCAGGGAGACTGGTACAGAAATCCCATGGACAGATTATCGGCTCAGAAAGGAATGGAGAGAAAGGGCAAAGTAACCTCAGTAACTTCAGTGATGTTTATCTGTGTTTGGTTCTCAGGTTCAACCAGTGCTACGGAGTGCTGGGAGTGCTGGATTTCCTGCATGGCACAGACAAAATGTTCAGACAGACCAAAGCCTTCGAGAGACACAAAATCCTGCTCAGCCTCACACCACTCTCTGAAAGCATCCCAGACCCACCCAAGAAAGAGGAGTGAACCAGCCCAGCAGCTCTTGGCCAGCCTGGTGATGAGCAGAGTGAGAGACAATGATTTATGCCAAATAGTATTTTAATCAGGAAACAAATTCTTGTCCACACATAACAGATGATGAAGCTGAAGTTAAATATGCTGCTTGGAAACGACTGCACTTTTGCTGACATTGTTTTCTATACAAGACACTTATAAAAAAACCTGCTCTAGAAATCTATTTGTAAAATTTAATTGTTTATCTGTTACTTGCACTGTCCCCTAGTTCCATCTGCCTGTGTATGAGGCAGGTGTGTTCTGGGCCACATGGCTCAGGGTTCCCACTGGTCAGCCCATTGTCCCACAGCCCTACCTGTGGAACCAAAGCCACTTCCTCTGCTCCTCTCCAGTCCCCAACTACACCAGGATGAACCCAGCCCAGTTACCTGAGAGGGCAAGTCAGCAGAACAGAAAACCCAGGCACCACTGTCTTTTGAACTTTTTATTTTTATACATTTTTTTGTATTAAAAAGGAAAAAGCATAATTACCACAAATTACAAAGGACTAAAGCATTACTAGAATAATGAATCACATCAGCCTAGAAAGCAGATACTCTGAATAATATTAATGTTATAATACAAGCTCTCATTCAAGTATTTTACATTTTTCTCTGTTCCTTTTATACGTGATGATGATCCTAGCACATGGGTCAAAGATTATGTACTATCGACAGAGATGGATCATGTACAGCAGGCCGTAGTAACAAGATTTTCCTCCCAGGTGATACATGGTCTGTGATGAGTCATTTTAAGTTTGTCTCTACTATAAATGCAGCTGAAGAAGGTTGCACGCACTCTCTAGTTTTGGGAAACAGAAGGCTGAGGTTGGACACACAGGGTTTGAGAAGGGCCAGCACATGGAACCATCACCCCTTTAGCTCCAGGTGAGTGCAGAAGGCTGCACTCGCTGGGATGCAGCTCAGTGGGTGCCTCTGAGCCACAGATCCAAAGGTTTCCAAGCCCAGTGGGGCCAGGACAGGCTGGGGGGGAAGACAGGGAGCAGGGCTGCACCAGGGAGGCTTGAGGGACCAAGTGGTGCCCAGCATCCCTCCCAGGAGGGGCACCACTGGCACAAGCCACCCTGGCCCAGGGCTGACACCTGGGGAGAGAGCAGGAGGGCAGCGTGGGGAGCTGGAGGGAGCCCAGCTGACACCCAGGGCACCCCCTGCTCCTCTGGAGCTTCCCACCAAGGGGATGTGCTTGTCACAGATACATCGGTCCTATGTTCAAGTGTCTGCAGAAAGTGAAACTGTAAACTACTCCTGGAAACGCTGCCCTCCAGCCACCCGCTCCACACCACCGAGATGAACGTTTGCTTAGAAAAAGAAAAATGAAAGAAACTTTTTTATCTGTTACCTGTATTGGAATCTTTAAAAAAAGTCAGTGAGGCATTTAACATCAAGTGTAACAACTCTCTCAGGAAGAGCCCAGCATCCATTTCAAAACAGTGACAAGTGACATAACCAGCCTCAGAGACAGGAGACAATAAGCATTGCAAACACAGCTTGCTACATTTACAGTTTTCCTTTTTTTTTTTGTCTTTTTTTTTTTTTTTTCCTTTTGATAAAATAACTGGGAAGGCATTAACAGCTAGAAGGCCCCCTCTGCACTGCCACGTGGAACATGGCAGGACACTGAGGTTAAACTCATCAGTTTGTTACAGTACAACAATCAGTCCCCAGCAGGTGCCAAAACTCAGGGACCCCACAGGCTACAGTGACAAGGTGCCATCAGAGGTGCCAGGGGGCAGCAGAAGAGATGGACAGGCAAAACCAGAGCAGCAGCATCATTATTTTTTAATTTTTTTTTTCCCAAATGAGCACGGCAAAGCAACAAAGCCTCCTCAGAAACACACCTTCCACCTCCACTCTGACTCTACACAGCTCTGTACCTGTTACAGCCACCTGCATTCAGACAAGTTGACCTCAGCAAGGAGGAACTCCTGAGGAGGGGCAGGATGAGGAAGGCTCCCCTGACTCAGCCTCCCTCAGCCTTTCCAGAAGCAGCTGGGGCTTCCCCCAGGCTCTGCCAGTGGCTGGACACCAGCACCATGGAGCTCTCATGAGCTGTGGGACAATCAGCACTCACAGGAGCACGTGTGCAACCTCTCAATCCTCTAAAATTCAAGAAAGCAAAATACATGGTGGAGGTGAGGCATTCAAACTAAAAGCAAGGCCTAACTCCCTCCTCTGCAGAAGGGCAAGAGCTCCCTCAAATGCAAACCCCCTCTGGACAGCTGTCCCTTCACCCAGTGGGGACATGAGCCTGGCTGTGGCCACTGTGACCCATCTGGGCACAGACCAGGCACCCGGGGAGCTCCCTGCCCTCTGCCAGCCCCCACGCTGGCATGGAGCAGGAGGGAAGAGTTCTGTGCTCCCTTCCCTGCAGGAGCACAGGGCTGAGCCAGCAGCAGCTGCCTCGGGCTGTCACATCCATCTCTGCTCTGTCCTGCCCTGTCCCATGACAGCAAAACAAGGCACACGGGCACTGGGACCACTGGGATTGCTCTTCTGACCCACCTTCCCCTGGGTGCACACACCAGTGTGACAAGCCACTGACCTGGCAGAGGGGGAAGGGAAAACACTTCCATGCCAAGACTAGATCCTCAGAATCAGAAATTTAAAATCACTTAAAAATCAGTATTTTGGGAAATCCTCTGGGAAATGTCCTACCTCTTCTACAACCCAAGCAATTCCACAGTCTGCTCTACAAGCAACAACTCCATAGCAGCAGCTCATCCCTCCCCATTTCCTATGAATTTGTTGCTGAAATGCAGACAATTGGCTTCAAGAGAGCCACATGCCAATGAAAGGAGCACAGACACAGCAGCAAGGATCACCTGTGGCACATCCAGACCTGCCTCCACTTGCAAACAACCAGCAACACATCTACAATGTCCTCGATCGACTCTCCAGCCTCTTCCTCAAAAATCTGGGACAAACCACCTAGAAATGTAACCTCAGAGATCTGACTCCAGCTCACAAGAGGGGAAATGCAGAGATAACAGTCACGGCCACAGCACTGTACAAGTGTTACTTTTGCCCATCCTGCCCAGTTCTCACCCCACAACCCCAGAGCACTGCTGCCATAACAGAGACCCATGGCCTTGGATGGGCTGCCCTGCTGCACTCAGGCCTGGGAGTGACACCAGCCGCAGGTGACGTGGCAGGGCTGGACAGAGCAGGGCAGGGTCACAGCACCAGGGAACAGCCAAGCAGCAGCTCCCCAGCCTCTCAAACCCAGCTGTGCTTTCAATCCTAGCAGCAGTTCACTCCAGTCAGACCAGCCCAGCTGTCCCCAGGCAGGATCCTGGAGGCAGGGTCAGTTTGGGAAGGGATGGCCTCAGCCAGGGCGCCACAAGCACCCACAGCCACTGCTGATGGACAGCCTGGCCGTGCTTCCCCCTTGCTCCTGCTCTCAGCTCCTGGCTGCTCCCACCCACCCTGCAGCCACACAGGGACAGCCCTGGAGAGAGGATGACTGCTCCCAGCTAAAAGACAGCTCTGGATCAACTGGATCCCTTGGGAAAACTGCTCAGTACCAGCTTGTGACTTTGCAGAAAGGACAACACACCGAGCTGCACCCTTGGAGTGCGGCATCCACACTGCACACAGGAGCACAGCTCTGGAGCTCACAGGGATGGAGCCTGAGCCACAGCCAAGACTGGTATGCCAGGGACCCAGCAGAAGGAGCAGGGTGGCAGCAAGGCAAGCAGGTCTGGCTGGACAGGAACACAACTTTCCAGTGCTAGCCCTGGAGCATCTCCAGAGATAGCACTGGACATCTCCGAGATCTCACACCTGACACACGTCCCTCACAAAGGATCCAGCTCACAGCCAGAGTCCCCCTGGTGCTGGGAAAGGATGAATCAAGTAAATGCCACAGCAGCAGCTCTGCAGTCACCCCCTGCCTCAGCTGGGTAAGGAGCTACACGGTGTCATCTCAGCCCTTGGAAATGCACAGGGGCTGTGCCCTGAGTGGGAGACTCCACGCAGGCAGCTGCCACAACACAACACACAAGGAAACCCAGCTGAGAGCTCTCCTGTGCCAGGGAGGCCCCTGCTCACCCCTGCACAGGTCCCAGCAGCAGCCCTGAGCCAGTGGCTGCTGTGGGACAGCATTCCCAGGGCTGCCTCATTCCCTGGCAGGTACAGAAGCAGCCCTAGCTCACAGCTAAGAGCAGTGCCCCCAGCTGCTGGGACATCTCCCTGCTCACTCCCCAGCCACGCTGGAAGCACAGACAGGAGCAGAGGCACCTCCTGCCCAGGGAGGGCTGGGGCTGTGAGCAAGGCCATGACAGAAGAGTCGCTGTGGTGGGGACAAGGCTGCCACGGTACCAACACAGCGGAGCAGAGTCCTGGATGCGACTGCCCTCAGCCCTGCCCCAGGAGCCTCAGGCCTGGCAGGGAGGCTCCATGGCAGGGAGGCATCCGAGCGAGCTGCGGGGTCAGAGGAAAGGCCGCAGGGAAGATCAGCTCGGCAGCAACGCCGGGAGGAGTCTCTGGGCCTGGGGAGCCAAGAGCCCAGCGCACCCCAGGCTGCAGGAAGCCAACAAGCCTCCCCGCTCCAGCTCCACCATAAGGCAACTTTTTTTTTGTGTGTTTTTGGGGTTTTTTTGTTTGTTTTTTTTTCTTTTTTTTTCTTCAGTAATATTCCAAGGAAGAAAGCAAAGGGAGATGTGTCTTTTTTTTTTTTAAGAGTTTTTCTGTTGTTGTTTCAGAGGGGTTTGTGGGTTGTTTTTTTTTTTTCTTTTATGTCATTTTTTCCAAGGGAAAAGGAAGAGAAAAGCTCCTTCAGCAAAGTCCTGTCTTTGCAAGCGATGGGCATTCCTGGGGCAGCGGGTGCACCGTCCACACAGGCTCGAGTCCAGGTGCCTGCCAGCCTCCCAACCAGCCATCCTCGCAGGAAGGAGTCACAACAAGCCTATCCTCGGCAAAGGTCCTTTGGTTGACTTCCAAATTGTCCGTGACAGAAGGGAGAGGTGGACAGAGGGAGAGCCAGACCCTCGGGAAGGCGAAGACGTTGGGGAGAAGGGAGCAGGAGGACGAGGAGGGCGATGCTCCTGGGGGAGGCGGCGTTGGAGAGGCCCCGGGGGCACCAGCCGGGTCATGGAGGTCAGAGGCTCCGCAGCAGCATCGGCACACGCTGTGGCTTCGGTCCCCCACTGGGGGGAAACCTCGCTCCTCCGAGCTTCCTGAGCGGCTGCTCCGCCGTCCATCCCAGGGGGACACACAGGGGACTCGTTGGGGCCACACAGAGCAGACTTGTTTTGGTAAATCCAGACGAACTTCTAGCAATAATTTAAAACTTGATATATATATATAATAATAAAAAAATCTCCCCTTTCCAACCCAGCCAGAACACATTTTTTTTTGTTTTGAAGAGACACTAAGACATGAGTGTGTGCACAAGAGGAGAGAGAAGGGAAAAAGGTTGGGTCTGCTGGGAGCGGGTCTGGCTCTGGTCAGGGTAGTAATAGCAAAATGGTGTTTTGGATGCAGATCGTCTTTGCTTTCCAGCCACAAGAGAAGAAAATCATGTGCGTTGAAGTTTCTCCCAAGCAGCCTATTCCTGGGAACCCACCTTGCAGCTCCCTTCCTGTCCCACCCCTCATGTCTGCCCCTCTCTGAGCCATTCCCCACCACCCCACCCCACCCCGGCAGGAAGCTGCAGCCTCTACTTCCCCACTGTCTGCGACTCTGCAGCTGATGGGGCAGGGGATTGCTGGCTCAGGTTTTTGGCATCCTCTTGTGCAGGCTGGCTGGGTGAGGCGTGGCCTTGGCTGGATGGGCACTGGCTGACCGTTTTGCTGGAAGACTGGGATGGGTAGCGCTTCCTGCCGTCTCCCCCTGACGTCGTAGGGTATCGCTTGTGTCCACCTTCCTCCCCCATGGGTGGCTGCAAGAGAAGCACCCCAGGATCAGCACAGCCTCCTCCAAATGCAGGTCCTGATCCCTCCTCTGGGATCAGCAAACAGCCTTCCTGCAAGCTTCCAATTGCAGCTTCCCTCTCTTCCTGGCCCACACACACTCACCCTAAGCACTCAGCTTCCCTGTCCCAATTTCCTGCTGCCACATTTGACAGAAAAACTGCCTGACTTCCACAAACTGACCACAGTGGTGACAACTTGCTCTTAGTCACCTGCTTCCCACACAGAGGCACAGTCCCTAAATTTGGGAGCCAAAGCTCCACACCATGCTGGCTCTACTCAAACCATCCAAGCTCCCTTTCCTCTGGGACAGGCTCACCCAGCTCTGTCATCCCACACTCACTGGGTTTGCCATATTCCAATCCCGCAGTTTGTTCCCAGTCTGGCTGCAATGACTGGGAGTGACAGTAGGTGTCACTGCCCCCCCTCCTGCCACCACGTGGGGATCCCCAAAATCCCCCACCCTCAGAGGACAGGGCCCCCAGTGAGGTGCAGCAATTGTGTCTACTCACATCTACTCGGAAGTCCTCGAGGCGCTTGAACTTGCTGAGGTATTCTTGCAGTTTGCTGTTAATGTCCAGATTTTTGGCTTTGGAGTATTTTAAGAAGGCCCAGAACTTTTCCAGCCCATAGAGCTGCCCTGGAGGGAAGAAAAAAACCCAATCCAGATGTCAGCAGGACAAAAACCCAAACAAGACACCTTTCCTCCAGGCTTCCCCACAAACTCTACTGTCCTGCTGGTGGGCACAGCCTAGGCAAGATGGAACACCTGGAGGGAAGCAACCTACATCAGTCCTGGGAGCCCCACCTTGGGATGTCCCCAGGCTCAGCCACTGCAGGGCCTTGAGAAATCCCACAGGAAATGGTGCCTGTACAGGAATGCTCTGGCAGAGCTGCAGCCTCCCACTGCCCTCCTCCAAGCCCCAGCAATCTTCACTATGGTGAACTCAACCCTCTCCTGTGAAATGAGCAACAGGACCAGTCCACAGCGCTATGTGGCTTCCCCAAAGTGATGAGAAGAGGCTCAGGAGGACCACACACCTGAGCTACATCACTGCCAATCCCAGGGGAGCCAAAGGAGGCACCTACCAGCTTCATAATCCTTGATGGTCTCTTCTTGGAAGTCCTTAAATATGTCTGGCCGGAACTTCTTCTCTAGCCCGTAGCTGTAGTATCTGAAAAGGCACTCCAGACCGTACCTGGGAAGGAGCAGCACGTGCAGCTCAGACACTGCTGCACACAACACAGGGCAGCAGCAGCACGAGACTGAGAACAACCCCAGACCCACCTTCAAGCAAGTCAGAGGCACTGCCTTATTTGCCCTGTAGAAGGCCAAACCCTTAGAAAAGGCCACTCTATCCCTCCTCTCTTACCTGTATCCCTCCTTCCCATCCTCCACAGCCAGTTGCTTGAACTCCTCATACATTTTCTTGTTGAAGTGATCTCGGAGGAAGAAGGACCAGAACCGGAAAAGCGTGTTCATCTCCTGGGACTGACCAATGCCCAGTCGTTTCCGCTCTGTTTGGGGAGGAGGGGATGATTACAAAGCCAATCCTCCCCCAGGCAATCAGGGGCTCATGTGCAGGAGGGCCCTGTGGCACTGTGATGACAGCAACCCAGTCCCAATACTGGACACCATGAGCACAGCCCATGCTCGCCAGAAACCTTGGGGACACAGCAGCTGCCAGCAGGGCTGTCCTGTAGGACCCTGTGTCCCTCCCTGCCATGTTCCTGTCCCCAGCAGGGCAGAGCACCTCCTGTCCCTCCCCTCAGTGCAGGGTCCCTACCGTTAAGGCAGCGCCGCCGGTACTTGTGGTAGACGTGTTGTGTGAAGCCGTTCTCCTTGAGCAGCTCGTGGGAGGGATGCTGGAACTTGGGCAGGGACTGCGGGGTGCAGCCATAGCTCCCCACAGCCGGGGTCCCCTCCGAGGGGCTGGAGCTGAGGTGAGAGACTGCTGTCAGCATCCTTCCTTGGCATCACCCAGGAGAGGGGGGTCACACTCCACCCCACCTGTCTGTTGGTCCCACCCACACCTTGTAACTATCCTGGGCTTGGGGCATGAGCCATGGAGCAGTGTACCAGGAAGTGGACAAAGTCTCTAATCAAGTCTGTCTTGCAATTCTCCAAGGCCACAGATTTCCCCCAAGTCTTTCCATGAAGGGCAGGTTTGGATCCCTGGATGCTGCTTTCCCCTTCCTTCCCACACTCCCTCCCTCCCCCATTTCTGCCTCCTCCACGATCCTGCAGCCTGTCCCTGGTACCTGATGGAGGCAGTCCTGGGCCTGTGCTCCCTGGAGTCCATAACCCAGCCCACGTGGCACTCCATGGGAGGGTTCGAACTGTGCCTCGTCTTCCTCTTCCGCGGAGTCTGCAAGACATGGAGCATCACACACGTGCTCCCCTCCTGCTCAGGCCCCAGCTGGGAGCCCCAGCTCCTGCCCCCCAGCCCAGCCTGGTCCCACCTTGGCATCTATCGTCCTGCCCTCCTTCACCACGGGGTAGAAGCGGGGCGTCTGCGTGGGGTCCTTGAGCTGCGGCGTGCGCGGGGTGCGCGGCGTGCGGGCGTTGCGGTAGTTGGGCGATTCTGGGACGGTCGTGGGCAGAGAGCGGGCGATGGTGGAAGGCTCAGGGACTCCGAAGAGCTTGTTGGCCAAAGCGTCTGTAGGTACTGCAGGGAGAGACCCCCACCCTGTGTCAGCCTGGGCTCCAGGCACTGAGGCACTGCCAGCCAGCAGATGGAAGCAGCAGGGGCAGGAACGCAGGGACACGTCCCAGCTCCCCCACACAGGCAGCCTGAAATCCAGATTGGCCACCAAGCCAAAATCCAAGCTGCAGATGCAGAGAGCTCCCCACAAGGTATCTGCTTCCTAGTGGTTAACAGCAGCAACAAATCCCTGTCCCCAAGGACACAGCCCTGGTGTCACACAGGCAAACAAGGTCCAGCAGGCAGCTGCCTTCCAAGGACTCAGAGGGTCCAACAGGAAAGCCAAATCTCAGGAACTACATCTGAGCCTGCCAGATTTTCCTTACTCCACTGGGACACCCTTGCTTTTGGGCTCCTCTTCCAGAGCCCCACAGCATTCAGCTGGGAGCATTAATCTAGGAATGATGCAACTCAATATTCTGTGAACTAGATAATCCACTACACCTGCGACCTCAGTTCCTTCTCCCCAGCTGCTACCCAGCCTCCAAGAACCTCTCAGCATGAGCAGCCTGCACAAATGTGGTCCCATCCATTCATGCCCCATCTCTTACCTTGCTGGAACCTGGGGGGACCAGGAGGGACTTCCTGGTTTGGGTCCACGGGGGGCTCTGGGGTCAGGGTGTCAAACTGCTCCCTGCTGATCATATTCACCTTCTTGAAGTTCTCCACCTCTTGCTGCATTGGAGGAAGAAGATGGTGAAGAAACTACTCACAACCATGGCTCTGCTTGAGCAACAGTCACAACACTGGGCCCCAAGGACAGTCACAGGGCCTCGGTGCCCAGAGGGCACTGGCTGCACAGGGGAGATGCAGCAGACAGAAAACTGGCACTGCACAGGCCACATCTGAGCCACTGATGCTGCCAAGGTTTCAGGGATCCCAGTTAGGTTCACTAACCAGCACCTGCTTCTCTCAGGCTTTTACCAGCCAGGTCAGAGCCAGTGAAGTGAAGCTCAACATGAGCTCAGTGACCATTTTCGGCCAGGACCCCCTGCCACTCTCCTGTGTCCCTAGAGCACCCCTCCCCACATCCTCACAGCCAAACTGGCAGCAAACACCCCAACACACACTGTCCCTGTCATCCCAGAGAGCAGTACTGCTTCACACTTAGAAGCACTGAGCCCAGCTGGCAGCTCTAATAAGTCATCCCACCTCACAGCCATGATTTCTGTCACTGAATGAGTCTGGGCAAGTCCCTGGAAGTGAGAGTCACCAAGCTGGGACCCCAACATTTCAAAACAGCAGATGGGCTTTCTATAAAAAGCCCATGTCTATGCAAACTGACACCAAAACTGAGAAGAGCACAGGCCAAGAGCAGTCCAGCCACCCATGACTCCGTCCCCAACACACATAGTCTCCAACAGGCTGTACCCAAAGCACAGGGCACTAAGGGCAGTGCAGAGACAGCCAGCTCCCCTCACAGACCTGGCACTGCCAGCTGAGATCCTGGCAGACAGCAGAACAATGGGCCCCATGTTCCAGGTCACCTCACCACTGGCACTTTGTTTACCTGGCTGTAGCCTCACGTCTGCTTACAGCTTTGTGTTTATCCCTGGCATGGGCAAACATGATGCTGGGAGCCAAGAATCCCAAACACTGCAGGAGGACTAATCCCAGTTTAGCTGTACCCCACTGCACTGCCCTTTTCACACTGCTGCACACGAGGCTCCCCACAGGCCACACAGATCCCTTCCACCCTCAGACCAGCACTCTCACCTTGATCTGTGAATACTCTGGCTCAAACTGCTCTGTCCACAGGTCCTGCTCGTAGTAGTAGAGCCCATCATTGATGACCTTGGCCAGCTCTGAGCTCATTTTAGCCCTGGAGGTGTGGTTGCCAGTCCTGTCCCCGCCGGGGTGGCGGCGCAGGTACGGGGGGGTCTGGGTCACGATGAGGATCTTGTTCACGTCGCGGTCGTCGATCTCGTAGTCCGAGTCCTCGTCTGACCAGTCGGTGAAGGTGTTCTTGCGCCCGTCCATCTGCTCCATCTCCTCATCAAAGAGGAAGTCGAGTTCCTCAGGCTCATCTTGGTCCTTTTGCTTCTGCTGCTGCGGTGTCTTTGACTCCTCTGGTTTCTGCAGGTCGGGGGTGAGGGTGACACAGGGTAAAGACCCCACGGCGACACAAGACCCAGCTCTCACCCCTTGTTTCTTTATCCCAGCCCATCTGGGGAGAACATTCATTTGCACCACTGAGGAACAGCTCCAAAGGGGCTCAGATGGACACAGGAGAGACTGGGACATCACTCCCAACAGACCCTACTTCACTGAAGCCTGCCCATGTATGATCCAAGCCACCCCAATCACTGGGAGACTCCCAGTCCAACAGCTCACACATCTCTTACCTTGGGCCTGGCTGGGGAAGGTCGGGGTCTCTTCTTCACTTCAATCCATGTCTCTGAATCCAAGTCTGGCAGGCTTGTGGACAGGCCCTTGGGCATTGTCTTCAGGTTGCTGACCTCCTCTGTTTTGGTGGGGACTGGGCTGGCAGGACGTGGGGAGCCTGGAGCAGACTCTGGAGCCAACAAGAGCCACAAACCACTTTAGAGGGAGGGAGGGAACCCAGGGGGTGTAGTTACAAATTACCCAACCATTCTGGCAGCATGGCACAGCCTGCAGGACTAACTGGCACCCAGTGGCCACAGTTAAACAGCACAGTGCCCACAAGTGCTAGAGTGGGAATCTCCAGTTAAAGCTATGATGCCAGGAGTGGCCACAAAGCTTTGCAGGTGACAGCTCCCAGACATACAAAGCCCTAAAGCAGGTGTTCTGCTGCTCTCTGGGAAACCTTCCAGAGAGAGTCTGGAGCCAGATCTTCTGTCAAAACTCTTATGGCAGCACCAAGATCCTTCACATGGGCCCTCAGGCCCAGCCCTGGGCTCCTGCCAGCCCCCATGGGATGAGGTGACAAGAGCATGGGAAGCCCATGAAGGACAGAAGACCCTTCTGCAGCACTTGGGTGACAGCTCCACACCTGCTGCCCAATTTGTGCCCAGTATCTCCTCAACCAACAAAGGCTGGATTCACAAGTGTCCTCTGCTCTGCCCAGCAGCTGTAGACTATTTCCAGGCAAGCAAAGAGACTTTCAGCAGGACTGACTCTCTCTGAATCCCTTCAGCCCTAACAGAGGACAGCCACACTCAGTCTCTCACATTACCCTATACCTGGAGGCAGCAGCATTCTGGGAGTCCAAGGACACCAGCTCCCACCACCAAGCAGAAAGGCAATGGCAGAGCCCTGCCCTGGGAACACTCCTGACTCTCAGGGTCTCAGCCCTGCTGCAGTTCCAGCACTGCATCCCACACCTCCCTCCCCATTCCCCCAGTGCTCACCAGTCTCCTTCTGGAAGCTCTGCCGGGGCACAAACTCAGGGCAATTGATGAACTGTGAGAAGTCTGTCTGTGTGTAGTCTGCCATAGGAGGGCCAGGCAGAGCCCATTTTTCTGGCTGCTCTTTTCTCCTGATCTTCTCATCCACGATTTCAACCACCTTGCTGTCCTTCAGAGCCTGGAACCAAGCAATATTTGCTTAACTTGGGGCCTTGCTTTGGCATATTGAGCCCAAGCCATCCCTCCCTGGAGGACTCACAGGAGGCAGGAGCAAGTCAAGAACAAGAGAAGGCTCCACTTGCACTCATCCACAGTGAACAGGCATTACACAGGGGTGATGAGAAGCAGAACAAGGAGGAAAGGTGACATTTCCTTGCCCTCACCTTGATGATGAGGCTGATGTCAGTGGTGAGTGCCTGCACACGGTGGAAGCTGGCGATCAACGTGATGGGCAGGAACCCCTCCGAGTCCATCTTGCGCCGCAGGAAGAAATCCCGCTCCAGGTTGTCCACACTGAAGTAATATTCTCTGCATGGACAATGTGTCAGTGAGAGGAAGCCCCAAACCACCATTCTCTGGGCACGCCCAAAGAAATAACCCCCACACACCCTGAAGGGAGAAAGCCTGGGGAGCCTAGATGCCAACACCTCAGCAGGGTCAACACATCAGCTCTAATCCTTCCCATGGGATTGGCTGCACAGTCCCCACCACCCAACAAGGACAGGAGGTGGTGCTCACATCTGCCTCTTGATGTAGTCCTTGAGCAGCTCCTGGTCCACGCTGTAGAGCTCAGCACTGCTGATGTTGTCGAAGTAGTAGGTGATGTTGCTGGCGTACTTCTGCGTGCGGGAGCCGTCCGAGCCCTCGAATTTCCGGTACCCATACTGGTAGTCAAAGTGCCCTGGGGGACACCAGGGTCAGCACAGAGCCCCTGGGGTCTGCCCTGCCAGATGGGGGTGGACTCCTGCACAAACACTTCCCTCTTCCTGAGGACCCCCTGGAAGCCCACAGTGGAGCACCCACATCCCTCATCCTCCTCCTGCTCTCTGTCTCTGCCACAGAAGGGGGCAGGAACCCTCTTACCCAAGGATAACTGGGCAGCCCAGCTGACACACAAAGGCCCTACACTGAAGCTGCATCAGTGTTAGCACGGACACTGCCCAGTCATATGTCAGGACAGATGCTCTTTCTCACCCAAGCCATGACTCCTGCTTGGCTGTCAAATGGCATAAAGCCTTCACAGACTATCAGCATGCTTCAATTCCTGCTTACAGAGCTATTGCAAGGGGCGGAAAACATGAAAAAGAGCTTAGCTTGAGTAGCAGGAAGACATCTGCTTTTATAAAATTGACTTATTTGCTTTGTTAACAGCAGCTCAACTTACCGGCTGCAATGACCTGCCACAATATTCCCCTGCATCCCTGGAGTGCTCTGCCCTCCCCAGCCCACTTTAGAGCCCCAGATCTCTGAGGCACACAGGCACAGAGCTCTGTGTCACTCTCCCTGCAGTCACAGAGCACACACACACAGTGCTCACCTCCTCTGCCACGGCCCCTGCCCCTGCCCCGGCCGCGGCCCCGGCCCCGGAAGGTTCCTCGCACGGCGCCTCCCTCGCTCTTCACGCTGGACGTCTCATCGTGGTCCTGCCAGCTGCGCTCGTGCTTGTTGTCAGGGTGCCAGCCTGCAGCAGGGGGAGAGGCAGGAGGGGAGTGAGGGCATGACAGCACCTCCCCTCTGAATGCAGGGCAGTTGTGCCCCGTGGCCAGGCCAGGAGGGTCCCCAGTCCCAGCCCCACCTTTGAGCTCGCTGCGGTTGTTGGAGGGGTGCCTGTGCTGCTCGTTCTGCCGGTTGTTCCGAGAGGCTGTTTTGTCCCTGGGCACCTCTGACTTCATGTCTATCTGCAGAGGGACCCACTTGTGTTTGTTGCCTGCAAAAGGACAGGGTTTTGGTGTGACACAGATTCAGAGTGCGGCTGCTTCCTCCCCTGCAGCCCCCACACATGGAGGGGAGAGAGCAGCGGGGCCTTTTGGACAGACCCTGTCCTCTGACACCCCTCCAGGCCTCACTGGATGCAGAACAGCTCTGATGGGGACTCTGAGACACAGAGGGACATGAGTCAGAACTTGCCTGTGGCAATTGTCACAGCACTTGTCCTTCCTCTGCCCCTTTCTGCCTGCCCAGGCTCAGGCCAGACTGAGCCCACGTGTCAACCACAGCTGATGGAACCCACAGTGAGGGGCTGTTCTGCGCCACCATGGAGCACCTGGGAAGGCAGGCTCCTGCCCTGCCTCTGCTTGGGCCCTGCTCCCACCAAAATGACACCTGAAGCCTGCAAACACCTTTTCCCACAGCTGTCCCTGCACTGGGATCATGTCCTGCAGCAAGGACTCCACATAAGGCAGAGGAGGCTTCCACCTGCCTGAGGGCTGGGAAGGGGAAGAGAAACTGAGCCTGGAGGACTCTCCCCACCAGCTCCTGCCTTACCTTTCTTCTTCTGGGCTGACTTCTGGTTGTCGTCATCACCATTCTTCTCCTCCCCAGACTCATCAGATTTGGTTTTCAGGCTCTCTTTGCCATCGCTCCCATCTCCCTTTTCCTGCTCTTTCATGTCTTTCTTGACAGGCAGTTTCCGAAGGGATGGTGCTTTGTGTGGCTGCTGGGGACACAGCAGGGCAGGAAAATGTGAGAGGTGGGAGCAGTGAGGAGCTGGAGGCAGCCCCAGCAGGAACAAGAAGACTTGGCCCTAGGCTGGGTGCATCCCTGTACCTCCCAGAGCTATCCTGCTCCTGGGGAAGGGCTCATGGCTGAGCAGGGCAAGGGCTCATTGAGACACCAAGATGGGCTGACAGGGAGACCCTGTGCTCATGGATGGGTTTGTCCTGTAAAGGACCAAACTGCCCCAGTGACAAAAGGGTGAGTGACCACCTTGCCCTGACACACAGGCAGCAGCTAGCAGAGCAGCACCCAAAACCAGAAAGGTTTCAATGACACCCATGTCCTCAGCAGGGAGGAAAGGCTGAGCCCCTTCAGCACACCAAACCCTTTCATGCATTTTCAGTTCCTCCTGACCTTGGCCCAGTCCCCTCCTGCACAGAGCAGGTCTGGGGGCTGGCCTACCTGCTCCAGCCAGCCCAGGGTTCAGAATGGGCTCCAGGTTCCCAGAATAGCACTGAGGGAGGGAGGCAGCCCTAAAAGGAAATTCCCTGCACACTATTCCTGGCTGCCTCTGCACTGACACTCAGCACCCCAAATGGCCTGGCTCAGCCAGTGCTGCCAGAGGGACAGGGAGGTCTGCAAGGGCCTCATCCTGCCCATCACAATGGTTCTGTGTTCTCACCTGCACACTCTTGTGGGCTATTTCTCCAGGTGTTGGCCAATTTGTGGCATCACCAAAGTCACCAACCTGGCAGCAAAGAGAAAGGTCCTGTTAGTGCACAAAGCTGCAGGTGTTCCCTGCAGCAGGG